>NC_050445.1:35775997-36134820 GCF_903995425.1 Onychomys torridus | reverse complement strand
AGAGGGAGATAGCCAGAGAGGGTGTTGAATCCCCTGGAGCTGGAGTTAAAAGGCAGTTGTGAGCTCTCCAGCATGGGTTCTGAGAATCAAACTTGTGTCCTCACATAGAACAGTAAATACTTGTAACACTTCTCCAGTCTACGCATGGTTCTTATTGTTATTAATTCTATGTGCATCCTTGTTATGGTGTGAATATAAATGTGCCCCCCCCACACGACACCAGGCTAATGTTTTGAATGCTTGGTCCTGAATAGTGGCAAGATTTGGGGATCTCCTAGCATTTTAGTAGGTGAGACTTAGCTGGATAAAGTGGGTCACTGGGGGTAGGTTTTTTTTTTAGGGTGTCTTGTTCCTGGCCCCTTTCTGTTTCTCATTCTCATTTCCCTTTTGGCCATGAAGCTACAAGCTCTCTTCTACCACACACTTTTGCCCCCAAACATTCCTGCCACTCAGTGCATGGGGTCAAACAACCAGGGACTGAGCCCTCTGAAAACGTGAACCAATACATGTAATTCTTCCTTCAAGTTGTTTCTCTCAGGTACTTTGGTCAGAAGGATGACAACGGTAACTGACGCAGCCCTAGGCTTTTTGATATTTATAACGGTTTGCATCTTCATAAACCTAAAGGAAGGTAGGAGCGTTATGCTGTGGGATGTTCTGTATATCAAATGTGTTGTTCTGATTGGGTAAAATAAATGAAGTGCTGATTGGCCAATAGCCAGGCAGGAAGGATAGGGTAGGTGGGACAAGGAAGAAGAGAATTCAGGCAAGTAAAGGCTGGGAGGGAGACACTGCCAGTTGATGCCATGACAAGAAAGATGTAAGGTACTGGTAAGCCACTAGCCACGTGGCAAAGTATAGATTAATAGAAATGGGCTGAATATAAGAGTAAGAGCTAGACAATGGTAGGCCTGAGCTAATGGCCAAGCAGTTTAAATAATACAAATGTCTGTGTGTTTATTTTATAAATGGGCTACCACACTACTGGGGCTTAGTGGGACCCAGAGAAAGGCTCTCCAACTACAAATGGCACCCAATGTGTTGGCAAGAGTTTCCACCTAAAACCTGAGGAAAAAAGATTCTAACATGGAGCTAAAAACAGCTTCCTAGCTGTCTCTCTCAAGTTAGCGGCAGCCTGACAGTTTGAGCTACTATGGCGGGTTCCTGGCGTGTGCATCTGACCTGCAGTGTGGTGGGAATGAGAGTCTACAAGCGGCACTTTACTCTGCTGTGTGGTGGATTTAGCCTTTGCTAGTTAAAAAAGAAAGAAAGAAAGAAAGGAAGGAAGGAAGGAAGGAAGGAAGGAAGGAAGGAAGGAAGGAAGGAAGAAAGAAAGGGTTTCTGGGCTACACGCTGCTTTGATAGAACTGCTTCTGATAGTTGATGGTACACATGGCTCCAGACCCAGAGCTGGCAGTAAACTGTACCACCGCCATGTTGGGAAGCTGAGGTGGGTGGAACCAGCAGCCACAGCGGCGTTTCAGTCTTACAAAGATGGATATTACACAGAGAATCTGGTTTGTGTTGTCTTTGGGATTTTTAACTACAGAAAAAGATTTGATCGTAAAAGCTGTTGAGTTAAACAAATATGTAAATTTTAAAGGTACCTTGACTTCAAACTTTGTACATAAGGATATGTTGATTTGGAAAAGAGTCTCTGCTTTTGTTTCCACAGAAAGCCAGAGGCTATGGATTTGTTCCAGATCAAGATACATCAGGTTTGATCAGCCAAGACCACCTGAAAGGTCTCCAATGACACCATGGCCCAGATGATACAGCATCCAGAATGGTTTCAAGGCAACTGGCTCAGAGGTTTACCCTCATGGACTACTCCATAATCCTAAAATTTTCTTTATGTCCCCATAAGATACAGTGCCCCCCTTCAGCAGGAAGTAGTAAGACAAACTATGTCCAAATTTGCAAAATTATTAAGCTGGCTTTGGAGATGGAATTGGCTCACTCCTTCTCTAAACCCAGGCATGTTGCTAAAATAAAAGGTTAAGAGATTCTTGTGTCCCAAATCAGAAGAGCCCTCTGGTGTGGGACAGAAAAAAAAACATTATTTTTATTTAAATCGGGTTGATTATAAATGCGATCTCTTTCTAAAGAAGAAAAGGGGATATAATATAGATATAATAGGATGTAAGGGTAGATTAATGAACTTACTTTTAAAGAGCAACAACTTGTTTAAAATGTCTTACATTGGTATAGATTTTAGTCTATTGATACAAACTTAAAGTTAATTTTGTTATACTGTATATATATTTCTACTCTCATTTGAGGTACTTTGTTTATGCAACACATTTAGATTGTAATGGATAATTAAAAAATACAGATCAATTAGTCTTCTATGACAGTCAAACTTATAGTCATGTTAAGTTTTCTAGGTATACATAGATATATTTCAGATAGACAGGTAATCTTCAAACACTTCAAAGGTCTACAGAATATGGCATTTAAAATATTTTTAAAATTTAGACTTTCTGGACAATGAGACATGTATGCTCCTGGCAGTACCGATTTACTTCAGAGAGGAGGATGGGCATTAAAGCACTTCATATGGAGTTTATCTTCACCTTGGCAAAAATAGCCATTTGGGCAAGGAACTGTTCTTGCCTGGACTGCTTGACCAACTGGACATGCAGGACCCATAGAAAGGTGACTACTGAACTTTGCTTGGCAAAATGGTCCTTCAGGTACCTGCTTTGCAGAGGAAACTGCCAGACATTCTACAGGACACTGAAAAAAGTGACCAAGAGACTCTAGCCCTATGAGCTGAAGACAAATGCCCCAACTTTACGAAGGAACATTAAGTGACTGTCCAGGCTGCCAGCTGTCTCTGTCTACCCTACAAGATTCCCAAAAGTTGCTTGCATCCTTCTCCCGGTTCTCAGGCAATATTATATCCTTCTGAGGTCTTTGATGTGGTTGAAGACTAGATAGTTATAATTTCCTCAGTTATGATAAAAGATAAGTTAGATATAAAACCTTAGACTCACAAATATGATAGATAAGATATCTTCTTTAATATTGTAACTGTAATTCTTGCTTGATAATTGTTATCTAAAATTTTACTATATAAAAGTTAAAACCTTGCTTTAAAAAAAAAAAGAAAAGGGGAAGTGCTGTGGGATGTTCTGTATGTCAAATTTGCTGCTCTGATTGAGTAAAATAAATGAAGTGCTGATTGGCCAATAGCCAGGCAGGAAGGATAGGGTAGGCAGGACAAGGAAGAAGAGAATTCAGGGAAGTGAAGGCTGTGGGGGGAGACACTGCCAGCTGACGCCATGACAAGAAAGATGTAAGGTACTGGTAAGCCACTAGCCACGTGGCAAAGTATAGATTAATAGAAATGGGCTGAATATAAGAGTAAGAGCTAGACAATGGTAGGCCTGAGCTAAGGGCCAAGCAGTTTAAATAATACAAATGTCTATGTGTTTATTTTATAAATGGGCTACCACACTACTGGGGCTCAGTGGGACCCGGAGAAAGGCTCTCCAACTACAGCGTTATGCATATTGTGGTGAGTGAAGTGGCAGAGTGTCCAAGCAAACATCCATGAGCCTGACGAGTAGGCAAGGAGGCCTAATAATGACATCAGGTTCCCTTTCAGAGGTTCTGTCATTTACTTAGATTTCCACTTGCTGGGATAGTTATTTTTGCGATTTGGCTGGGACATGGCGTGCATAGATATTTGGTCAAATATTTTTGTGTGTGAACCTGTTAAGGTGTTGCAGGATGAGATGAATCGATGGACTGGTGGGCTGTGCAGCACAGAGGGCTTGTTCAACCAACTGAAGAACTGCATGGGACAAAAGGCCTGAACAGGAAGAAATTTCTTCTACTGCCTACTTGAACTGGGTCTTTGATTTGTTCCTATCCTTGAACTTACACCACCAGCAGTCTTGGTCATCAGGCCTTCAAATACTAGTGTTTCATTTGCTCCCTGGGTCTCCAGCTTGTTGCTTGCAGGTTGTGGACTTTGAAGGCTTCATAACCGTGTGAGCTAACTTCCTATTTTATCTATTAATGCATTTGTATATCTATATCTTGCACATGCACAACTGTGTGTGTAAGAGAGTGTGATATACACATTACCCATTTTGTTTTTCTGAAGAACCTCAACTGCCAATTCATTCACTTGGGAAGATTGGTAGCTTCTTTTTCTGGAGTTGATATTAGCAAAGATCGATTTAGTAAGGAAGTTAGTACCTATAGTATCAAAGGCTAATATGGGATTAGTCACTTCAGTGAGACTTATGAAAAAAGGCTTTGACCTCAATCTTTTGGATGGGGCAGTGGGCAATGAAGCTCTGTTTATATGAGGTAATTTCCCCTGCCTTCCAAACTCCCAGAGCTCAGTGGTTTACAACCACATGTGCAACACCATGATTCTTTGAATTGTCTGGAATGTTCTCTTGGGTCATTTTGGTCCATAAATCTGGATCAGCTGGCGAGTCTTCTGGTACCAGATGGTCTGGACTACCCACATTCACATATCTGTTGATGGAAGGCCAGTGGCTAAGACCATGGAGATTACTGGACCAAGTGTTTCTTGTTATTCAGTAACTATTCCAAGTGTTTCCACAGGTTAGTCACAGAATGTCCAGTAGCCATAGGAAAGAGCAGCCTGATGGCCAAGCATGGACAAGTCTCTGCTGGTGCCACATTTGCTGCAGTTCTGTTGGCCAGTGCAAATGACATGGCTAAGCTCAGAGTCCAACACCATCACGGCAGGGGAGCAAGGCAGCAAGCACCAGGCAAAGTGCTGGAACCATGGAGAGCTCACATCTTGACCCACAATGAAGAGAGAGAGAGAGCAAACTGAGAAGGGCAGCCATCTTTTGAAACCTCCAAGTCCTGCCCCCAGTGATTCACTTCCTCTAGCAGGGCCACACCTCCTCAGCCTACCCAAACAGGACCACCAACTGGAGACCAAGTGTTCAAATGCCAGAGCCTAGAGGGGAATATTTTCATTCAAACCGTTTCAGGGAACTCATCCCTGATTCTCCCCCTCCTAGCAGCTATTAACTGCCTGTAGCTCTTCATCTAGGAGTGGGCCTTGTGAGATTTTCCCATCCACATTGCATGTTGTATTTATAGAGAGAGGTATGTATGTAAAACAATAACATAATTAAAGAAGAGGTCGTGAATTTGAGAAGAGTGGTGAGGTCAAGGGAGGAACTGGAGCCAAGAGAGGGAGAGGCAGAAATAATGTAAATACAATACTCATGTATAAAACTTTCAAAATAAAGTAAATGTTAAGAAAAGTGGTGTTTTGAAAGAACATGGTCCCCGTAGGCCTATAGGGAGTAGCACTATTAGGAGGTATGGCCTTGTTGGAGGGAGTGTATCACTGGTGGTGCTGGTGGGGGCTGTTGGAGGGTAGAGGTCTCAGATGCTCAAGCCAGGCAGGCCCAGTGTGGCACTCTCTCTTCCTGCTGCCTGCCAATCTGGATGTAGAACTCTCAGCTCCTTCTCCAGGACCATGTCTGCTTGCATGCCACCATGCTCCCAGCTGTGACCACAATAGACTAAACCTCTGAAACTGTAAGCCAGTCCCAATTAAGTGTTTTCCTTTATAAGAGTTGCCATGGTCATGGTGTCTCTTCATAGCAATAGAAACCCTAACAAGATAAAATGTGCACACACACACACACACACACACACACACACACACACACACTACCTTGAGTTCAAAGTGTTCCAGTCTCAACATACTCAAGAAGTACCATTTTTTCTAATACAAAATGGGGAAAGGGGAGCAGGTATGGAGGGAAGGAGATATATATCCTTTGCTCTGCTCAAGGCCCACATTCCAGGCCTGCTTCTCTTTCAGATTTAGGCAGCAGAGGACCCACCTTGCCTCCTCTCCATTTGCAACAAGGTCAGGTCTTACATTACAGTGCTGGCTCCAGAGGACAGCAGCTGCACTAGAAAAATGAGGGGAAGAGTTAATAGCACCGAGGGAAAGCCAGCAAGCAGCCAAAAGCCAGGATTAGCAAACTCTTTCCAACATAGGAGTAACTGGATTCTCTGCCAACAGCTTCCTGCCCTGGGTGCCTCCTTGAGAGAGTTACAAGGGGTTATGGTGCCACCCTTCTGTGTTCCTATTTCTCCCAATGAGTAAGGGTCCCAAGCTAATCTTGTACTGCTAGCTGACTATATCCTACTACCTTGATCTAGCCCAAGACTTCCCAGGCCTTGGCATCTATAAACATGCATGCATGCATGCACCCATGCACGCACATCCCTAATCTCTTACACTTCTGGTTTACAGGAAGCTGTGGATACATGGTGTTTTATTCTAACAGAAAGAGTTTCAACAAAACACACTGTTCCCTCATATCCTACCCTCTGCTTAGTGTTGTTCTCTTTGCCTGTTATTGCTGTGGTAAAACATTGTAACCAAAAGCAAGTTGGGAAGAAAAGGGTTTATTTCAGCTTACAACTCTCAGGTCACATTCATCACTGAGGGAAGTCAAGGCAGGTACTCAAGGCAAGGAACCAGGAGACAGGAACTGAAGCAGAGGCCATGGAGAAAAACTGCTTACCAACTTGCTCAGCCTGCAGAAGCAATTCGGGACCACTTGCCCAGGGGTGGCATGCTTCTTCATGGGATGTCCCCTCCCACATCAATCACATACCCCACAGACTTGCCTGTGGGCAATCTTACAGAAACATTTTCTCTATTATGATCCTCTCTTCCCAGAAATGTCTAGGTTTGTGTCATCAACCTACTTTATTTTATGAAGACAAAACCTTTTGTTTTGATGTACAGAACTCCAAAATAAGGTATCAGTCAGTATAAGTCCAATTTGGCAGGCACATTGGTAAAAAAGTAAGACCAAGTCTGAGCACCAAGCAGTTCCAGCTTAGGCAGTCTGAGGAAAGTCACTGTTCCTGGAGACCATCAATTAGCTCTGTAGAAGGAGTTGGTTTTCAGACAGACTTTTTGGTTCCTTCTGAATCTAATGGGTTCTGAGTCCACATGAAAGAGTGATTCTTGGAGTGGACTCTTCAGTCATACTGAAGAAACTTGACTGTAATATTTTTGTTTGTTTGTTTGTTTTTTGAGACAGGGTTTCTCTGTGTAACAGTTCTGGCTGTACTGGAACTTACTCTGTAGGCCAGGCTGGCCTCAAACTCAGAGATCTGCTTCCTGAGTGCTGGGATTAAAGGCGTGTCCCACCACCACCTGGCTATAAATTTTTTCTTGCTTGCTTTTTTACATCTGCAAAAAGTTGTAGCTGAAGGTGGACTGTGGAGATAGTCATTCTACATCAGGCTTTTTGCACACACAAGCACACACACATGTACACACACACACACACACACACACACACACACACACACGCACACATGCACCCTTGCCTTCTGACATTGTTCAACTCCCTTGAGCCTCAGTGGCCCCATCCATCAAGTGAAGATAAAGGTAGGTGTGAAAATGAAGAGACCAAATGCATAGCAATATTACATGACAGAGGCTAGATTTTATTGTGTTATGGGGCATTAACCAGTTTTGTCTCTGTAAGAAATATTAAATACAAGTCTTTTCTATCAAGTACTATGCAACCAATAAACTTGTGCTTAGGACAAGGAATTCAGATCTTTTCTCTTCCCCACCCAGAAAGACTTCTATGCAAATATTTTAATACCGCCAACCAATAAAAGCACAAAGACCCTCTCCACATTCTCAGACTAAAGTCATGACCCCCTTCCATGTTCATTTATCTTCTCTGATTCTTTTAAAACTATCCATCTTGGGAGACTGAAGTCAGACTTCAGGCAATGGGGAAAAGACCCAGTTACCACCTGAGTTAGAGTGAACACTTTTATACTTCCTGTCTCTGTGTGTCTGTGTTCATTCTTTCTAGTTCACCCTCCTGAACAAGAGTAAAGTTTTGCTTTGTTGAGACACTTCAATTGGGAGTGATGGTCTTTTTTGGAATCTCAAACTTATTTCTGACAGTAGACTTAGCAATCTTTCGGAATTCCTTCTCTTATGGATTCTGGATACAGTTACCATCCTTCGCATTCCCTCACTGATTTGACTTGAATAGTATCTTAGCCTTGGGTTTCACTCTAGCATTTGTATGATAAATATGTTTTTCACATTTTGGGATTATTCTTTGGCAGATCCAAAATCTACCATAAGACACTTTTCTCAGTAGATTGCCATTGGCAAAGTTCTTTCCAACCCAAAATGCTAGTAAGGTTATTTATTGGAAATACACATAGGGTTTGCATTTTTGTAAGTTCTGCAAGGGGAGAGTAAATAGTCTAGTTTTTCTAGTTAGGTGGAGCTGGACCCTAAGGCAATGAGGTTGAAGAGAAATCCCTTGCCAGAAAGGAATAAGAAGCAAGGTGAACCTAGCAGAGAGATACTTTCATTGTGTCCTTTCCAGTTATGAGCAGCAAGATAATGAAGGAAGGTCATTCTAAAAGCTTTATGTCAGTTTTAATGGTCCCTCAAGCACTAAAAAATATAATAGTCAATGGATAGTGTCCATAAGGATTTTTTTTCTCCTTCTCCCCTGACAACCATTGGCAGGATCATTTTGTATTTGTAACTGCTGTCACTGAAGTGTGGAGAAAAGGCCCGGTAAGGCCAGAGGATGAGGACATCTTCCCTGTTAGGACCTCGACTGTCATCATTACAGCAATAATAGTTACTGTAGATTTTGTGGAGCTTAAGGCTATAGGATTTGGGTTTTATAAAATCACACTAGCATAAAACCATGCTTTGTAATCCTGCAAGAAGAACATTTTATAAAACTGTAGAGAGAACTGTTCAAGAGGATGCAAGTAACTACCAATGCAGGTCACTTGACTAATACAATTATTTATGGGATGCTAACAGCTCTTCAGAGGCTTTCAGATACACTGTCAGTCTGATTCACTCTTTCCTTCTCTCCCCTCCCCTCCCCTCCCCTCCCACTGCTAGACCCCCTCCCCACAAGGACCAGGCTTAGAGTTAGAATGTAAATTAACTGCAAATGAGCTTTCAGAAGTCCTTGGGTAGTTTCTCTTCATTATTCACAAAGAAAGGAAAAGGAGAGGAGTCAGGTCTTCTAAGTCATCTACCTCACACCCTTATCTCTTTGTGTTACTAGCATTGTGTTACTAGCTTTCCAACAGATTTAGGGATGCCAAACCCTTCCTGTACTGGCTTGTGTTCGGCTGGAATCTCCAATCTCCAGCGCCCGCTACTTCTGTCTCTCAAAACCCCGCCCTCTCAGATAACCAGCCAAAGCGTATCATAATTGGCACAAACCCAGCTTGTGAGGACATGTCATCACCCTTCCCCCCACCCAGTTTGCATCACCCTTCCCCCACCTACAGTGTACCCCCACCTACAGTGTACTTAAGCTCCCCACTTTAGATTGATCATGTGATTTTTCTCCTGTTGTGTCATCCTCTCCCACCCTTTAAATTTATTTATTTATTATATATACAGTGTTCTGCCTGCATGTATGTCTGCAGGCCAGAAGAGGGCAGCAGATCTCATTACAGATGGTTGTGAGCCACCATGTAGCTGCTGGGAATTGAACTCAGGACCTCTGGAAGAGCAGTAGGTGCTCTTAACCACTGAGCCATCTCCCCAGCCCAGTCTTTTACTTTTTAATTCGGCTTGATCTTGCCTGCTGCATCAGTGGAGAAACCTATTACCCGGGTATAGAAAACCTGTTAGCTAGCTTTATGTCAACTCGACACAAGCTAGAGTCTTCAGAGAGGAAGGCGCCTCAGCTGAGGAAAGTTCTCCATAAGATCCAGCTGTAAAGCATTTTCTCATGTAATGATTCATGGGGGAGGGTCTAGCCTATGGTTGGTGGTGCCATCCCTGGGCTGGCAGTCCTGGGTTCTATAAGGAAGCAGGCTGAGCAAGACATGGGGAGCAAGCCAGTGAGCAGCTCCCTCCATGGCCTCTGCGTCAGCTCCTGCCTCCAGGATCCTACGATTTGAGTTCCTGCCCTGACTTCTTTCAGTGATGAACAGCAATATGGAAGTGTAAGCCAAATAAATACTTCCTTCTTCAACTTGCTTTTTGGTCATGGTAGTTTGTCGCAGCAATAGAAACCTTAACTAAGACACTTCCAAAGTTCGATGGTGTGGATGAAGGCTGGAGATGCTGGAGTGAATGTTATCAAATGTGAGATGAACAAGCTCTGAGACAGACAGACAGATGGAGACAAAGAAAGGGGGTGAAAAGGGAGATGAAAAACACAAGCAAAAAGGAACAAAACTAGAGACTGAATGTACTAGAGAGAGGAAAATAAAAGAAGTAGCCGAGAAAAGTACTGCAAAATTGACTGGGACCCCAATAGACTGCACGAGCACGGAGGGGTGGGACTACAACCCCCAGTAGTCTTTGCAGCGGCGAGGACCAAGACGTCAATCTCCTAGGCAACGCGCATAAACAAGATGTCGGCCTCCGAGAAAAGTCCCTCGAAGGGGAAAGCGCCCTCTCTCCAGGGAGGCTTGGGAGCCTCCCGAGCTGTAATCCAGGCAATACTGGCGCTCGCAGCAAAACATCGTCGGACACAATGGCCTGCTTTTCCCATGGGACAGAAAACGAAAGGGACTTTCAAAAGCGCCTCCTCCTACCTCCTCCAACAGCTCATCCACCGCTCTCGCTCTCCGGATGCAGAAGTGGAAACGCACCATCAGAACGAAGAGGAATCTGAAGAGTCCGAGGAATCCGAAACGATGAATTTGGAGGTGTGCCCTCTCCCACTCCCACCCGCATCCTCACCCCACTCCCGGGCTCCCTCCAGCTGCCAAGCCTGGCTGCCTCAGTTGCAGCTGGCTTCTGCACTTCTGTCCCAGGCTCAGCCCACTCCTTTCAGGCAGGCGCCCCTTCCCCAGATGGTGAGGGCCTTTCTTTGCTGCTCATTTCTATTCTCCTATTTCCTGTGTTTTTCACCTCCTGTCCCGGGGCAGGGGTGGGGTGAGCCTAAACTCTCCAAATATCTACTTTCTTTTCATGGTTTCTTATGTGTCAGATTACACATGACCATTATGGAAAAAAAAATGGTGGTTATGGATTCAATGCTTTCAAAAGTATCCCTTGACAAAGTTACTACCTTAGTATCAAGGTTAAGAGTTGCTTTTTGATATCCCGGCATCTCTCTTCAAACTGAAGTACTTCTGCGCGCTTCCCAGTTGTGGATTTATCATCCTCCTTTCCCCAGGGTGGAAAATTGCTTTTTTTGAAATAATCCAAATGCTCCACCAAAGACCAAATAACTGAAAAGTTTTATATTTTACTTCTGCTAGGGGGTTATGCCTATTAAAGCACTCACCACACTTTCTGGTCAAGAAGAGAGCCGTAGTATGATCAGAGAACCAGCACACCCTCACTCATTCATGAGCGTCTTTGAGTGATGGGCGTGTTCCCATCATCCCCATCTCTTAACGATTTTTCTACAGTCTGTTTCCTACTCACCTAATTCCACTTTTCTTTAGCCCTTAACTGTTCCCACGCACTTGGCGGTTGGTCCTTTCTTACCTTCTCCCGTTTCACATCGCATTCCATCGCTTCTTTCTATCGGCCTCTAATAATTGTTCTTTTTCAAAATCATAAATTGACTTGCTCCCCTCCCACACAGTTAGGCTTTGCTCTTTGCTTTAGCTACTCAGAATGTTACTTTTTCTTAATTTTCTTAATTGTAACCCTTACATTTATATTGGACCCCCTTCTTTTCTTTTCCTTCAGCAGATACATCGCTTCAACTTCTTCACGTCTATGTGTCATATCCTAGTCACCTTTTCCCCTGGTGTCAGACTTCTTTCTCCTTATCATTCCTGTTCCCTTGCATAAGCTCCTTTCCTGGTTTGTCTTATTTCTTATTCTTGCCTGTCTAACCTTCTGTTACCCTAAGTCATGCTCTTCCTTGGGCCCTTGTCTGTAATGCCCTTTGGTTCACTTTGCAATCCCCCCCCCCCCACCGCCGCCCCAATCCCTCACTTTGTCTTTCTTGTTACGCTTTTCTCTTTGTGGTCTAGTTACATTCTAATTTTCCTTGAAGTTAACCATAGAAGTGTGCCAGAAGTGGTGTGTTTCTACCTACACTCCTAGCACTGGGAGGCAGAGATGGGAAGGTTGTCAGGAGTTAGAGGTTATCCTGGTCTACATAGCTATTAGCTAGGAGCCTTGATGACAGAACCACACAGTGAGACCCTGCCTTAAAAAGTAATAATATGGGGTTGGGGATTTAGCTCAGTGGTAGAGCACTTGCCTAGCAAGTGCAAGGCCCTGGGTTCGGTCCTCAGCTCTGAAAACAAAATAGAAAAAACTAATAATACTAAAAATAAAAGAATAAAAACACTCATACAGAAAGCCATTATCTATTTTATTCTTCCTTTGTTGGTTAATGGTGCTGCCTTCAGCTTGTGGCTACCACACACCACAGCAGTGTTTTTGCTCCTTTGAAATGTTTGTACGGTTTCCACCACCTTCTTCCCCAGAGGAATTCACAAATGAACCACCAGCATACTTTATGATTCTAATTAGCACAGGTTCCTTGGCTATGGGTTCATTAACGCCATCATTAATCTGTCTTCAGCTCATCATTAACAAGCCATAGATGGGCCATTCAACTGGTTAATCCTTGCTGGTTTGGAGAACCTGTGGAGAAAAAGTTTATTCCTTATTCCAGTTACACTCTAAATACTGATACTTACTTTGGCTTTTGGTGGTATTGCTTAAGTTTTAAAATGTGGAATGACTGAAAAAGTTATAAAGGTTTATTTCCCACATCTTACTGATTACCGGTAATAATGTGGTAGTCATAGCCAACAATGCAGCTAGCTTTGGACTCCAGAAGGCCTAATGGATTTAAGGGAAGCAGTTGAGCCCAGCTGTTTGGAGCTTTGCCTTTGGGGTGAAAGACTTGTGGTTGAGACATGGCTTAACCTTTTGTTAGTAGCAAGTTTTGAATAAGTTATTTAGCTTGGCTAGAACTCAAAATACAGGTTTGATGGTCATCCCTGTCTCATAAGATAATTAAATGATATCCTATATGTAAAATGCTTAGCATAGGGCCAGCGAGATAGCTTTGCAGGTAAAGATACTTGCTGCCAAGCCTGATGGCCTGAGTTCAATCCTCTTGACCCACATGATGGAAGAAGAGACTTGACTCCCCAAATTTGTCCTATGACCTCCAGATGTGTGCCATGGTGTGTGTGCATGTACAAAAACACATATACAAATGAAAATTTAATAAAAACATAAATACTGCAGGGCAGTGGTAGTGCATGCCTTTAATCCCAGCTCTCAGAAGGCAGAGCCAGGCAGATCTCTGTGGGTTCAAGGCTAGCCTGGTTTACACAGTGAGATCCAGGACAGGCACCAAAACTACATAGAGAAACCCTGTCTCAAAAACAACAACAACAATAACCAAACTTAAATACTTAGCATAATATAGTCCTGATACTGTAATAGTAACTCACATGTTTTTAACTGCTAATTGTAGCTCATTAAGTGATTTTAGCCTTATTGAACAAACATTTATGGAATGATTGCTTAATAGAAAGCACACTTTGACCATGTCTTGACCCAAAATTTGATGCAGGAAAACCACCCTTTGCCAGTAACTCAAGGTGAGTGATCACATCTATGTCTATTCATTGGGATAGTTATAGACTTCAAATTTAGTCAGTGACTGCATTAAAGTTTTCAGTATAATATCTGGTAGAGAGAGTAGACTCTCAGAAGTTACAGATGTAATAAATGATAGCAGCAGTTAAAATAGAAGATGAAACGTGATTGGAGACAGACGTGGTCCCTGCTCTCAGAGTAACGTAAAAGTAAGTCACAGCAATTAGCACCTGAAGTGTCACATACAGAGATAGGTCCAGCTGCACTCACGAGTTAGAGGTAAGAGCAGAAAAAGTGGCTGAGGTGGGGCTAGGCTGTAGAGGGTCCCGTGCTGTGCATGGACACACACTTGATATTTTAAGGGGTTCTCTAACGACCAGAGAAATTTAGATGAGAGAATAGTAGGGTTCTAGCAATATCTATAGGGGAGCAGGAGGAGGCTGTACTAAGTGCTTGGGAATACACTTAGGTTAAAGAGGGGCTTCCTATATGGAGCCTTGCCTTGGGATCTGAGAAAATGCTGGCAGTTGTGCTCACCCGGATGTTCACAGCTATGGTGACAAACAGACCTTCTTGCTAGAATAAGTAAGGAAATGGAGTGGGGTGAGGTCAGATGACCTGTGGCGCTCTAGATGGGAAGTTAGGAAGGCAGCATTCCCTCTGCCCCATTGCCTGCCAGGCTTTACTTAGGACATCGGCACTTTATGTGTGGGCATGAATATCTTCCCTCCTTGGGAGCAGCGTGACAGCTATGGGACATTGGCACATAGTACATTTGTCGAAACATTTGTTGTGTTCCAGGCACTGTGCCAGGAGCTTTCTGTATGTTAGTTTTCCATTCTTCCTAAAACATTAAAAGAAGGCATAGGAGAGAAACAACGACCTTCCCAATCTACTAGCTTTCATAGCTGAACCTGTGAAATAAAGTGACAAAGAGCAGATTAACATAGACTTGGGATATGGGTATAATGATTTTTAATATTACATGCATCAGGGATATCGTAGGAAAAGATTTTTTAAAAAAACTTTATTACGGTCTAGGTGGCGGCGGCGGCAGCGCATGCCTTTATTCCCAGCACAGGGAGGCAGAGGCAGGTGGATCTCTGTGAGTTCGAGGCCAGCCTGGTCTACAGACTGAGTTCCAGGCCAGCCATAGCTACACAGAAAAATCCTGTCTGGAAAAACAATCAAACCCCCAAAAACAAAACCAAAAAACCCTTTTTTTTTTTTTTTGTAGTGGTCTCCATCTGTTGCAGAGAGAAGTTTCCTTGGTGAGGGGTGAAGACTACACTTATCTGTGGGTCTAAGGACAGATGTTTATAGATTGTTGTTAGGAGTTACGCTGGCTGTGTAAATCAATGGTTGTAGATTCTCCTCCAATAGCCACAATTTCACTAGCATTAAGTAGTCAGTTAGATTTCCAGTACCAAACAAGGGTTGTGGCTGCTGAGATGGCTTAGTGGTTCAGAGCACTGGCTGCTCTTCTAGAGTACTCAGGTTTGATTTCTAGCACCTACATTGTGGCTCCTAACCCCATCTATAATTCTAGTTCCAGGGGATTTAAAGACCTTTTCTGACATCCACAGGCGCCAGGTATGTATGTGGTACACAGACATATATACAGACAAAAGACCCACATAGATAAAAATAAATAAGTAAGTAGACAGGTAGATAGGTGATAGATAGATGGATGGATGGATGGATGGATGGATGGATGGATAGATGGATAGATGGATGGATGGATGGATAGATAGATAGATAGATGGATAGATGGATAGATAGATAGATAGATAGATAGATAGATAGATAGATAGATAGACAGACAGATAGATAGATAGAAACTATTACAGAGTCTAGAGAAACAACGCAATGGTTAGAGCACTTGTTCTTGTAGAGGACCCTGGTTTGGTTCCTAGCACCCAAGTGGTGGCTCCCAACCATCCATAACTTGAGTTCCAGGGCTTCCAACACTCTTTCTATCTCCCTTGGGCACTGGATGCATGTAGTACACATACTTATGTACAGGCAAAATTCTCATACACATAAAATAAATAAGTGTTAAAAATCTATTACAATTATTTATTCATGTGTGTGCCGTGCATGTGGAGGTCAGAGGGCACCTTGTAGGAGTTTTCTCTCTTCTGCCATGTGGGTTCCAGTGACTAAACCCAGGTTCTCGGGGCTGGAGGCAAGTGCCTCCACCCACTGTGCCATCCTGCTGACCTGGAGAAATTTTTATGCGAGATTTGAGAGCTTACACACCATGTTATCAGGGATGGGTAGAGGGAATGTAGGCCACTCGAGGGGGTGGGAGGCAAATGCTTTCATGGAAAGATATACGGGCTCTTAGAACAGATGGGAGGGATGAGAGGTTGTGACAAAGCTCGCCTCACAGTGGTGTCAGCCTCTCTTTGCTCCTGTGATAAGGGTCAATCTCCTCCAGTTGATGAAACTCCCGTGGAGGGGATTTATAACAATCGAGTTCCTTTTGAAGGATCTGCCTCTCTGTAGATAAAAGCAGTTCAGAGAAAGCCTCCCCTTGCATTTGCTGTTTTTTTCAAGTGCCTTCAGCTCCAAACAATCAATATACCAAAAGCAGCCTACTTTGGAGGAATGGTATGCCTAGAACACATTTAAAGAAAAACATACTTTGTTTATAGGCAGAGGAACGAGGCTCAGAGAAAGCGTTGCCTTTCCCAAGTCACATGGCAGAGGTGGGGTTCAAACTGAGCCCACCCAATTCCAAAAGACAGTGTTCCCTAGGGAGAAAAACTCTTAGAGCAACCTGAGTCTATGTACTTAGGTCCTCAGGACCAACAACCCAAAACAGCATTCTTGGCTCTCGGGTCAGTAAAGAACTGAACAGATGTTTTCCCATCATAATTAATATGTTCATCATGGTAAGTACCGTATATGTCCGTGTGGCTGCCATGATGATGTGTTTTCTGCCACCATGCTGATGTTGGTGTCCATGCTGGCCATTACAGAGTTCAAGATGTGTGACACAGACTGGTGTGCGATCTCTTCTGTCTGCCATCAGTGGGGAAATGCCATGCCATCCATTGGCTGTAGACCCAGGGCAGGCCTCCTTATGGATGTGACGGCCACCCATTAAATCATCTTGTAAATTAGATGAATCTGACAAAAAATAGCTACTAGAAACTGAACCGAGGGCTTGATTTGTTTAGCAAGAATACCAGATTTTGAGATATTATTGCCTTCATTTGATGTAACAACCATCTCTTGAGCTGAGGGCAAGCAGCCCAGTGCAGAATCACCCTGGGGTCAGACAGACTGAGTTTTCATTCCAGCTCTGTCACATCCTGTCATGTCATTTTGAGCAAGGTAACCTCTAGGCCTTAGTTACTTCATCTGTAAAATGGAGATAAGGATGCCTGTTCCAGGCTGTCAGAAGAATTAGCAGGTTGAGAGCAGAGCTCTTATACAGGGCCACTAAGACTGATGTTCCTATGGCCATGGTGTTCTCTCAGCATTGAACACCACATGTAAGTAACCACCTGAAAAGTCAGTGTTGGCAAGACATGACTTTGATGGGCATTTATTTAACTGTGTGTAGTATGGAATGTCTTCCATGCAGCCTTTTCTCTGGGAGCCGGATAGGACAAAGTAGATGGTTGCCTTTCTAATGTGAGTTTATTGTCCACCATTTGCTTTCTGCAGGAGGAGTTTGATGGGATCCTGAGAGAGGAGGCTGTGGCTGAGGCACTTGATGAATTGGGGTGGTCAGGTCCTGGGACGGAGCAGGTCTACCTCAACCTGAATTTATCAGTGAGTATGACAGGGTCATTGTAGGTTGGCAACATGGGCAGATCATCTATGTTTTCTTTGGTACTCATGGCTTTGGTAGTGGCGGTAAACTTCATGGCCTCCTGTTTGGTGGAGATTAGTAATGAGAAATGTACATGTTAATGCTAGATCAGGGAGCCTCAGCCATCCCAGTATCAGCTCCCCAAATTCCTTTGTTTCCATTCTCTTTGTACTCTCTTTCATCCTAAATAGTCTATATTATAGTAAGCAATGCTTTCTTAAGGAGGTTGAATTTGGATTTGTAGAACCAATCAAAAACTCTGTAAGAATTTTCCTTCTGATCAGCCAAAGCAGAGCTAAACTTTCTGAGTCCCAGGGAACCGAGTATTCTGATATCGATTTTCTCCTGAAGTATATCAAGAAATATGTAGCTTTGAAGATACCTATCATTGAAGCAAAAGAATCTATTGTTAGTCTTTAGTCTTCAAGATTTCAACCCCAGTCCTAAAGTAGCACAGAATGGCTCAGCTTTGACTACAAGGGGGTGTAAGAGCTGGCCACCCCCAGTTCAGCTTCTCTGCTGTCTCCCAGAGTCCTAGAAAATAATTTAACTCTTTTTGCTTCCATTAAAAAAAAAAAGACATCGAGGAGCTGGGGAGATGGCTCAGTGGGTAACATGCTTGCTGTATAAGTGTGAAGGCTAGAGTTCGGATCCCAGGCATACTGGCATGGCAGGCTTGTCTAGATGAAAGGGTGAGCACCAGGTTCAGTGAGAGATGCTGCTTCTAAACAGCAGGTGAAGAGCAGTTGAAGAAGATACCTCCACAGGCTCATGTACACACACACATGTGCACCAGTTACACACATATGCACCCAACCTGTATAGATAGTCTGCGCATCCTTTCATTTGCAAAGCACATTGACATGTTACTATCACTTCATGGTTTGGCTCACTCCTGACTAGTAAAATACTCAAGGACTACTGAGGTGTCGACACCTGTGCTGGCTTCATAGCGTGTCCTTCGGGGACAGCATACCAAGGCCATACTTCTCCATCCCTGGCAGTGTCTAACCTCCTGTGGATGTCTTAGGCACTCGGGTGTGACATACAGAGCACTCTGTACACACAGCACTGTGTAAGACATTGAGATGGTGTAATTCTAGCAGCCAGTACAGCCACACAAAGGTCCATTTCAACCAATAGTCTACTTATGTATGTAGTGCTATGCCTTAAATTGATCTGCCAAAAAAGCAATCCTTTAAATCTTATTTCAGCCAGAGGGATGGAGCTTAACTTATTTTGCCTCTGACCTCCTTACTGTTGAGATATTATGTGCTGAATTATTTGGCCTCGATAAACTGTCTCACTGAATACACTTTCTAGTTCAGTGATTTTTTCCCCCTCATATCTTATTTAGGCTACACATTATAATAATAATAACTATTATTATTATTATTTATTTGGCTTTCTCTAATTACTTGTATGCATGTTTTCTCCCCCTGCCAGAGTCCTAAATTCTTAACAGTAGAGCTCAGTCCTGCCCTGTTTTCTCATCAAGCACAGTGATGCACACAGTAGGCACTCTTGCAATAGCCTACCTTAAATGGCCATTACTCCACTGCATGAGAACTTGCTGGCAAATGACTTTTTTTTTATTAGTCGCCTTTGGCTTTGTTTACTGCCTATGACAGAATGACCTATCCACCAGTCTTCATCCCATGGGATCAAATTCCCTCCTAACTCCATGTGAACTTCCTTCCCATAAGTACCGTTTTCTGGCATGTATTTGGACAGAGCCTCAGCACAGTTGGGTACTGCAGCTCGAGCTGCTCTGTGACTTCAGGATTGGCCACACCCCTCTGCGAGCTTCCCATGTCTGCCCAGCAGCTCCTGGATCTGCTGGGATCATTGTGAAAGGGCTTTGCAGCTGGTGTTGTTAGCCATCTCCTGGTGACCTGTGACGTTTTCCTAAAACCTCATTTAATTCCCGACACTGGCTTTTCTTTGGTTAGAGGAAAACATGGTCTTTCTTGCTGTAAGTTTTATTTCAGACTCTTCTAAAGGACCTCATGAACACGCCTGTCATTTACCTTTTCATGTGGTGTGTTCTTGCTGCTAACACTAATTTCTTAGGCTGATAATTTTTTTCTTGTTTTTGAGACAGGGTCTTACTGTGCAGCTCTGGCTAGCCCCAGACTCACTGAGACTTGCTTGCCTCTCTGCCTTGATGAAAAGCATGTGCTACCACACCCAACTGACTAGTATTTCTTCTGATGGAATACCCCCCCCCCCCACCCAGTAGATCTGTAGTCCATTTTGAGATTCCGTTCATAGCAACCCTTAGGTTTCATTCTTTTGTTTCTGCACTTTGGAAAGAAGCTCTGGGTTTCCTTCCATCGAGTGTTTCTAGACATTGCAGGAAGGCTCACATGGACGTTGTAGACACCATATTAAAGCCTTCTCCCTTGCTCCCTCTCAGCATTGTGATTTAGCTGACATCAGCATTCTGCGTGACTATATTCACCTACAGAAGTTGAATCTTTCGGGAAACAAAATCGAAGGTACGTGATTGTCAGTTGAGTAGACTGATCACCGAGGAAGTGCAAAAATTTACAAGCTGCAGAATTTAATGTGCTTTAATAATACTGAGCTTGATATAAGTGATTTGTAGATCAATTTACACATTGAATCATTGCTTTCTATGGGGAGAGAGAGGGAGAGAGAACAATGATCCACAAGTGAAGACTGGTAGGTCTTTAGTGTTTTGACAAACTTGGGGTGCACCCAGGGAGCCCCACAGGGGTCGTTATCCCTTTAGTATGCACACATGTTTGATGACGCCTTTTTCTTCAGCTAATTATTTGGCTCGGGTGAATTAGCTATCCTCACCCTCTCATGGACATTTTATTTTGCTTTTACACTTAAGTTTCTCCCTGGCTAGCTCCTTCTACTATCGTTTAAGTACCAGGGCTTTGTGGTGTCAGCCCTGGCCCCCATCCCTGTGCTTAGTTGACTCTTGACCACACCATCTAAATTTCTTTGGATTTGTCAGATACCTTCCTTCTTCATACTTAATGAACATAGTCCTGCAACTGCTGTATTTTCTTTAAAACCTGATCCTTGTTTTGGATTTTCTGATCTTATTTGATGTTAATATTATAGATTTTTCCCCTTTAGACTTCTAGAGACATGCAAATACTTATTTCTGGCCTGCTTTCTCCACGGAGTATCTGCTTGCTTCTTTTATCTGCCTTAAAGAAGGCCTTAATGCTGCTGTTAATGGTCTCTCAATTTCATTTTCAATTCTCACCTGACTCTAATAATTAAAGTCCAGCCCTTGAGTGCAGACAAGCATTGTATCCTGTTCTAAATACCAATGCTGGAGAGACCATTACATTGTTTTTCCCATTCTTTATAAACCCATTTTAGAAAATTTCAAACATGAGCAGAGAAAAATCTGGAATGAATACTGAACAGTAATAGCTGGCTGCTCTATCTGCAACCCCCCTCCGCCCCTGGCTCTTTTCATTCAAGTTACTTTAAAGCGAATTTCAGATCATGGGATGATCCAGCCACCAGGAAGGCATTTTAGGCTTTACTTGCAGGAGTGCTCTGCCCACCCCACACCTACAAGGTTGATTGTGCTCTGCCCACCCCACACCTACAAGGTTGATTGTGCTCTGCCCACCCCACACCTCTGAGATTGATTTTTCACTCTCACTGAATAAGAATTGCAGCCTCATGGGAGGCTCTGACGAGGTTCAGTGTCAACAGCAAGAAGAGATTTAGCTTCATAGCCTGCCACTCAAGGCACCCTCTCTGCAGAAAGTCCTCTCTATGCAGACCACTCCTCCTTGTTTCTTTATGACCCTCTGTATTAATTCGTCAGCAGTCTGTCTGCTATGTGTTGGTATGGCAGTATGTTTTCCTTTGGGGGATGTCAGCCTTACTCATGTTCTGAGGTAGACCACATTTCAACTTTCAACAGAATCACTTGTGTGTAGTGGGGGCGGTGAGCACACAGATTGCTGAATCCCACCCTCAGAGTTTCTGGCTCAGTAGAACTGGGGTACGTTTTACGTTTGTAGTGGGCCAGGCTAGTAGGGCTGATGCTGCTGGTCCAGAACCGTTGATGTAGACTTAAGGTGCTCCTGCCATCTGGTGGACAAAGAGGTTACTGCGCCAAGGAGGGACTACATGGAAGTTAAAACCCAGGGACTGTCACAGTGATTTTTAAAACCTTAGCTATGCATAGAGTATGAGATGTAGCTACCATTTCTTTGTATCTGTCTAAGTATTAGCTGATTCTTCTACTTTAAAACAGATATTCATGCAATTGGCATTAAAGATGGACCCTAGCAGGATTTCGGGGGCTCAGTGGAGACATAGAATTGAGACCACTTCTAACAGACATGCAGCTGAGCGCAGAATGGGTAGATACAGGCTGATAGGTGCAGATTGCTAAGCATCCGATGTCCCCAAAGGTTTTGTCCCGCAGGTAGCCTTCCTTGATTGACCCACTGATTAATACCCCAATGGATCGCCTTTTAAAGAGATGTTCACAACTAGGATATTGTTTAATCCAAAGACTTGAAGTAGAAGTTGGTGAAAATTGTCTGGCTTCAGAGACCCTTGATCTGGCATACTAATTACTTTTCTATTCCTGTGCTAGAACTCTATGACCAAGGCAATCTAGAAGAAAGAGTTTATTTGGGGTTATGGTTCCGGAGGGTCAGAGTCCATAATGGTGACAGTGTGGTGGCAGACATGGTGACTGCAGCTGGCAGCCAAGAGCGGAGAGCCCACATCTCCAACCTCAGACAGGAAGCAGAGTGAACTGGGAATGGCCTATGGCTTTTAAAACCTACAGCAAGCCATACCTCCTGAGCCTCCCCAGACATCACCACCATCTGGGGAACAAGCATTCAGGTGCCCAAGACTACAGGGACTATTTTTCATTCAAGCCATCACAAAATGCAAGATGGCAGCCCCATCTCACACTGTCTGCCAGCCCGGCCCAAGACACAGGTGGCGTAGCACCCTCTCCCACCCTGCATTTGTCTGGGATGCTTGGCCTGGCCTGTGGCTGGCTTGGCTGTCCTGGTCCTCTGTGTCCTCCAGAATGAGAGAGAAAGAGGGTGCTCTTACCATTACCATGAATCGCTTATGCCAAGGCTAGAACCCCTGCTATGTGGGCTCTTTCATTCTGGTGCCCAGTGCACAGCTGCTGTGGAGAATGGAGACAGTGGCCAACACGGCGTCACCAACACAGTTTGTATGTAATTCCATGAGTGGCCTCCGTTAGCACAGTGTTTTACTTAGCACCCAGTTTGGGAAAAAATGCAGAACTCAAATGTAGCCAATCCGGAGTCACAAAGCACAGTAACAAGTAATGGATCTCAGTCACCTCAGATAATTAATGAGATTTAGGATTAAGTCCAACTAAAACAAAATGGAATTAGCAACAGACTTCCCTAATTGTGGTATTTCCAGTCTTCTGAAAAGGCCTAATTCAGTTATTTAGGAGCTAATTACCACGAGGGCATCTAAGGCTTTAGCTCCACGTCCTCTCCTGTAATTGGTAATATTTGAAGCCCCTAGGGGTTAGCAGATGGTGGGGGAATGAGTGGGGTGTGCAAAAGGCCTCAGCCATAGGTTACTTGGCCATCCCAGAAATACAGGAGATGGAAGAAGTGGGTGGGCCCTGGGGAAGAAAGAGAAATGATTGGCTCATTGAGAGTCTTACACATTTTGGTATGATTTTTAAGTCATCTTATAATGTGTCAGAGACTGTTATGACATAGTAGAATAAAGCATGTTTTCTGGTTATTCTACCCCTCATCTCCCCCACCCTCCTCCTACACCCCGACCTCCTCTGTGCTACACTTTCAAAATACCTCACATGCTGCCAATTTTTATTAATTTGACTCAGCTGAAATATTTGAGATGCTCTTGCAATGGGCATAATTAAAAGTTATTTTGATATGAGCCAGGTATGGTAGTGCCTTTAATCCCAGCACTTGGGAGGCAGAAACCGGTGAATCTCTCTCTTAAGTTCTAGGCCAGCCTAGTCTACATAATGAGTTCCAGGCCAACCCGGGCTGTACAATATGACCCTGTCTGGAAAAAAAAAAATGTGTTCTGATGTAACATGCTTAATGACTTTTTCTAGCATCTTGTTGATTTACCTTTTCTGCTCCCAGATTTGTCTTGTGTGAGCTACATGCCATATCTTCTAGAACTAAATGCTTCTCAGAACAAGCTGACTACCTTCTTCAATTTCAAGCCACCCCAAAATCTCAAGGTATGCTTATCAATACACTCACCACAGTGCTTGAACAAGCAAGAGAGAATTCACGGAGAGTAGTCAGAGGGGATAACTTACAGTGTGGGTGTCTGAACTGAAATACAGACACGCGTGTCACCAAGATGCTCCGTCAACATGCAGTCCTTGAGAGATCTTTGCTGAGAGCTCACGTTGGAGGAACCTGCTTCCTTCTGCTCTCTTGGCCAGATTGATTTCATTTTCTTAGGTTACAAAGCAAGTTTTCATGGAAGTTAGGTCTTTCCATGCAGCTCAGGCTGGCCTCAAACTCCTGCCCTTCCTGCCTCAGCGTCCTGAGTGCTGGGAGTCCAGGCGTGTGCCAGCGCACACGGCTCCTTTGCCCTTATTAAGTAGCAGTGGCTATTGCATCTCCTTTGTTACAGCAGCGCAGTTCTATCTGAGATGGTGGGAAGACGTTTCCTCGGTGCAAACTTTGTCCCCCTCTTCCTCATCCAACCTTTGCTTTGAAAGAAACTAATACTTTTATTATTAATGAGCTGGCTCTGCCCAGATAGTAGTTGTGGGTCAGCAATGCAGGCTCTTTCAGTGCTGGGGTCTGGCAGCATTTGCTCCCTTAGTGTTTGCCAGCAGCCGGCAGCCTGCAGCATGGCACAGGCTGGAGCAGCAAAAGCAGCACCCTCGGCCCTTGAGCTCCTGCAAGCCCTGTGCATCTGATGCTCGTGCAGCCTGGGAAGTCAGACCTCCACAGCCTTTGGCCGTAGCTGGCAGCGCCCAGTAAGGCGCGGATAGCAGGATTCCTCTGGGCCTTTGACAGTGACTAGTGTTAGAGTTCCAAGGCCTGCAGTGTCTGACCCGGCAGCTCTCAGGAACTCTTGAGCGACAGAGTCCTGCGTCTGCACTCTCTGGCTCCTAGAGCCTGCTTCAGCCTCAGCTTACCGTCTTCTCTCGTTTCTCTGGCACCCGATTCCTGCTCTCACCATTCTCTCAAACTGCCCAGCTGCCTCTTCTTTAGGGTCCAGGAGCCAGATGCCTTGCCACCTTGTGTAACTTGGCTTGTTAGCTGTGCAGCTGTTGTGACTGCTGTCGCTGTGACGCTTCCGCTGTCACTGCTCCTCTGTGTGTCACCAGCTCACCCCACACTACTATAGTAGGCAGAACCAAAAGCCACCTGGAGAAGCCTTTGGTGGGGCCTGCCGCTGTAAAGACAATGGTGTAGGCATAGGGAAAGGTCTCTCAGGCAGTTTACCCCTGGAACCTGAACCTCCTGCTTATATAGCCACAGAAGGAGTGTTGCACCAATCACGGCTCACCTTACGTGTCAATGAAGGTTTGCGTTTGCACCAATAAACAGCCTTTTTACTTTCCTACCAATTAGAACAGTCTCTCAGCTAGGTCATCAGGAAGTGGGCCCCCTCTTACCGAGGTGGAGATGATTGCAAGACCATCTAGAGTTCACCGAGACAGTGTGACAAAAAAGTGTCTGTTGTAAAGTGAAACAGCCCTGGCCGGGGCTGTGCCTTCAGGAACTGGAGCATCCTGTTGTGATTGTTAGGTAGTTTTGCAAGGCTTCTGTGGGATGCTCAAAATGGCTGGTGTCGGCATAAGGGTGGGCTGGCTGGCTGGGTGCCTAACATTTATTTTGCTCAAGGTGGCCAGAGTATCAAGGGAGAGTCTAACAGCTGCCATTGAGGGGGTCAGGTTGTCTTATACCCTACATCCTTTCTTATGTATAGGAAAACAACCACCAGAAAGAAAGCTTACAATAGGAATTTAAAGAACTTATGATCGACAAGAATATCACTTTTAACAGAGGTTAACAGTGCTGAACATCTATCTGCCCAGTGACCCAGAGAGAAGCATGCATCTCCCCTGCCCCATTCTCCACCTCCATACCCTTCCTGCCCCATTCTCCACCTCCACACCCTTCCTGCCCCATTCTCCACCTCCACACACTTCCTGCCCCATTCTCCACCTCCACACCCTTCCTGCCCCATTCTCTACCTCCACACCCTTCCTGCCCCATTCTCCACCTCCATGCTCTCTTCCTGAACTTGCTTTTGAGCTTGCTCTTCGAAAGCAGAATGAAACACATGTGCATTGCAGAGCAGCTTGCTGTGTGTGGAGGGACATTTCTCCTGCTCCCAGGGGCCCCCACATCACCTGTGGGTCTTGGGAAAATAAGATTCTAAGCTGTATTTTGGCAGGACTGTGTGTTCTGTTCCAGATGGCTGTGGCGGTGGCTGGCGTGTGGGCTGTGCTGTAAGGCCACAGAGTGTAGGCTCCTAGACTCTTCACCACTGGCATCACTTAGGGGGACTTGAAGACTTATTAAGGTCTGGACTCCATTGCCAGAGATGTTGATTTAAGTGGCTCAAGGGAAGGCCTGGGCTTTGGACTTGTTAAAGGGCCCCTAGATGACCCTGAGAGTCCAACAAATTTGAGAACCATTGCCCCAGAACATAGGGTAAGCTTCCTTCAGTTAGACACAAATATTTAACAAAAAAAGTTATTTTAAGGAATGAATGGACAACTCTTATCTTTTATTGTGTATTTATTTTGTCTATAAACCTAGTTAACTTAGATCCAATTTTTTTCTGCTTAGACTTGAACCAAATAGAAAATCTATTTGACATCAAGAACTTGGCATTCTTCGTACTGGCACTGAAATACTTTGGTCTCTTCTGGAGTTCCCTGTCACTCCACTTTGATCAAATCACATGCACACTGCCCGTCCCACTTCCCTTATTTCAATTTCAGTTATTACCTGGGCGACATTATATTTTTTGTCCAGCTAGGCTACCTTAGATGCTCGTCTGTACTCAGCAGGGGGCTGTGTGGTTGCCAGCTTATCAAGAACTGTGTTTACAGGGTTGTTTGGAGTCTCCTCTGCTGCCCTGTTTGCTTTGCATCCCAGGGAAATCCACCCCGTGAGCAGCCTGATGCTCCCCTCAGAAGTTGTTCTACGAGTTTCTTCTCATTACCTCAACTCTCTCCCCAGAAGACCTCAGAAACCAACAAAAAACCATGTGCTCCATCTTTAGGGGTCTAACTTCCTGGAGAATTCATAGCCAGTCTTTCTAAGAAGTGCTTATCATGTTCCCGACTGCCTTGGTAAGGTCTTTCCACCCTCGGCAGCCTGTGCATCCTGGCAGGGAATGCCAAGGCTTTCTGGTGGATTTAGTGTGTCATCTTGTCCAATCCAATAAAGCTGCGAGCCAGTTGATATTGGCCCACCCTATGGATGGGAAAACTGAAGCACAAATGGTTAAGACTCTTACTTAATCTTTGGGGGGAGGTGGAAGAGCCAGTGTCTAAGACTCTAGAGTCCATTTCTTTTCTATAAACCAAGATAAAGTAGAACCATTTCTCACACTTGAGAAGGTTGAGTTCTTTTCCCCTTTAATGTTAGTGAGGCCTGTACCCCTCAACCAGAAAAAGCATGTACTTCTTTTGTAAGGGGCAGGACTTTTTTTTTTTTGGAGCTGAGGATCGAACCCAGGGTCTACCACTGAGCTAAATCCCCAACCCTAGGGGCAGGACTTTGTACTTACATGTCTGTCTGTCTATCTGCCTGTCTGTCTGTCTTTCTGTCTTCCTTTCTTTCTTTTCTTGGTTTTTCGAGGCAGGCTTTCAATTTTCAATGTATAACAGTTCTGGGTGTCTGGAAACTCACTTTGTAGACCAGGCTGGCCTTGAACTCACAGAGTACCGCTTGCCTCTGCCTCTGCCTCTGCTCACCCCTGAGTGCTGGGATTAAAGGTATGTGCCCCCACTGCCTGGCTACATTTATATTTCTTAAAATATTTTGCTCTTAGGACTGGAGAGATGGCTCAGTGGTTGAGAGCACCTACTGCTCTTGCAGAGACCCTGAGTTTGATTCCCAGCTCTACATGGTGGCTCACAACCCCCTGTTAATCCCAGTTCTAGGGGGTCTGATACTTTCTTCTGACCTCTGTGGGCACATGCATATATACATAAAATAAATAACTATTTTTAAATGTTTTGATCTTAGTAGGTGAAGATGTTAATTTGATTTGGTGGGTGTTTTCTAAAAGCTATAGGTTTCAATGGGAGTCATAGAAATAAAACAATCCTTTAAAATCTCCCAAAAGCCCAATATCACTGGTACATAGAAGGCTTAGTGTTGGCATACAGCTTCAACAAGGGCATACATAGATACTATGGTATGGCATAAGAGCAAGAAGCATCTATTGTAATCAGCCCTTGCAATAAGATCACTTTTAGTCCATTGTTATTACATAAAAGCAAGAAAGGTAAATGTTAAATTGCATTTACCATGCTGTGTTGGCTGTTTTCACACCATGTGTTTTACATATTCACCATGCATGTAGATCTCAGTTTCTGTTCAGATTTGTGTCACTGAAACTGTTGGATTTTCACATTGTGGCTCCTTTAGGTGGCTTGTATTGTTCCTTCCCAGGGTTTGTCAACTTGTGTCTCACTGATCATGTAGTCCCCATACCACCACCCCCCATTATGTTTGTAACTGACTTGACCAGTTGTCTACTCTTGCCTTTCGGTGCTTTCTAGGATGTAGTGTAGGAAACTATTGTCTCAGTAAGTTTGGGGGAACACAGTCACTGTTTTCAAGGGCACAAGAGGGTATCTTCTTGACAGCCTTCTGCAATGAGATTGCAACATCCTTATCAAGTGCCCTTGAGTTTTCTTGCCTTTTTTAAAAAGATTTTTTTCTAGTAGATGAATTAAGCAAAGCCCTTTATTTAATTAGTTAGTTTGTTTCCAGTCTCACTCTAGTCCCGGGTCAACAGATGTTGCTGAAAATGCCTGTCTAAATGAGTCAATTTTGAGAAAAGATATTGTGGTAGTTTGAATGTAGTTGGCCCCCACAATATCACAGTGAGTGGCATTATTAGGAGGTGTGGCTTTGTTGGAGTGGGTATGGCTTTGCTGGAGGAAGTGTGTCACTGTGAGGATTCCTATGCTCAGGATACTGTCCAGTGTCTCAGTTGACTTCCTGTTGCCTGCAAGATGTAGCACTCTCAGCTCCAGCACCATGTGTGCCTGCACACCGCGATGCTCCACACCATGATGATAATGGACTGAACCTCCGAACTGTAAGCGAGCCACTCTCAATTAAATGTTTTCTTTATAAGAGTTGCCATGCTGTGAAGGTGTCTCTTCACAGCGTTAGAAACCCTAAGACAGATACAATGGAAGCAGTGTAGCCTGAGGGATAAAGAAGGATTGCCCTAGCAGTTAGAGGCAGCGACTACCTGGAGGACAGACAATAAGATGTGCACATAACTGAAGTGAATGTGGTCTGTTAGGTGTTAGAAAAGATGGGGAATATGGCGATATGGGTGAAGAAAATCCTAAAGGACTATAGAAATTTTAAATAACAGCTGAAAATGAGAGAGTAGGTGGGGCACGGTGGCACACACCTTTAATCCCAGCACGTAAGAGGCAGAGGCAGGCAGATCTCTGCAAGTTTGAGGCCAGCCTGATCTACAAGGATTTCAGGCCAGCTGGGACTGTATAGTGAGTGAGACCCTGGAAGAGAGGGGAGGACAGAAAGGGAGGATCCATCCTTGTGGGCCACAGAGAAGATTTCTGCTCAGTTCTCTCTCAGGGTGGTGACAGTAGTGTCCTGGTAAGAAAAGGCAGAGAGAGGTGCCTGGTTTGGCTATAGTGCATCTACAGCAGTCAATTCTGTCTACATCCAGAAACATATCTTTTTTTTTTTTTTTTTTGCTATTAAACAGTAGTGGACCTGAAAGAAAGCAACATGTAACATATGTTCTCTTTTTATCATCAGAAGGTGGATTTTTCCTCCAACCAAATTTCTGAAATGTGTGACCTGTCAGCGTACAACACTCTTACTCAACTGATTTTGGACAGTATCCTTTGAATGTGTGAAGGGGAGGCTATGGTGACTTGTTCCACTGGGGAAGGTGTTACAGACTACAGGGAGTGGTATCAGATAAGTGATTCCCCTGAAGTGTGTGACTCATGTAACTGAATAAGAATCAGTAGTCATAATATTTGTTTACCAAGGACCAATTCTACCAGCCAAAGCTTGTCACGGGCTTCTGACTCCAGCAAGCAGAGAAGGATGGTCCTTGACATGAATGGCAAGCTTGTTCTTGATTCTAGAATGAGGGAAGTTCTGTTAAATGAGCGTGAGTCTTCAAACTTACTTAAACTTTTGATTTAGTTTATACAAATAGATTCTTAACATCTAGATTTGCCATGAGGAAAATTATTGGTTATTTTACTGAGGAGTCCATATTGCTGCATTTAAATAAAGCAGGGCATTCTAGTATATTGTTTATTTATTTGTTTTGTTGGGGAGTCAAACCTGGGATCTCACATATGCTTGGTAAGTGCTCTACCACAGACCTATACCCTAAGCTAAAATGCATTTAACTACAAACAAAAGAAAAGTCCAGTTTTTGATTCACCTTCGGGAGCATCCATGTATGCATTGCATGAACCACGCTCCCATGCAAACTGAATGTCAACTTTGATTTGTGAAGCCTAAAGGGTTAACTGAAGATCTGTGCATCTAATGAGCTTGATCCTCTTCTTTGCACCAGAGACTGGTGTTCTCTGGGTAATAAGAGAGCAGGGCCTTCTGTTGCTCAGCAAGCATCTTTCTCCCCTCTTGGGAATTTGGGGGGCAGAATGGAGCATGAGTTGATTGCCCCTGTGTGTCTCATTCCAGGGACGAGGCAGCAGCTTGTTTGTAATAAGTCTGAGATTGCAGAGGTGGCGATCCTGGAGATGGACGTTTTAGAAAGTGTCTAATCATGTGGAATGCTAGAACACATTCTCACTCCCTTTCAAACTCATCGATGAAAATAAGCAGTGAGTGAGCTGTTAGATGGTGCTCCTGAGCAGCCCAGTAGAAACTTAAATGAAATGTTTCCATGGCAAGTCAGAGGCACACACATACGCAGCACCTTCCTATAGAACCTTGGCGTCATGCTTGACCATTGTGTGTAATGAATGTTCAGAGAGAGAAAGAGAGAGAGAGAGAGAGAGAGAGAGAGAAGAAAGGAAGGGAGAGAGAAAGGAAGGGAGAGGGAGAGAGAAATCCACTCATCTCTGGCCATGTGGAAGAGTGCTGCCCAGAGGAACCAGCATAGCACAGCCTGGAACTTTCTAGAAATCCAGATCCTTGGGTTCTGCACAAGGCCTATTTGAACCAAGTGTCTGGACAATTTGAGGGCATGTTAAAACTAAGAAGTTGGCTATACCCTAAAGCCCTGCCTGTCAGAGGGGTTCAGCATTCAAAGGCCCTGCCTGTGCCTCAGGGTACCCAGAGAACAGAATGGAGCTGGATATGGAGAACTTTCACTCTGGCAAGATACTTCAATGTGTAGCCCAGAATTGCCAAAGAAAACAACTCTCATATATTGTAGACTCAAAATAAAGGATTCAGTTTAAAATATTTCTATCATGATGGTTTTAATTTTTATATAAATTTAGCTTTCCATGTACAAAAGTAAAATATTAGAACTTTCTGAATGTCAAATAATGTAGTGATATCATAAAGAAAGGAATTAGGTTTTCTTTTTTAAATGTTGACATTAGATGTAGCAGTTGAGTCTTATTACTGATATATATATATCATTATTATATCAAGACTAATGGAAATCCAGAACATAGGCATATAGAGTATATTATAACATCTTCACCTGTGTTTGAAAAAAACTACAGAGACAAATAGCCAAAACAGACTGCTCTTCTTGAGCTATTAGTGAAATAAAATTACAAGTAGTTTAGTATTAGAAACTTTACAAATATAATTAACACTAAGAAATTCAGGAAAATAAGCCCTTTTTTCCTTGAAGAAACTTAAGTGACATAAAATTTAATGAAATCAGGCACTCCCTTCAGTTTTTGTATTACATGTTATAATTCACTTTGTGTGCATGCATGTTGGTGGGTGCACACAGCATGGGTGTCCCCATGGAGGTCAGAGGACAACTTTTAGGAGTTAGTTCTCTCTTTCCACCATGTGGGTCTCAGGGATCCAACTCAGGCCATCAGCCTTGGTGCCAGGTGCCTTTGGGCATCTTTCCAGCTCCCAAATCCAGTACCCTTTCACAATACAACTCAAGAAACTAGAAATAAAGTGTTTTCTCTGAGTATGTTCTCTACAGAAATATTTTAAGCACCCTAATCTAAAAATGCCAGCTGCTGGGAAGCATGCAGAGTGAGAGGATCTCTTTGTAACTTGTCTGTGGTTATGACATTGGCTCAACCACTTGGAGACGGCGACTTTAAGTTCTCTTATAAAGGTGAGCATCTACACTCACTATGACCTGGCACTTCTGACTTCTGCAGTCAATCACATGTGCCTGGAGGCTGGCAGAGGAATGCTTATTGTGGTGCTGGCTTTAATAGCAAAAATGCAAACACACCAATTGCTCATCAATAAGAGAAGATGTAAATAAATTATGCTATTGTCAGGTAATAGCAAATGATATAGTAGTGAAAATGATTGAAATATACCAATGGGTTGCAACAGAGATGAATGTTTAAACTTTTTTAAAGGCTTTATTTTATTTATGTTTGTGAATGTTCTGCCTGCCTGCCTGTATGTATGTATGTATGCATGCATGTATGTGCACTTCATGCATGCCTGGTGCCCAGGGAGGTCAGAAGAGGGCATAAGGTCCCCTGGAGCTAGAATAACAGATGTTTGTGGGCCTCCATGTGATTGCTGAGAATTGAACCTGGGTCCTCTGCAAGAGCAACTTCTTTTAACAGATGAGCCATCTCTCCATGCCAGAGATGAATTTTAATAAAAATAAATATAATCTAGGTATAAAGGGGAAAGACAATTCAGTATAGTAAGTATTTCTGAGAGGCAGACACAAAGATTGAACAGGAAAGTAAGTGTGTGTGTGTGTGTGTGTGTGTGTGTTAGAACTGAAGCTCAGAGTCTCATACACACTAGGCTACTATTCTACAACACAGCCAAACTCCTGGCTCCCTTATATTTTAAAAAGAAAATACCATAATCTGTTCTATCCAAGAATTAAAAACTGAATTTCTTTTTATTTATTTATTTATTCATTTATTTATTTATTTATTTATTTATTTATGTGTATGTGTGCGCATGTGCAAATGCATGTGTGTCCATGCCTGCTTGCTTTTCTGTGTGTATACCACATGTGTTCAGTGTCCACAGAGGCCATAAGAGGGTGTTGTATCTCCCAGAACTGGAGTTACAGCCAGTTGTGAGCTGCCTAATGTGAGTGCTGGGAACCAAACTTATGTCCTCTGCAAGAGCAGTACATATTCTTAACCATTGAGCCATCTCTCCAGTCCTAAACTGTGGACATTCTTAATTGAATCATTTGAATAAACCAATTATGCTTATAATATAAAATTATTATAGTAAAGTATATTAATATCTTGAACTACATTGCTAACTATAAGGTATCAATTTTTTAGTTTATCATAGTAGATTATTTCATCCTTCCCTATGTGGATAATTGATGGTTACTTAATCATCATCCTAAACTACAAGGCAAGAAACCTAGTTGAGGTAAAGTAGGTTTATTTATTATTAAGTAAAGATGTTGTTTATTCTTTACAAGTATTGATGGATCATTAATAAATTAAAAACATGATTCATAGAATTTAAAATCTAGACAGGATTTAGAGGCCACCCAGTGCTGATTATGTATTTTATGGAAAAGGAACTGGAGACCCAGGAAAGGTCAACATCTTGTTGGAGCTAGCTGGTAAGCAGCTGCTTGAGGTCACTATTCAGAGTCCTATTGGCTTGCCCACTCTGCAATCCCCTGCGCGGTTACAACTTTAATAACACTGCCATTGAAGCTATATGGGTATTTCAGTTCTCCCCGAGACTCGCTCCTGTGGCAGAGACCACTTTTTAAGGTGGTAGAGCTCTCTCAGGATTGGTTGTGATTAAAGCCATCATTGTGTCTTTCCACTCAGGGAATCCTGATGGATTTGGGCCTTATGTCTCAGTAACTGTTTTCTGTACACCCAAACCATATTTTATGATGGTAGACAAATGAATAAGAGCAAGTGCTGAACTAGTGAATAATTCACGTCAAGCATTTATGAACTGCTGACAGCATTGCTGGAATGTAAAAATATATTGTTGGTTTCCCCGGGCCCCAGCCGTAAAGTTACGCTAAGTGCCACAGGGTTCCTTCACGTGGTTTCCATAACAATCTAAAATTCCACTGTAAATGATTTATTCACAAAGATGGTAGAACTTCAGAGCTGGAAAGCAACGTGACGATTTTGAGTTCTTGGAGTCTTTCTCCTGATAACCCTCTTTTAATACTATAATGCACCTAAGAGGATTAATCCAGTAAGCTAATTCATCGAAATAGTTTTGTGATTTATCAGATTGTATTTCTTCTTATCAGAAACTCCCAAGACCTCAGAAAGAACGTGAAATAATAATGTTAGGAGGAGGGGCAAGAAACTCTCCATGAAAGACCTTAAAATAAGAAAACAGGAGATTAGAGGAATAAAGGTATTCTGGCTGGGAAGCATGGCTGGCTGGGAAGCATGGCTGGCTGGGAAGCATGGCTGGCTGGGAAGCATGGCTGGCTGGGAGCCCAGCTCCTCAAGGCCCAGTCATGTGTACCAATTGTAATCAGCACCTGCAGCATAAGGCTGTAGGAATAAGTAGGGGGGAGAAGCATGGCAATATAAAGAGTGTGGTCATTCCTGGGAAGTGTATTCTCAGATGCCCAAGCCATGGATGCTCAAATCCCTTGTATACACTGAGACAGATGCTATGTCAAAAGTTGTTATGTCATGTTATTAGGGGAAAATGCAAGGGAAACATCTGTATAACTTCGAAACAGTTGTATGTTTTTTGCATCAAGTGTTTTTACCATGTGATTGATTGGCTGAATGAAAGGGTGTGGAGTCCATGCAGATTCAGGGCCAGCATATCCTTCACTTGTGAGCCTAAGAAACTTACTGTGTCGGTGTGGGTGTCGGAAAGTCCTTCAGTGTTAGGGGAATGAGACTTGGGAGGTGGGAGGAGATCTCGGTAGGGAGTGAGCAGTGTTCTCCACAGGGATGCTGGTTGAACTTCTTACTCTTTGCAAAACACCTTGAGCAACCACAGGGGAATCTGCTGGGGCCAGGGCTGTGGTTGCAGTGAGGCACCACATGTCTCTTCCTTTCTCTCCTCCAGGTTCTCATTTCAGAAAACTTGACATGTAGCAGTGACAGATACAGGAAGCTGGAGGTACCAGGGGAATTGAGGCATCCTCTGGGGTCTCAGAAACAAACTCCCGATCCCCGATCCCCGATCCCTGATGTCGCTGTCATTGTTAGGACTCCTGTCTTCTGGCTCCTGGCCTTTGCCTGCTTCCAGGAGACTCCTTCTGACATCTGCCCACTGCATCCATTCACTCTGCTGTGATTCGGAGCACCTCCCTCTTGGTTGGAATAGAACTTCCAGGATGCTATTGTTTCTGAAACTGGGCTTCAACACTTGGTTCTCTCTCTGACACTGAGCAGATGGCTATTTGAAGTTTTCATGGCTTAATTTTTGTTGCCAAAGTGGCTTAATTTTTGTTGCCAAAGATTGCTTATTGCAAAGATATATCATACACAGCTGTGTGAGGTAATTTAATCTCTCATTTCCTATATTTCATGTTCATCTTTCTTGATAGTCTATATCTACAAAGAGCTGGCCTTTGTCTATTTCCAAAGCAATTGTTTAGCCAGCCCAGAGAAAAAGATATCTGAAAGACAGTGTTTTGAGTATCTGTTTGTGTGGTTGTTTTGGCAGAGACCTTACTCATAGGAGATTTGAAATGGCATATTGACCACCACCAAAGTGGTTCTGCCCATGGGTGGAATCTGGAAACCTAGAAATTTCTGCTATATTTGGTGACATATCGCTATCCAGTCTTCTTATTTATCTCCCTCCCTAGTCCATCTCTTTTTGGATTCAATCCCAACCTTAAGTCATCCATTTCCATGCTAAGAGTTAGAGGATGTGATGCCCTGACCCCAGGTGATTATAACGTAGTGACCATATGAGAGCCTTATAGTTTTGAAGAATACCTCATCCGTGCCCTTTTTAAAACAATTAAATGGGTTCTTTAACAATTTCGTGCATGTATATAATATATTCTGGTTATTCTTGTCCCCACCATCTCTCATTTCCATTCCACTCCTCAGTACCCTCTCTTCCCAGTAAGTCTTTCTTGACATTCATGTCTTTTTTGTTTTGTGACTCACTTAGTTTAACAAGAGCTGTCTGTGTGGTCATGGGTTTAAAACCATTCACTGGAGCCTAGTGGCTCATCAGTGAGTACACAACTCACTGATAAGAGTGACCAAGCCCCCACCCCAAACATATCAGCAGCCAGTAGCTTAAGAGAGAGGGGAGGGCTCCATGAGCCCCTTCTTCATCTTGACTGTTGACAAGACCAATCCTATGCAGCCCAGGGCAGGCTAAAAGAACTGCCATGAGATCATGATTGAAATGACTGTGTCATGACCTGAAGACAATTTTACAGCTCTTCCCCCTATCTTCCAACTCTTGCTTATCTACCCCTTCCTCCATGACACTTACCTAGCCCTAGAAGGGTGTGTAAATGTCCTTTCTAGGGCTGGGCACGCAATCATCACTTACTTTCGGTACCATGAGCCGCCGTGAGTCTCTGTGTTCACAATCATTCACTGCAAAGAGAAGTACCTCTAACTAAGACTGAAAGTTGCATTTGTTTATGGGCATAAATAGAAATGTTTTGAAGGAAGTTTGGTTCCATGTCAGTTTAGCTGAACAACAGTAGTTAAGTGCCCCTGGAGCCCATGGCCTCCTCAGCCATGGGATTTTGATTCAAGTGTGCAGTTCCAAGCATGAATTCTCTCCTGTGAAGTGCGTCTCAGATGCAGAGACAGATGATGACCCCCATAATCGTGCCATTATTGCTCTGGTATCACACCCAATTTTTACTTATTTTTCCCCATGACTTAACTCCTAGACTCGTGCCAACTTGGTGTTATCACCATGTTACAAATGCAACATCTCATAGTGAAGGGTTGTGTAAGCCAGTTAGGGGTTTTGAATTTATCCTATTTGCGTGTGTACATATTTGTGTGGTTATGTGCACATGAGTACAGATCCCACTGAAGGCCTGAAGAGGGCGTCGGATTTCCTGGTGCTGGCATTACAGATGATTGTGAACTGTCTGATGTGGGTGCTGGCATCTAAACTCGGGTCATCTGAAAGAGCAGTACCCACTCTTAATCAGTAGCCACCACTCCAGCCCCCTCTGTGAAAACATCCAATCAACTTTTGAAATAACTAACCTGACTTTAGCCTATAAGGGACTTGAGAGCAGAAGGTAATGGTTATTAAAGGAACTCGATGCTAAAGGTGAGTTAAGTTGGCAGATAAGTAAACACAAAGAACACCTAAAGACATGTTTTAAAACATCATCGCCAGGTCTTGGTGATCAGTTAGATGCTGTGAGGAATGTGAGAACATGGTGGTGTTACAGCTACTTGGGAGGCAAAGCTGGGCTCTGGTGGAGCAGTGATACTCATCCCTGGGAACTGGTCAGGTGGTTTGAGGACAGAGAAGGCCTAGCTGAACAGTGAGCTTTGGAATTACTGTTTGGGCCAACTGCAAGCCTGGACACAAGGTCAACTTTAAAAATGTGATCAGTGAGAACAGAAATGGCAGATGGTCATTTTAGAGCACACTTCTAGCTGCCTGGATTGAACAGGAGAGGAGCAGCCAATATGAGCAGGAAGAAAGGGCTGCTTCCCTCCGTGAGAGGGTGGTGGCCTTCCAGCCACCCATTTGCTGTCGAGCCATCTCCAAGATGATAAAGCCCCGTGCATATTGCCTCTGGAGAGTGACCCTGCCTTCCAAACTCCCCCATGGAGATCATTAAGTAACCCAGAGAAGTGCCACCATGAGGCAGCTCCGAACTGCTGTTTTCTTCCATAGTATTAAATGAGTCACATGTGGATACAAATGCTACGCCTTTACATTTTTGTAGAAGTGATGTTTTATCCTATATGAAAACATATAAGAATTAGCGCTTATCCTGTATGGGGCATATAATATTGCTTTAATTAAACTTGTCTGATTTTTCTAGTGACAATTTAACACTGATTTTATTTTATATTTTTATTTGTGTGTGTGTGTGTGTGTGTGTGTGTGTGTGTGTGTGTGTATGTGTTCCACCAAGGTGCTTGTATGATGGTCAGAGACCATTTTTTAGGTCCTCTCTTTCCACCATATTGGACTTGGAGATTGACAACTAGTACCTTTACCTGCTCAGCCATCTCCCTTGTTCAGCGCTGGTGTGTGTGTGTGTGTGTGTGTGTGTGTGTGTGTGTGTGTGTGTATGTGTGTGTGTTTAATCTTTCCAAAGGCTTTGAATAACATTTTCCTTAAACAGAGTTGTCATATACAGACAACGAGATAAGAGAAATCAATGGGCTAGAGAATTGCATCAGCCTGACCCATCTCAGTCTGGCTGGCAACAAGATCACCACAATTAATGGCTTAGGAACATTACCCATCAAAGTGCTTTGTTTGGTGAGTACAACATGACGCCATTCTTTGTAGAAGTAGTGGTTATTGTTTAAGAAGTGTATGAATTTTGACCTCTTAGAATTTTTCTTTGTTGCTCCTTATAGTGTCTGGTGTGCATGTGTGCTCGTGTGTGTGTGTGTGTGTGTGTGTGTGTGTGTGTGTGTGTGTGTGTGTGTGTGTGTGTGTGTGTGTATGTGTGTGTGTGTGTGTGTATGTGTGTGTGTGTGTGTGTGTGTGTGTGTGTGTGAGAGAGAGAGAGAGAGAGAGAGAGAGAGAGAGAGAGAGAGAGAGAGAGAGATCCATAGTCCATGTTCAAATAAAGTCAGTTTCAAATTTGGCATGCAAATTAAAAAAATAGACAACTGATTTTCTAGTCTGTGAGAGAAGGTCTGTTTTAACAAGTAGTTTTTAATGTTATGTATTTCATTGGTGAAAATAACACTTGAGCATAGTAAGCATGCTTGCTGCTGCTCACACTCGATTGCATGCAGATGGAGCACAAGGTGTTTCCCAGGCACTGACCTTGAGCAGCCCATTTATACGAATGCATGCTAGTCTCCCAGTCTGGAAGTCATAAGTCATGCTGAGAATAACTACATAGTTCATTAAAAAAAAATTCCATTTGATTGACGTTTCCCAAGGAAAGTGCCCTGTGACCTGCTGAGGGACCAAAACTCAAATGAAAGCTGAGACTGTTTGCTAACAAGTCAGTGGGATCCCAAGAGTCCCAAAGATGTACATGCTATTTATAAATTAACAGTGTGGGTTACTACTGTGTGGCAGAGGGTGGCAATGCTGTGTACATACAGGATTCTTCCTTACTCTTCCTCTCCTTCCTATCCTTAGATGGCTCTGTTGACCTTTATCACACCCATCAGAGGGTGGGCAGGGAGTATTTCAATGAGGCTTGTATCTTACTAATGTTTATGTCTCTCACAGGTGGGTGTTAAATGACATATTGGGTTATGTATACAATTTTTTAATTTAAAAACTAATTTTGAAAATTTTATGTCTTTGCGTGTTTTTGCCTGCATGAATGTTTATGTACCACTTTCATGCCTGGTGCACAGGGAGTCAAGAAGATGGCACAGGATCCTTTAGAACTCGTACAGAAAGTTGTGAACCATGTGGGAACTGGGAATCGAACCTAGAAAAGCAGCCAGTGCTCTTAACTGCTGAGTCATCTCTCCGGCCCCATGTGCACACTTTTTACACAAACATACAAATTCTGTATTTGACCAGAGATCACTGAAGCTTGGCTCTGTGGTGATTTTTCTTCCTCTTAAAGCTCAAAGTACTTTCTAAAGACCTTCTAACCCTCCATGGCATTCTGGTACCATGCAGAGAAAGGTTTCACCTGAGATTTTATGTTTTCTGTGCTTAAGGGGTGACTATAATTAAAAAGAGTGTATTTCAGTTTCATTCTGTGTTTCATTAATCACATACCTCTTGCTGACAGTAGCATTTTTAACTATCTTTTTCTGCCAATAAATGAGATAGATTGTTCTAGTCCCTGCTCCCAGTACCCAAGATGAACCAGAAAATACTGAATATGCTATTACTCATTTTCACTCAAATTCTGAGAATTAGAAAATTGTCTTTTCCAAATTTTAATATAATTTATAACCAAAAATGATACACATTTGCTTCAGCAGTTTTTATTGACTTTGTTTTTAATTCATGGAATCAGAAAATCATTTGACTTAGCTATATTGACAAGAATTCAGTTTACAATGTAGTAAGAAGAACACACCAACAGCTAATGCTTTGCCTTCATCTTTTGTGGGACACGTAAAAGCTGGCAAGGGACCCTCACAGCTTGCCAATGGGCCATTCTGTTCTCCTTAGACCACAGTGACAATGCACTGCAAACCTTGAACTTCACCTTGTCGGAGTAAATGCCATTTCACTTCCCCCGACAGACTGGTAGATGAAGAATGTTTCCTAAATTAATTTACTTCAAACAACTTCTCTCTAAAAGTGCTTTTTTTTTTCTTCTGTTATTCACTATGAGGCTGGAGGAACTGTGTGTAGAAACTTCTTCATGTCCACATCTAGGGTGAGCCTTTGGGTTCTCAGTGACAGACAAAGGCTCTACCTAGCTGGCTTTCAATCAGAAATTCTATGATTCTCAGCTTCTCTCAGACTGCTCTCTTTTATGGCCATAGGCTATCTAATTAAACTTTTCTATGCCTCTCTCTGCTCAGACCATCTACCACTTTGAAAGCCATCAGAGACACTGAAGAATATTACATCTGTCCAGTATATATAGAAAGTGCCTCACAGTCCTCTGGGGAAAAGTATATGGTATATAAATTTGATATGTGGGCAGTGTTTGAATGGGAGATTGAGCCCTTATTTCAATACATTAAATTGATATGGATATGATGGTGAGCTCAGCATGGTCTCTTTCCTATTACTTTTCACTTTTTATAACTTTTTGAACTTTAAGCAGGAAAATTTGATTTCACTTTGTCAAATAAGGGTATGAGGCTTTCTTTTTCCTTTTTATTACAATTTTCTTTCAAACATATTGAAGTAAAAAGAACAGTATAATAAGCCCTCATGGGCTATAATCTACCTTTAAAGATTATTAACATTCTATTATGATATTTTAAGAGGCTATAGAATTATACTAGTGAGCACAAATCTGGCTCATTATTGAAATGAAATTTTATGAAAAATAGGATGAAAATGAGTTTCTTGCTATTCAGTGTGCTAGTAAACATTACCAGTGAAAATATTCAAATGAAAGGGAATATAGTAATTTAATTTTTCAGTTCTTAAGTTGATATTGAAAGTTTTGAATGTTTTTTATTTTGTTTTGTTTTTGGTTATTTTCTTTGAGACAGGATCTCTCTGTGTAGTCCTGGCTCTTCTGGAACTTGCTATGTAGACCAGGCTGACCCTGAACTTACAGAGATCCACCTTCTTCTGCTTCACCATACCTGGCCTGAAAGGTTTTGGATGTTTAAAGGATAAGTAAAATGTAATGTTAACTGAAAATTTGAACTTATTCTTTATAATAATTTTGGACTCAACCAAAGGTTAAATTTTACTATGACATCTTCCTGTTCTTTAAGGCGAAGGGGCCAAGAAACGAAGAGTATGTTGGGAAATATTCAAAAATGAAAATTATTGTTATTACTGTTATTGCCATGGGTATGTGGAAACTGAGAAAGAGGACAACCACTTGAGTATGGGAATCTTCTTCCTATTCTCATTGTCTGAGAGATGCTTATATGTGAATTATTGAAGAGGTGAATTTGATTATCATTGTATAGTAAGCTACCCAGTTGTCATAGAATTGAGGGAATAACCATTGTTATTATTAGCTAACAGTTCTGCACTCTGTGCTGGCTTGTCCAGATGACTTCTTCAGAGTAGAATGGCTGGAATCATCACATGGTATCTAGAGTTCCTCGGACCCAAAAGCAGAAGTGTCTTGGCCATCTTATAGCTTGGAATTAGAACCGACATACTTCTGTCATACTCCTTTGGTTAAGGGAGGTTTTATAGGCTAGCATAGGTTAAAGAGCAGGCACCATACAAGAGCAGAAATAACCAGACTCTATCAATTCAACCATCCCCACAGACTTTGTGAGATGATGTCACTTTAGAATGTATCTTGAAATGAAGTATATGTGGGAGTTTACTGAGATAGTGCTAAAAGAGTACATTTGGGTCATGATTCTAAAGACCAACATAAAGCTGTACTGATGTTTAAGTTTCAGATGTTTGTCTTAGTTTCTTTTCCAGTTGTGTTGAGAAACTACTGTGACAAAAGCAACATAAGTGGGAAAAAGTTTCTGTGGGGGACCTGCCCCCACCTTTACCCCAGGGTACTCTTGAAGAGTGAGGGGTAAGATTTAGATAGAATAGAGGGGAGAGAAACAGATAGAAACACAGGATAGCCTTGGGAGGGCCTGGATCAATACCTACTGGCCCAGAACTTTATTCAAAAGGCTTTTTATAACAATGCCAAGGGGCAAGGCAAAAGACCTCCCCTTTGCTAGATACAGCCAAGTGTAGACCCTTCCAAATACCTGGTATGCAGGCCCATGGTCCAGTCATCCTCTTATGCAGCCCTGCTGGTAAAGCAAGCTCAGATCTCATTAGGAAACCTCTGTGGGCTCCCACAGGTTTCTTCAGCTCACAGTTCTGGGTCACAGTCCAAATAGCAGGGGAATCATAGCAGCAGGAGCCTGAGAGAACATGTCTTAGGGATTCACTGATTCACAGAAGCAGAGAGCAATGAATTAGAGCATGCATGTGAGTGTTCAACTCCCTCTCTTCAGCCTTACAACACATTTCAGAATCTTCCACCTAGGGAATGGTGGTACCCACAGTGGGTGGGGCTTCCCACCTCAATCAATATAATCCATCTCAGGTATGCCCACAAGCCAACCCATCCCACCAATCCTTTGTTGAGATTCTCTTCTCAGGCAATATGTTTGTAGTAAAACAATGGAAAAAAAAGAGGTTATGAACTTGCAAGAGAGCAAGAAGGGGCATATTGGAGGGTTTGGAGGGAAGAAAGGGAAGTAGGAAATGGTATAATTATAATCTCAAAAAGTAAATGAGGTAATTTGAAAAATCAAAGGATAACATTGTAGCATGCATTGTTAAAAGCTTATATTACTAGTGTTTGACTTTCCTACTGACTTGGAAGTTCATCCTCAAGATGAAAATACTAATATAAATACTATATCCTGACCTTTCAGGTGAAAAAGTAGGATTTTTTTCTTGGGTATCTGTGTAGACATTTAGATAGGTAAATGATGGAAATGGGGGTGGGAAAAAGACCAACTTATTGTTTTGTTTTTGAAGACTTTGGGGCCGTGTCCAAATATGAAGATTTGCCACTTTACATTTTCTTGCACATTGGTTTAAAACACAAATTGTGTTTTATCCATTTTAGCGCAACAACCAGATTGAGACCATCATGGGTCTGGAGGAACTGAAAGCCTTGCAGAAGGTGGATCTGTCCTACAATCAGATCAGTAGCCTCCAGGGTTTGGAGAACCATGACCTCCTGGAAGTGATCAACCTTGAGGATAACAAGGTGGGTAATGTGGGGTGTGGCTTCTGTGGGAAGTAAGCACACTGGTTAGGTAATGCAGGCCATGGCTTCCGTGGGAAGTGAGCACACTGATGGGTAATGTGGGCCGTGGCTTCCATTAGAAGAGAGCACACCTGTGGGTTGGGACAAAGATCCTGTATCAGCTTTTCAAGGCTGGTACATGGAATGTCCTCTTAGGAGTACTGTTCTAGCTAACTTTCTGGGACAGTTCTTAGAGAATGACTTTTTGAAAAATACAATCATTTCTAAACATTTGATGATTCTTAATTACAATGTTTTAAAGTTTCCAACTGTCATCCTGTATGTGTAATTTTCTGAAGTCATTGTGTTCATGGAACATTTTCTGTAGAAAGAAAGCATCCAGAATATTCAAAATGTCCAAGCAAGAAGAGGCAAGAGAGTATCCACAGGCTAATATCTCCTCTTGTTTGCATTCAGAGAAAAGTGATTGTTGGTGGGAGAGACTTGGGAGAGATGCTGATACAGAACTTCAGCAAGAAGCCAGACAGAGGGATGCATTCAAAGATGTAGTTAGTACCACTAACTGGAGTTAACAATGTAGTAGGGATTTTTTTTTCAGGAGTTAGGGGATGTTGAGATAGGGTCTCAGGTAGCCTAAGTCAGCCTTGAACCATTGGTCCTCCTGCCTCCACCTCCAAAGTGCTAGAGCTTATAGACATGAGCTTATAGACTAGTTAGCAATAGTGGTCTTGAGAAATGCTGAGAATGAGTTTTTAATGTTCTTATCACCAAGATGAGAGATAACCTTTAGGAAATAGTACAATAGCTATATTAGCCTTACAACAATGTGTGTGTGTGTGTGTGTGTGTGTGTGTGTATTCTTAATATATTTAATATATATTAAAACATCATGTTGTACATGTTAAATATAAATATATAAAGTTGTATCTGTAATTTAGTAAATGTAAATACCACAGGAAAGGCTTACCATAAAAATTAAGCAAAACCAAGAGACATAGAAGTGATTCCTTCTATACTGCTGGTAGCAACAGTGTCTCTTGGATGGGTTGGGAATGAATTTGTTTGCATATCTGGCTTAACGTACTCTTTACTTCAAAATTATGTTCATATTCTCCCCCCCCTCTTTCTCTCTCCCTCTCTCAGTGGTACTGGAGACTGAACCCAGAACTTTTTGAATGCTCTACCACTGAGCTATATCTTGAACCCCAAAGTAATGAATTTGTTTAATCCTTCTTTCCCTCCCTCCCTCTCTCCCTTCCCTCACTTCCTTTCTTCTTTATCCCCTGTTTCTTTTTCATTCTTCTTTCCTTGCACAGTACTGGGGGTGCTCACAAGCCCCATGACTGAGTTGTATTCCAGGGAACTTTCTCCCAGCAAGCTTGCATTATTCATTAGGTGGTAAACAAATCAACAAAAGTCAGTTGTTAAAGTCTGAGAATAAACACAGTTTTAATCTTAGACAAGACTGTTGATCTTCACCTTACTTGACCTATTTCCTGAGTTGATTTAGTGACTTCTTACAAAGTAATTGATTCTATTAGATGACCTTGGTCCATGTATCTTGTGTCACAGGGAGACAGTACAATTTCTGTTCCAAATGGCTTTCATGTCCTTTTTATGAATTTGCCATTGAAGATTGACTTACATATTTTGTGCTTCAAATGATTCTCATATTTATACAGGGGATGTTGAAAAGGTGGAATATGCTCATTAAATGCCAACTCAGTACATCTAAGAATTTAAGAGAAGTGGCAGCAATGGTGATAAAGCAATCATAGTAGATGAAAACCTAGGGCTTTGCCTTCGGAAATGGGTGCAGGGTACGCTTGAGAATGTGAGGCTTAAAAAACCTGACCATAGCCTTGAGACAGTGTATTGAGAATGTGAGGCTTGGATGGGCCATGGCTGTAATGGAAAGTTACTAGCATGAATAAAAGGAAAAAAGAAACAGGAATTGTTAACTTTCATGACACACACAATTTAACTAGCTATCTCTGAAACCCAATTTTAGCACATAATCTACATACAAATTTATTATTGAATTGTTTTGTCTCCTGTTGTTTCATCCTGGACTTTTGACACTAGGCGTTTATGTTATAGTTCAGAGTCCATCTCACTGCATTTAGCCAGAATGAGAGTCTACAATCACCTTACACATAGTGTATCTTTCTCTTGCTCTTCAAGTCACTTTGCAGACTACATTGGAAAAAGGTGAAATAAAAAGAAGTATGTTCAAATGAAGAAAGGAATTTATAATTTTCAAATGTTAGAGAATCTTTTGTAAAAAAGTGGCCACATGCCCTACAGGGGACTCCTTTGGCAAGTCAGTCTTTGACAGTAACATAACTCCCTGGTTCCCCACTGGGCATGTTGGGAGCAACCTACAGTCCTTTGAAATGTTATTTGAACATCTGAAGAGTCCCTAAAGGGTTTCTTTAGGATAGTTGAGAATTTTTTGATTCAGGGAGGAAAAATATATTTGTAAAGGGAGCACAGCATAGGTATGCTGCTTCCTCTATGATTAAATGTGATTAGAAATACTGTTTTCTTGGTAGCAATTTCATCAGTGTTACTTCTGTGTATACACATGTACGTGCCTGCCCTTTGCCAGTGTTTACTGCCTGCTGATTAGGGGAGCCTCTCCCATCTTCCACTCTGCAGTCACTGTGTCATTCTAAATCATGGCTAGCACTTAAAATTGACCCAAACTTTCAACTCTACTACAGGCTCCACACTCCCTCCCAGCAGTGCGGTATTTGTCAGGGGTAACTCGGAATGCTAGGCTGTAGATGTCACCGGCTTGTTAAATAAGAAACACAGAGCCAATTACAGAGTTAAAAGCCAAGAGGTCAGAGCAAGAGCTGAGAGTTGAAAACCTTACTCTTCACTGCTTCTGCCGTCTTTCCTCTCCACCAGAGGCTTACATCCTGTGTCCTGTCTTTTATATAGACTTTCTGTTCTGCCTTCTCATTGGTTTTAAACCCAGCCACATGACCTCCTTGTCACTGCCTGTCTGTACAGACCTCCAGGTCTTCTATGGTTGATATTGAGATTAAAGGCGTGTGTCTGCCATGCTGGCTGTATCTTTGAACACACAGAGTTCCTGCCTAGCTCTGCCTCCCAAGTGCTGGGATTAAAGGCGTGCACCACCTCCGCCGCCCAGCTTCTGCTATGGCTTGCTCTAACCCCACGGCAACTTTATTAATATACAAATAAAATCACATTTCAGTACAAATAAAATATCACCACACTAGGCTACTTCTTAATCTTGGTTCTATACCTCAGAGTTTTCGTAAGTCAGGAGGTGGTTGTTTTTCCAGAGTTTGTGTATCCCTGGCTATTCTGGAACTTGCTTCATAGACCAAGTTTGCCTCAAATTCATAGATCCACCTGCTTCTGGGATTAAAGGCGTGTGCCACCATGCCTGGCTTATACCTTAGAATTTATTGTCAGTGCTTCTTGCCCATTTTGTGAGGAGTAACAATATAATACTCATTAAACAGCAGATGCAAGGGAAGAACAGATCTCAATAACCACAGCACCCTGCTGAGCCCCTAGTCTTCATCAGTACACCACCCTGGACACCCCCCTCCATGCGGATGGAGGGGCCACGGCTAAGTGTTGTTTATGTAATGCTTTAGATGAGGTGTGTTCCAAAGTGAAGGAGTTCTTGCTTCCCATTGTTCAGCAGTCCACTCTTTAATGTCTCCGGCAAGCAATGAAAGGACATCACCCTAACTTTCTTGGATCTTAGTTCATGCTTTTGTCCATGTGTATGAACACAAAGAATTTGTGGGGAGTTGACTGCTATGTGAACTTGATCTCCCTCTGGATTTACATTTATTAGACTTGAAAGGAAGAACACTGGGGACATGATCTTGGGGGCTCCTGTGTTATGCAGGGGCCAACACAGCAGCAGAGGAAGCCTGGTCTGGGTTGTTGATGTTGGTGTGATCACATCACTGTTAAAGTCAGTCTCCATTATACTCCTGCCATTGGATACAAGCAAGAAGGAGGGCCCCCTTGGAGACTTGCAGTCTCTACATCCCAAAGGGCCAGCCAAGGCTAGGTAGCCTGAGCTGCTATCGAGTCCCAAAGGTAATGGAAATGGAAACTGTCCATGGTTCTCTGCAGAATGATAATGGTATTCACTTGCAGCCTTGCTTCTTAGTGCTTTGTTGCTTCTTCGGTACTTTCTGAGCCCTCAGGTCAGGACTAGTATGACTTTCCCTTTAGTCATGGCCCTCACTTAATGTCTACTCCATCATGGCAAACTTGGCCTACTTCTTGTTAACGTACTCCGTGGAGTTGGAGTAAGCCTGCTGAAGAAGTCAAGGACTTGACTGAGCTCATTAGGCCACCAGTGGAGGAAAGAAGACCTGATATGGTCAGTCCACATAACTGAGAGCAGAGACTAGCAGGCTTAAGGGGGAGCATGGGACTATGTGCCTCTGGTTAGGGATTTGGAAGGCAAAAGTGTCATCACTTTCCTCCTGTCTACTCCAGGGGCTCCATACAGCTAGCCTCTCCAACACCTCTTCCCTGTGTTCCTTCCTAGCTTCCACACTGCTTTTCCTGTTTTGTTTTGTTTGTTGTTGCTGTTCTTGGTTTTTTCGAGACAGGGTTTCTCTGTGTAGCTTTGTGTCTTTCCTGGAACTCACTCTGTAGCCCAGGCTGGCCTTGAACTCACAGATCTGCCTGCCTCTGCCTCCTGAGTGCTGGGATTACAGGTGTATGCCACCACCACCCGGCTTCCACACTGCTTTTCATCATTAGTACATATTACTGCTCAAGTGCTGTGGAAAAATGTTCTGTATACTGTGAAAATGTGTTGCTGTCATTGTTAATAAAAAGCTGATTGGCTAAGATAGGCAGGCTTTTGGGAGTAGAGAGAACGCTGGGAGGAAAAAAGGTGGAGTCTGAGGAGTCAAGAACCAGACATAGAAGAAGCAACATGGGGAGCTCAATAGATGAGGTAAACAAGCCTTGGGGCAGCATGTAGATGAATAGAAATGGGTTAATTTAAGTTGTAAGTGCTGTCTGGAGACAAGCCTAAGCTATTGGCTGAGCATTTATAATTAATATTAAGTCTCTGTGTGTTTATTGGGTAGCTGGTGGTCCTGACAAAAAACTCTGCCTACACTCAAGATTGTAGTAGCATGTCATGTTTTATACTTTATATCTTGAAGAGTTGTTTTCCTTCCCTCTAGGACAGTGTTTCTCAACCTGTGGGTTGCAACTCCTTTGGGAGTCAAATGACCTTTTCACAAAGGTCTCCTAAGACCATCGGAAACACAAATATTTATATAACAATTCCTAACAGTAGCAAAATTACAGTTATGAAGTAGGAACAAAAATAACTTTATGCTCAGGGGTCACCACAGCATAAAGAGCTGTATTGAAGGGTTGCAGAATTAGGAAGGCTGAGGACCACCACTTTAAGATGGTAGCTTCTTGTCCTTGGGGAGTTTATCTTGTTCAAACCGTGCAATGCTTGGGTTATGGTTGTCACTCAAGGATATTGTTGGGTGAAAATATGACTCTCAAGAGCCCTCAGCCCCTCACCTCTGAAGGGTGTGGGTGGTGTTCACGATGCAGTAAAATTCGGGGAAAAGCATGCATATGCAGGAGGCTCAACAGGTCCCTCTGGGGTGGGGACAGAGAAAGGGGCATGAAGACCAGCACAGCTGTTCCAGTGGAGGCTGTCAGAGTCTTCTGTGAGGCAGAGGTAACGAAGAAGAAAGAACATTCCAGAGAGCCCTCTGAGGCAGAAAGAGTGAGGCAGCATGGAGGCAGTGGATGAGGGATATTGAAGACGACTTAGGTCTCTGTCAGGTGACCAGGTGACTGGATGATAGTGGTGTCAAGGAGCACGGTGGTGTTCACTTTCTCTGCATGTTAGAGAGGTGGGCTCCCAGTGTAGCTGGTGTGTAGGGAAGGGCACTATACTCTCAGATAGATGGTAAATGTGGCTGTGACTCAACTTCTCCTGGAAGCTAATCCTGTGAGCAGAATGAGTTGAACCGTGACACCTCTCCCCCGCCCCCCACCCCCCGACCCCTACCTTCCTCCGGAAGCTATGAATGTACTCTTGTTTAGAGAAGGGTTTCTACAGGTGAAATTAATGATCTCCAGGTGAGGTCATCCTGGAATTAGAATGACCTTCCAGGATGACCTGAAAGCCAACATTCTCGTTAGAGACAGACTGGGAGAAAACTGACGCAGAGACTAGGTTTATGTTGCTTTAAATCAAGGCTGTCTGGCTTTCCCAGGAGCTGGAAGAGGCAAGGAAGGATTCTCTCCTAGACCATTCAGAGGAGTCACAGGCTTGCCAGTCCTTGATCCTCGCCTCCTCTTCAGAGGCGGGAGAATTAGCTCCTGTTGTTTTCAGCCCCCAGGTTTGGGTTTCTCATGGATCCTCCAAGGCTCATCTAGTGTGGTGCTGTGTGTCTGCAGAATGGAGGAGAGTCTGAGAGTTATTTTTAACTCTGATCTCTTGTCGTTTCTGATTTTTGTGCTTTAATAAATTTTCCTTATCTTAATATCAAACATATTCTCGTGTTTTTTTTTTTTTATTTCAAATTTTGGATTTTTTTCATTATGTAGTCTTTAATGTAACTGGGGCTTGTGTGTGTGGAGGGGCAGTGTTAATAGATATTGAATTCCCATATAGAAAACAAATAGTTCCAGTATTTCAAAAATCTGATTTAATAGCGTAAGACAATCTATTAATGGATATGTCAGGATTTATTGAATTATTTACTTATTGAAATTTGTTGTGTTTACAACATGCTATTAAAATAATGTTGAAGCATATATCCTCACACATAAATCTATCGTTACATGCATTTTTTATTATTTCCTTATGATGGATTTTTGGAAATGTCATTACTGGGAATGGGTTTCATAAAGCTTGTTGATTTCTTTTTTGAACATTGATGCTTACTCTGCCCACTGCAGTTATAAAGTTAGGATAACTTACTGTAGGCATTTCTGGCTATTCATTTGTCAATACAATCATTTGAAAATTGCCAATCTGGAAGTGAAAACTAGTGTTTTGTGTACTATTTTATATACATTTCTTTGATTATCAATGATGTTAAATACTTTTGTTGAGTTTTATTTCCTTTTTAAAAATTATCAGCCCATCCTCTTAGCCATCATTTTCTTTATGACAGTTATAATTTGCTTCTTATTGTATGTAAGATATTTTAGCTATATATTTAAAATAATGTATAAACGATGTTGACATTTTCTGTAGTATATTCTTTTATTGCTTTTATGTTTATGCAAAATCTTTTCTCATTGTGGATCTAATAGATGCTTATCATAAACTATTTTCCCCTGTTTTTACTATTTTTTACTCTTTTTTTTTCTTCTTCATTGTATTTTTAAAAACAATTATAAGAGTGGGTGGCTTTCATATCCCATTCTCATCTTTTTGTATATCTATTTGTTTGTTTTTATGTGTGCAGATGTTTTGCCTCCACATGCATGCAGTGTCACTGGGACCTGAAGAGGGAGTCAGATCTCCTGGGACTGGAGATCCATACATGAGCTGCCATGTGGGTGCTGGGAATTGAACCCTGATTTCCTGGAAGAGCAGCCAGTGTTCTTAATCACTAAGCCGTCTCACAGCTCCTTCACTGTTGTTTTTGAGCTGGGTTTTCACTATACAGCACTAGCTGGCCTGAAACTCACTTTATAGACTAAGCTGGTCCTGAAATCCCAGATGTCTGCCTCTGCCTTCTGAGGGCTGGGACTAAAGCCATGTGTGAGCACACTCAGCTACCTCAACTCTTAATCCACCATTTAATTTGTATTATAACTGAATTAAAGATTTAAATTCACATTTTCTATGCTAGAAAGTTGACTTTTAATTTATGCCTCATTGCTTCACCTGTTGATTTTTAGTTCAGTAATATATTTATCATTATCATTATCATCATCCTCTAGTTTATCCATCCCCCAGTTTGAAAATGTTGCTTTTCTGCACAAATTCTTATGTACACAGCAGTGGAAAAAACTTTAAATCATTGTATCAAATAGTTTCCTAAGGACCAGAGCATGCATTGCTCACCCTGTCTCTGTCTCTGTCTGTCTGTCTCTGTCTGTCTGTCTGTCTGTCTGTCTGTCTCTCTCTCTCTCTCTCTCTCTCTCTCTCTCTCTCTCACACACACACACACACACACACACACACACACACACACACACACTGCATATTCTCATTTTTAAAAGCCTAGGTAATGATGCTTAGAGAACATGGCTAAGAAATAAATGGCAGACACAGAAAGAAAAAAAAAATAGTGGACTTCTCAGGGTTAGAGGGTGGCTACCAGGGTTCAAATGCATTAGTGGGCTGAAGTTTTGAAAACATATTTTACTTTTGGTGATTGTGGCTGCTCTTATCCCTACACTTGCTAGAGAGGCTGCTGCACACACAGTCTTGGGTCTCTGGCCCTGTGGAGAGCTGTGAGGGCCTTCTGCTGTGTCATTAGACTGTGAGGAGAGGGGCACACATGCAGAACAACCAGCAGTATTGCATGTTACCAGCCTGACAGGAAGCCTGCCCATGTTGGTCTCCTGTTTTGCCCTTACCCACCTTGGAAGGAGTGAGAAGGAAGCTGCATCCTCTGTCTTTGGTTCACAAAGACGTTTTGATCTCAGATGGCATGCATCATGGTGGTAATCTTACATAGCACATAGCACATGATTATTCTAGTCATGGCATTTGGAGCATATCAAAATCTTTCTGTGTCAATTACCCCAAGTATTACTATTTTCTAAAATGAGTACATAGTGTTCTGACTATAGGACAGTGTTACGATTCATTTAATCATATAATGATGGACAAAATTCTTAGGAAATTAGAAGTGTTTTTGCTAACAGAGTCAGATGGAGTATTGTCATATGTCATTTTTACCTGTCTGATGGTGTCTTTAACCTAAGTCTCCTGGAGTGGGCTGGCTGGGTACGTCCTTGCCCATTGGAAAGAAGGTGCCCTTTCCAACCTCACCAGCAGTGTCTGCAGGTGCATGTGGCCAGACCGTGTTGGTGAGACATGAGGAATGCAGAAACAAGCTCCCTCTTAATGTTTGTGTTAAGTGTAAAAACAAGAGCTGAGTGCTAGACAGAAATCAAGCCCATTGCTCAACAATTCTGATGGAAAAATACAAACCAAGTTTATCTCCTACCTTCCTGAAAAAAAAATATAAAAACAACTGATTTATTTTTCTTACAGATGATTCACATGTCAGTCTAAAGGATAATTTCATTATCTCATATGGGGAAAAGCTCATGTAATAATTATAATATAAAATAATCTAATAGCTTGCCACTTCTCTAGCTAGATTAATTTTTTTGAGGGGCCCTGTGTGTTGCACCTGTAGAGTTGCCTTTCTGATTACATTATTGGAACGACATCCTTAACATATTTTGTGTGTTTTACCACCCCTGATTTAGTTGTGGGCTAATCTGCATTTTGGTGTCATTTGTGTTTGGATAACTCAGAAGTTATCCGTGAACCTGTTGGTAGAATGCTTTTATGAGACATGCAGGATGCTGTGGAAGCACATATTTCTTACAAGAACCACTGCCTGTACCTGCAATAAGATTGTAATGGTTTATTGTAGAAATTTTAAGTAAGCCTATTGGTCGTTAGTGCAGTAGAGGATGGAGGACTGCTGTAGCCCAGGCTGTACCCCGGCTAAATCAAGACACACTTCCACCCGGGGAACCATTTCTGTCTTTTCAAATTGTAAACTAGAACCTACGCACAGAAGTTCAGCAGGTGCATCTGTGGACACTCATCACAAATAAATCATACAGCTGGGGGTGGGGTGGAGTGGCACACTTGGAGGCAGAGCCAGGAGGATCTCTGTGAGTTCGAGACCAGCCTCGTCCGCATAGTGAGTTCAAGGCCAGCTGGGGTTACATAGAGAGACCCTGTCTCAAAATAAACCAACAAAGCATACAGTTTCCGCTACAAAGTAATTCTAATGGAAAAGGCACGGAGTTGTCTGTCTCCCACAGTAATAAGGCTGAGCCAGGGGCAGACACAGCAGGGAAAAGAAACAGGCTCAGGAGTGAAGCCCGAGCCTGGAGGGCTAGAACGGGGTGGCTGCCCTGTTTCTCTCACTTTACATGCTATTTTAGTTCTACTTAAAATCAACATGGATGAGGAGATTACTGTTCTCCAGCCCAACGGGAAAGGAGAACACAGGCCCCATGTGCTCACATCTACTGAAGTTATGCAGCAGTTCCTTTGGAGCGTTCTCATTGAAAAGCTGGCTATTCAACAGGATGCGTTGGAAATAAATTAGATTTAAAGGAGCCAATATAATTGGCTCCTATTATATTGTGGTCCCAATTGTCTTTGCTCACTGCCTGATGATAATGGATTTATTTTTTGATCAAATAGATTGAGGAGCTGAGTGAAATAGAATACATTGAAAATCTTCCTATCCTTCGAGTTCTCAATCTACTGAAGAATCCAATTCAGGTGAGAGTTTCCTTCCCTCAGGCATGGAGGGAGGGGATGGGAGCAAGGACCAGTCTTGGAATTCCTGTTCAGCCTGTGCTCTTGCTAGGGAGCATCAGGAATGTGAATACAGTGCAAGCACGTGCGCACCCCACACACACACACCCCCCAACCCTGAAAATAATTACAACAGCTACCTGAACTAACATTTCAAACAGCTTGTTTAGAGGAGTAGGAATCTCTCTCATGGCTAACAAGCTGTCAGCTGCCCCAGTTCCAGCAAAGCCTGCATTGGAAAGTCCCTTCCCTCATCCTTTGAGATAGATGGTGGGTGGAGCTAAACATTACAACAGAGAATGAATAATAAGATTGTAAAGCAGTGTCTTTTCATATCAGAGAATAAAGAGCCCAGAGCTCTAGACAGAATGTGGTTCCTATTCTGTAACAGGAGAGGCAGTATAGAGTGGACACCTAAAGTAATTTGCCTGGATCTAGCCATGGGATTGGCATGGCTATAAACTAACCATAGACGAAAACAACACAGTCCCTAGGGGTTTGTAACCTTGGAGATCGCAGATCAGGGACAGTTTTCCGGCCTTCTCTTTTCCTCCATTGCTAGTGTCCTTCTTCCTGCCCTCCCTTCACCTGTGGCTCAGCTAGGCTTTGTTTGGTTTTTGTACCCGAATTCTTCCCTTTCGTTTCCAGAGTCCCGACCATGTAAGCTTCTCTTATGTTTGTCTTGTTTATATCTTGTTGAATATGTCTAGACAAGTTAAAATATCAAGTCAGAAGTAAAAATGAAATATTGGACAATAAGAGCAGATAGGAGACAGTGGCAGACAAGTTAAAGACCTTTCAGGGGAAGTAAGGAGCGAGATCTGAAGTGGCCGACACACCCCAGACTCTGGCCCTGGGAGAGTGTTCTGCGGCAGCACAAATCCCTCACCCAGGTGAATTCACTTACAAACAAACTCGGCACTTACACTTTGAAGCATGCAAGAGAAGCTTTAATGCTTCACTTGGTCTATAATAATCATTCAGGTTTCTGGGGTGCAGTGTGGCAGTTCACTCATGCATACAACATGGAGTGATTCATCAGGGTAATTAGCAGCCTATCTCCTGTGTCCTTGTGTTGGGACCCTAAATAAAGATCCTATTATATACTTACTTCTCTTGCATTCCCATCAATGAGAGGCATCTTACACCTGTATCTTGCTCATCAAAGAGATGAAGCATCTTATACCAAAACTCAGGCAGTCCAAACAGTTGGCAGGGAGTAAAGAGGAATTTGCTCATAAGCGAGTATCATTTTAGTACTGTAAGGCAAGTTCATCATGAATGATCCCAACTAATACAAAAGAATACACTAAATAATTAAACCCATGATGAAATAATAAGACACAGTCAAATGTCACTATTGTTAGTAATGAAACTCTTTGGCATTAGGGAAGAAGGGTTTGGTGTCTTAGATGGGCTGCCCCACTTCTTCAGAGCTCAGCCTCTGCCCCAGATGATAATCCTGCCACCTTGCTTATCTCACAGGGTGATTAGTGAGATCCGAACATTTGAAGAGCTTTATAAATTATGGGGCACATTCTGCACCTTGGTTGTTAATTTAAGGGGGCTGGTGAACGTGGCGAAAATGCAGAGCCCTGTGTGAGGCTGGGAGACGGGGTCATGGCAGCAGGTCTTGAAAAGCCCTTGGGAATACGTTGGTGCTTGGTGACCTGGGGAAGAGGAAAGCCTTGAATAGTCTTCTTGTTTTAAATAGAACAAATCTGAATACTGGCACTTCGTAATATTTATGCTGCTGCGACTGACAGAATTAGATCAGCAGAAGATTAAAGTGGAAGAAAAGGTACGTAATCATGTTACTTCGTGTATTTTCCAGCTAATGTGTTTAAAAATCTCACACGGCTTGTAGCAGGACCAGTGTAACCAATCAGTGAGAAGCATAGCAGTATGCAAATTAGGTCTTTATTTAGGAGCATTTCCTTGTCCTAGGATTTGTCAGTTGAACCCTCTGTTAAGCTGGGTAACATGTGCACTGCAGTGACAGGTGTCCCATGGGTACAATGGGAAGTCTGACAGTGAAGAGTACTGGCGCCCCCTCCTGCTGCCCATGCCTGTTGTGACTGATAGCAGTATACATAACTCCCCATCAAAACATAGAGTCTGAAATTCTCTCTGTATTATTTTGAAAATTAACAATGGAATGTATCATGTCATTCTATGTAATCCAAAGATGCTCAAATCTCTACTCTGATATTGTAGTTTCTTTAATTCTGCTCTTTACAATGATCCATCTGATTCCAGAGGAATGAGCTCTTAAGTGCTAGCTAGCACCCGCCTCCCTACCTTCCACAGCTGTGGAAGGCATTGCCACTAATGAGAGGCTTCTTATACCAGATCCAATTTGAGGTGGGAATGAAGAAAGGAATATAGGTAGGCACATATTCCATCCCCGTAAATGCCTTCCTGCAGTCCAGACTGAAAATAGTTCCAGATGCTTCCTCTCCTTATTTCCACACTCCCAGCCACCAGGTACAGGCCTCTTTTAACATTTGCAAGTAGAATTTAAATGAAGTCATTATCAAATAAAGGGATATGTATTCTGGAGGATGGTAAAGACAGAGGCCCATACACCAAGGTAAGGGCCTGTGTCTGTGGCTAGAGAAAGCCAGAGTAAAGAGGAGTAAGTCTGGGAGGGTGAGAGGGAGTGGGACCAGTCCTGGGCAAGAGGATGTCAGAAAACAATTCTCTGGTGTTGACCCTGTGGACTCTCAAACAATATGCTGTGTTCCTCCTTCTCAGACTAGCAGTTGGATTGTTTATTATATTAAAATGAACCGAGTACTTCAGGGATATTTTTTGGACTTTTTTCTTTAGCTCCCCCCAAATGAGAGAATATAAAGAAAAAGGGATCAAAGGATCCTACTCAGCTTTTTACAGAAACTGTCATTATTTGGATACAACCAAGGTGCATTAGCAAAGTTAGAGTTAACAGGAAGGCTGGGAGCACGTGACTTACCTTGTCCATCTCGGTTGCTTATCTAGGCATTTTGCTAAGGACAGTCCAGTCCTTGTGTTCTTTTGGGAAACAAATATGTCTCCTGGGGTTGGGGATTTAGCTCAGTGGTAGGGTGCTTGCCTAGCAAGCGCAAGGCCCTGGGTTCGATCCTCAGCTCCAAATAAATAAATAAATAAATAAATAAATAAAAGTAAATAAATAAAAATAAAAATAAAAAAAACATCAGAAACAAATATGTCTCCTTTTCACTTTTCTACTTCTGGCAAAGGTTTCTGCAGTGAATAAGTATGACCCTCCCCCTGAAGTGGTTGCTGTCCGAGATCACATGACCCATGTTGTCAACAGCATGTCGCAGCCACAAAGGATCTTTGACAGGTATTTATTAGGACCCTACAGGTAGAAATTGGAGCAGGCATGAAAGAGACGAGATGGGGCTGATGTTCCCTCTAGCCCTCTCTCCCATGTGATTCACTTCTGCGGTGTAGAAGCTGCTTTCTTAGGGGTGGGGAGATGGCTCACAGGTTTAGAGCATCGGGTGTTCTTCCACAGGACCCGGGTTCAATTCATAGACCCACATGGTGGCTCACAACTGTCTGTAACTCCAGTCCCAGGAGATCTGACACTCCCTTCCGGCTTCCATGAGCATCAGGCACACACACAGTACACAGACTACATGCAGGCAAAACACTCATGTACACAAAATAGTAAATAAAATTGAAGCTGCTTTCTGGCCTTCTCTGAGGCAGGGGCGCATCTTCTGTCCTGGTCTGTTACTGTGCACTTGAATGTGCTTTCAGTGGTGGCTTTCCCAGACAGAATGGTGCTCTGACTCCCCTTTACTCTAGCTAGCCTGAGCCAAATGACAGTGAGTCAAAAATAACAATTGCTAGCTTTTCCGCCCTAGGAGAGAAACTCAGAGCTGCAGCTCATTACCAGAAAATTGTGATCATTACAAGCACATTGATCACTTTTCTTGTTGTTTTGATGAAGTGCTTCAGCAATCCATCAAAAGTGAGTTAGGAATGGAGGGAGAACTATTCCTTACGGTTTGAGAGGATATGGTCCATCATTGTGACGCAGAATAGAAGCCGGAAGAACTCCCAACAGTGGCAGAGGGTGCTTTCTTATCTCTGGGCAGCTCTGGAAGTGGGGAAGAGAATGCAGGTTCTCAGGTGGCTTTCCCCTTTCCCATATATTCTGTCCTGGGTGCCAGCCATGGGTGGGGCCGGCGGCAGTTTGAATGAAAAATGTCCCCTATAGGTGCATGTATTTGAACACCTGGTCCGCAGTTGGCGGTGCTGTTCAGGAAAGGCTGTGGAACCTGTGGGAGGCGTAGCCTTGCTGAAGAGGCCCATCACTGGGGGAGGGCTCTGAGAGCACAGGTCTGCGCGGCTCCAGTTGGTCCTCTCTGCTTCATATGTTCAGGTGAAGATGTGATCTCTGAGCTTCCTTCTCCTGCTCCTTGCTGCCATCCCTCCCCTGCCGTTATGGACTCTTTCTCTAGGACCATGAGCCCAGAGTAAACCCCCCTCTTACAAGTTGCTGTAGGCCATGATATTTTATCACAGCAAAAAGTAACTAACACAGTGCCCCACACATGGGCCATATCCCCCCTCAGTGAATCCTCTCTGGAAAACCCCCCAAAAATGCATGCACAGGTGTACCACCTCACTTGTATCCTCGACACCAGATGACGGTCCCAATTAACCCTCACACCATCCACTGTAAACCTTCCCTTAACTGGGGGCAGAAGCTTAGTGCCCCTGCCAGAGAGCATTCTATGAATCCAGATTTCTAGGAGAGTACCTAGGAGGAAGCCCAGCTCACCTCAGAGAAACCTGAGTAGTCTCTCCTGAGCTGCCAGGGAGGAGCCACCTTGCCCGGCTGCACACATGATTCGAGTCTCTCACCTCCAGATCCGAAGACAGATTTACCACGGTTTCCCCATTTCTTTTTAAACAGTCTGTCAGAGCAGATGGCCATTTATGCCGTAAGTATAACATAGAAATCCCATCAATACCCACAGGCATTTTAAAAATACTTGTGAAACTCTTGGATACAAGCGCTTCTTTTCTTCATGTGGTGTTTGCTTCTGCACCTCACGGTCGGCTTCCCACGGAGAGCAGAATGTTTTTTATTTCCCAATCCAGGACATGGTTTTTACATATGATACAGTCGTGTCGACACTGACAGTTTTGCATGTTTAGGAGAGGCCTCCGGGTGAGATGATTTAGCCTTCCTTTGTGTACATCGGGAAAAGTACATTTGACTTGAGAGAAGGCCTCTTTTCTGATTGTAATGTCACTGCTTGTTCGATGCTTTAGGGTGTATTTATGTGCGAACATGCATCAAAGACATCAGTAGTAGGGTTTGATAAACATGTTTCTTGGTCATGTCTGGCTGCCAGACAAACAAGGGCAGAGGCCTTGTCTGGAGCATTGGCTCACAGTTCTGCTTCAGTGGCTGCCAGGAAGTCCAGCCATTGCCCTTCCCACTGTACCAGGACAGCAGCAGCCCCCCCGCTTTCCCCCCCCCCCCCGAAGCTGGAGGAGGGCACCAGTGGGCTGTGGGCACCTGGCCAGACAATAGTATATTGCATTGCTGGAAAATCAGTGTCCCCTCAGTGGGGTGGGGATGCCTGACTAAAATGATACCAGTGGACTGCAAGGGGCCTGGTAGTCACTCTCTGCCCTTTAGTATGCGGCCTTCCCCAGAACCACCTTATGTGTATCTGCTTTCTCCCGATTCTAGCATTAGGCCTTTCTTCAAGAGGTCTTGGTTTTGTTCTAGCTTACTTTGGATTTGGTGTATGCTTTCATAGGTTTTTGTTTTTGTTTTGTTTTTCTTAAGGAGAATTTTTTAATTTTCTAACATTTTTCTTATTCTGTTGATTTGATTTTCTTGGTCAGGAAGACTTCTCTTGCCTATTTTCAATATTTGTCCCTGTCTGCCATATATTTTTTCTTGAATATTTACTTTGAGGGAGTCACTAATGCACACACAGTTGTAGGAATTAGTACACATGGACTCTGTATCTTTCCCCCATATTCCACAATACCTGGACAACTGTTAGTCAAGTACCAAAACCAGGAGACTGGCCCAGAAGCCTTCTGAGTTACCAGGTTTCTCTAGCCCCAGGGGCTCCTGTGTGCTCAGTCCTGTCTGGTTCTGTGCAGTTTCATTAGGAGTCAGTCACCTGAGCACCACACTCAAGGCTTAGCCTTCTCATCCCAAGCCCCCCCTGTGGTGCCTTTAGATAGCTGTGACTCCTCTCTCTCTCTCTCTTTCTCTCTCTCTCTCTCATCTCTGGATTCCATGGATCTGCCTCCATCTCATAATATTGTCATTTCAAGAATATGATGTACATAGATCACACAGTGTAACTTTCCAAAGCTCTCACCTCCTACCCCATGGAGGGTACCTTTCTGGAAATTCATCCATGGGGCTGAATCCTTTTTTATAATTGTTTAGCATTCCGGGGCATAGGTATATCAGCAGCAATTTAACGTGTGAAAGATGTTTAGGCTGATTCCAGTTTGGGGTGCCACTAACAAAGTTTTGGTCAATCTCCATGAGCAGGGTTTTGCACATGTTGCCTTCAGCCTGTCCACTTCCAGTGGGTACCTAGGGCTGTTTGGAGGGTTCCTGTCCTTAGATCTGTCAGATGGCATTGGCTCCAGTACCAGGCAGTCTGCGCATTCCTGGAGACACTTTATCTCCTTCTGTTGTGTGTGTTCTCTGTGGGCGCTTGTGCTTAAGCTTTCCCTATTTTTATGCATATCCACAGAGATTAGAAACCCATGCTGTTTCCTGGATGTCATAGAATCTTCACTGAATCCACACCTCAGCTATGCAACCAGACATTTTATTTTATTCTGTTTTTATAGTTTATTTCATGAAGTATGCAAACACAAGGCTGAGTATATGATGGAGGACACCATGTTGATAATTTCATTCTCTTGTTTTAAGGTCAAGGTCTCTCTGTGTAACTCTGGCTGGCCTGGAACCTACTATGTAGATCAAGCTGGCCTTCAACTCACAGAGCTCTTCCCACCTCTGTCTCCTGAGTGCTGGGATTAGAGGAGTGTGCCACTATGCCAGGCAATAATTTTGTTCTTTTTTCTGGTCTTCCAGTGTAGAGTCACATACCAGCCCTTCCTTTCCTTTGAATGAGTCAGTCTGCTTTCCTTTACTCCAGCTTGTGTTAAGTGAGGAGTAATAGAAACTGCTTCCTTAGCCCTCTGGTGATTACATGAGGGGCATGCAGAACTTTAGAGCAGTACCTGGCATGCAGTGATGGCTCAGGTGTGACAGCGTTGCTACTCTGAAGCCTGCTCTGCATGCCCGTGTTCTCGAGCAGTGGATATGGATGCTAAACACTGACCTCAGAATCCACTCCCTTTGCTCATTGGTAAACTCTGGGAGGAAGGAATACTTTAGCAATCAGAAGCTAACGTGTCCTACCATGTGTTTCCTTTAGAAAAGCTTGGTAAAGTAAATTGAGAGAAATTTGTATTTTACCTTATTTTCTATCCTTTGAATAAAAAGTTATATTTTATTTTATGTTGTATATGTATATGTGTGTGCCTGAGTATATGTATGTGCACCATGTGTGGTAGGTACCTGTGAAGGCCAGAGGAGGATATCAGATTACTCTGGAACTGGAGTTATAGTTGGCTGAGAGCTGCCGGATGTGGGTGCTGGAAACTGAACCTGGGTCCTCTTGGAAGAGGATTAATTGCTCTTCATCCCTGGTCTGTTTCTCTAGCCCCAAATTTAAGATATCTCTGATATCTTATAATCTTGTTTCTGGAGAGCGGAACCAACCTCCCACTTGCCCACATTCAGCGAGCACTTGTTAATGATAACTGTGACGTAGAAAACTTACCTGTGCGTGTAGCTAACACAGCATCTCCGCTGGATCTTGTTGCAGCACCCTGCCAAGTCTGGATGCTCCTTATCCCATGCTGATCCTAACTGGTCCCGCAGCTTGTGGGAAACGAGAGCTAGCCCACCGCCTCTGCAGACAGTTTAACACTTACTTCAGATATGGGTAAGTGTGCGTGCTGGCGTGCAAGTCTTGGAGAGCCTTCTTTCTGCCTTGTTGGGGGACACCAATAGTTTCTTTCGGTTCTCAGGTGCTGTTAATTCTGTCTGCTTTAAGCAAATCCTTTCATAGACACAACAGTTTATTTAAGTTATATTTAAAAGCTAGAAGTGGTAAGCAAAGTGAATGTTAGGTAGATGACAAGTCCTCAGACGTCCCAACCATCATATCCCTACAATTGAATCGGTATGATTACCTGGTCTTGCATGATGTGGGATCTTTTTTCTCTGGCCATCCTAAATGATATAGTAGAGATGATTGTTAATGTATATTCCAGTTATAGAACTTGTCAACTAGCAAAAAGAAACAAAAGATTTTGTTTTTCCTGAGACCAGTAGTAAATATATCTCAGTCCAGCTGACTAGCCAAACACATAGACAAGCAGGGCACACTCGTTCCTTTATACACCTCTCCCATGCAAGGTCTCTTAGCTTCTTTGCCATTAATTACATCAGAATCTACACAGGGCTTTATATTTAATCCTCTAGAACTCCCTGAGTCTTAATGAGCTTCCCTCCAGGATGGACTGTTTCAGTTGGGAGGGTGTTGCTAGACAACACATGTAGTGTGAGTATGCTGTTCCAGTTACCTGCGGGGCTGACTTCCAGGGACAGCCTTCCCACAGCCGGGTTTGGGACATATGCTGGCAACTCTGGAGCTCTGGGTCTCCTCTCCAGGGGCACACAGCAGCAGGGAGGGGACAACACAAGTGTTTCCATCCCTTCCCTCAGGCGGCTCAATAAACTCAGGGTTCCCTGAATCAAAATAGAGGAATATATGTATATATATATCCATCTGAGAAAACCAGCCCACCAGACTTATAGGTGTTTTAGAAGTTTCTAGAAATCACATTTAGATGGAACTGTCTGACCAGATTTTGGTCTCTACAGGTGGCAAAGGAATTACTTTGGAATTAGCAGTGTCTGCCAGAGACTTGAAGATATAACTACAATGCTGTATAGGCCATAGGCCAGTAAGAAAAATTAGTTTCTAATGCTGTTACAGAAAAAAGCCTCCTCCTGAAGCTGTATGTGTTCAAACAATGTAAATACCATCTTTAAAGGGCCTATTTATTTAGATACTTAAAATTGCAACACATGTTTGGACATTTCTAGACATAAATGCTATAGAATATAAATATCACAAAGTAACAAAAATAAGCTAAAAGTTAACACTAGCATTAAAAAGCTTAATGTGCTGTTATGTTCATGTGGGGACACCCAGCCTGCTTTCAGAGATAAGCTGAGCATAGTGAGTAGAAGGTCAAAGTAGGGCGGTAGGGTATATGCTGACCATTGTGTCAGGATATAAATTTGGAACCTTTTAACTAACCAAAGTGACCTAGGGAACTGGGGCTTTCTCTTATTGCTGTCATGTCTGTAGTAGCATCTGGCAATAGTTGGTGGCCTGGTCCTTTTTATTTACCAGTGATATGCTCTTGCCAAGGTATGTTTGGTCTGATATGTTTTTGGAAATGTTTATTGACTTACCATCAATATTTCTATTTCATTCTGCCCATATGTTCTTATCTGGTTCAGTTACTCATTGCCACCCAATCCTATATGTCCCTTATTAAAATGCTTACTCATCCTGATTTGATTGGTTTCCTTAGTGTCTTTTTTCCTGGCTTGTCTCAGCAAGGTAGAGAGGTGGCCACACTAGCCTTGTTCGCCAATGAGCTCTTGCCGTCTAACATATGACTAGGTGCTTAATACATGTGTAATCAATATTTGTTAAATGACAGACAGACTGCCTGAACAAATGGACAGCCAAGTTAATGGCCACGCATGCAATCTTAGTTGAAATGGCAGTGATGGGAAGCATAGGGGACTGATGGATCTGTGGAGAAATGACTGGATGCATGAACTCATGCAGTAGGTATTAATCGAGCTCCTCCCGTGCTCTAGTCCCCGAGGATACAGTGAGAAAGACTGCTGAGGTCCCCCTTGTGCGGTGTGTAATCTGGTGAGGACTCTGTAGCATCTGTGTGCAGGTGTGAGGTGACAAAACAGCCCCCTCACAATAGATGCCACGCCTGGACTGCTGGTGCCACCACTGATTCCTGACTGGAGTTGGTGATGAGCATCACAATGCTACCACCTGCTCCTAACACCTTCCCCTCACCTCCCGCCCTCAGGGGCTCAGAATGGGTCCACCCACTGCTCCTCAGCATCCTCATGGAGGCAGAGAGCCAGGCTTGTTCTAAGAATTCCACCCAAGTCCGTGTCCTTGGATCACAAAGGCAGGCATTAGATAGCTAGCGATTTCATCCGTCTAGAAAACTAAGATAGTTCTGTCATTATACAAAGCCACTTTCTGATTAAAACTATAGAGAAACATCTTCAGGGACAAGCCACTGCTCTCGGTTAGAGGTTTTTTTGTGTTTTTAAAAATGGTTCTTTTATCCCACATAGATTGTAGATTTTTAATTAAATGAAAGAAGGTGTGGATACAATCTCATTGTGCAACATTTCCCCGGCTATTTGTTCAGCTCTTTTCTTTTTCTCCTAGTTCTTTTCTTTTCTTTTTTTAAATGACATTCACCAAGATCAAGACATTCAGTGACAGTCTCACATGCTAAGTTTCATGCATAGAGATATGAATAAAGAATATAATTCTGCCATATAACAGACAGTGGTGGGGCTGAGGCATTCTACTGGGATTAGCCTTTGGTTTTACTATTTCTTCTTGGCTTCGGAATAGGTCAGATGTCCTTTCTTTATCTATGTTAGTGACTGGTGACTGAGAGATAAAGGTGTACTGCTTTCAAAGTCTATTTCTTTATTTTGGTTTTTCGAGACAGGGTTTCTCTGTACAGCCTGGGATGTCCTGGAACTCACTCTGTAGCCCAGGCTGGCCTCAAACTCAGGGACCCACCTGCCTCTGCCTCCCGAGTGCTGGGATTAAAGGCGTACACCACTGCCACTTGGCTATCTATTTATTTCTAACTTCCTATTACCATATAAGCCAGTGACTGCCTGGGAAAGTGTTGGACGAAGGAGGCCCCGCCAAACTAGACCATCTTCCAGTTTTAAGGCTGGTCACATGATCTGAAGCTTCCTTGAAGACAAACTTTATTCTTCCCTCCCTCTCTGATTTATAATAATCTCTATTGTCACCTGTGCTTTCATAGCTGTACATTCAAAGAAATCATAACAATGTGGCGTACTATCATGTGCTGGAGTCTGTGCGCACAGCCGAGCTCTGCCTGAATTAGTACAGAACTTGCTGTCCTCCTCACCATTTCCTGAGGCACTCTAGTCCAGAACTGGGGTTCTAATCTGTGTTTCTGAGTCACACTGGTCAACTTCCTCAACCACCTGCTCACTCTTTGTTCTTAGACATCTTTTCATCTTAGCACCTTGTCCTAGATACTTTAGGATGCCATTATTAGTGATGACCATCCAAATTCCTTACCTTGCTAGCAGTGTCCTTTCCATGGGCGTGGTTTGTTAGGAGCTCGGATGAGAGCTCTCTCTGGAATGGCAAAGTCCCCTTAGTCCTTTATCACCAGACATGGTGTCCCTAGCTTAGTCCTTCTGTGGTAAAGAGAAACTAACACGGAGTGTGGTGCCCATTAAGCCATGATATAATCACACATCATGTTTTCATTAGTAAATAAGTTAATTAGCAAGTAACAAAGTCATAGAAATGTGTAGAGGGGGTGCTCGATGCTGAAGGGCAGGGCCAAAGAAATCCATTTTTGTTAAACTTGGTGCAGCTTTTCCTAAGTCAGCTTGGCAAAACATTGCTTTTACTGTGAAATATTTCCTTTTCAGGATGTCCATAATTGGGTGGCACACACACAGTGGAGGTTTCTATGTGTAAAATTGGATGACAGATTGAAAAACCCACAGGTCGTCTTAGGTCCTTCTTAATAGAAGGTCCCACAGCCGTCATCATCCGGGTTCTCCACATGACTGGAGCCATCTCTTTGTTTACCTGCCCACATGTTTCAAATTGCTTCTTTGTTTAGTGTCTTTTTAGAAATTCTTCAAAACTCCCTGCCACTCAATCCCTTTGTTGGGAAATGTAAATTCAATGTAGCGTGTAAAGACTTTGCTGGGGGTGTATAGCCACAGATGCCAGACCATGGATTTATCTCCTCTGACTGTCAGGAAGACCAATAGACAGAGGGGCCCAGGTCTCTGCCCAGGCACAGGGAGAAATGCCGGTGTGTTCCAACAACAAAACAAATGTCACCATGTTTTGAATGTACTCTCTTTCTGGCATCCACATGTAAATGTAACACCGAAACCTGAAATTTTCCTGCTACAGTTAATTCTTGATTATAATGTAAAGGGAGCCATCATATGAATTTTAAATCTGTGTTTTTGACTTTGTAATGTGGAGGCTTTTGAGGCTCAGCTTTACCCTCCTAATTGGTGTGTTGTTATAGAAGTTGACTGGAGTTGTCCTGGCATGGCTGCTTAGTTCCATGTAAATTGCTGTGTTCAGCTCTTCATCTGTAAAATAAGAAATAATCTCTGCTCTGTGGGTTTGGTTTTTTTTTTTTTTTATTTTGTTTTGTTTTTGTTTTTGGTAAATGATTTAGCATGTCAAGCATCTATCAATTCTCATCTCCTATTTTAGAACTATTAGATAATCTAAAATTCATTCTATTACCAGAACTTAATATTGGGAAAGCAGAAGGATGTAGTTGGCTTTTTCTCTTTTGGGGGGCTTTCACCCAACTCCCAAATAATGACATGGAAACTTATTCTTAGTTACAAATAACCAGCCTTAGTTTGGCTTATTTCTAGCCAGCTTTTCTAACTTCAATTATCCCGTGTCTCTTCTTCTATGTTTTACCTCTGGACTTTTTATGTTTCTTTATTCTATATGTCTTCCTTCCCTTCTTACTCTGTGGCTGGCTGGGTGGCTGGCCCCTGGTGTCGCCCTCTATCTCCTTCATTCATTCCTCCTCCTTGTACCAAGATTTCTCCTCCTATTTATTCTCTCTGCCTGCCAGCCTCGCCTATCCTTTCTCCTGCCTAGCTATTGGCCGTTCAGCTCTTTATTAGACCAATCAGGTGCCTTAGGCAGGCAAGAAGAAACAAATGCAACACATCTTTACATAATTAAACACACATCCTTACATCGTTAAACAAATGCCGAATGAACAAATGTAACACACCTTTACACAGTTAAAGTAATATTCTGCATCATAAATAAATGTAACACATCTTTATATAGTTAAAATAATATTCCACAGCTGAAGGACATGAGATTAACAGTCTTGGGGAATTGAGAACTGTGTGTTCTGGTTTTCTGGGGCCAGCACCATCTTGCAAGGGTGACCTTGGATGGGTCACTTCTGTAGTCACCTTTATAATGGTGGTTTCTATAACTGTTACCACTTCACACATTTTACTTTCCCTTAATGTCACAATAAATTCAGCAAATGCCTGCTCCGCTCCAGGTGTTGGGAATGCAGTGACAAAGCAGGGGTCAAAGGTCTCCCAGCTGCATATTTGTGCTAGGAAGACCTGAAAAACTGTGAAAGAAGGTTTCAGAGTAAGGGTGTATGTGTATGTCTGTGTGTGCGTATATGTGTGTGTGTGTATATGTATATATATACATATATGTGTGTGTGTGTGTGTGTGTGTGTGTGTGTGTGTGTGTGTGTGTGTGCTTAGGGATGCCATCTCAAGAAAGTGGATAGACAAAGCCTCTCTGGTTAAGAATTCATTCACCACATGAGCCATGTGTTCCCATAGAGGCCCATGTATAATTCTAGTACAAAGCCACAGTCCAGGGAGAATGAGGTGTTGCTGCCCTTGTGCAGAGGGGGAGATTGGCCCTGAACAAGCAGTTGGGGATGCTGGTGGTGTAGGCTGAGGCTGCGGGGTTATAAAGACCTGCATACTACACCAGGAGACGTTAGGAAAAGTATGGGGAGGGTGACCCTTAAACCTAGTCCTGACAAACAAGTGGTCGTGTGGAGAGAGAGGAGGGAGCCTACAGAAAATGCTCATAGATCAGGGAGAATGTGAAGCAGCTGGGTGAGCAATCAATACTGTGATACCTCTCAAACTGTCATTATGTGGTGGCAGAAGGGGGTGATTCAGAAGGCGATAAATAATGTAAGTAAAAATTGGATATTGATGAGCCAAAATCTGTATAATCCTCATAGAAGATAGTGATTAAATATAGTCTACCCCTTCTGAGGCACACTGTTTTCACAATATCATTACTTTATGATTTATGATCTGTGGGTCAATTTTATTCCCTAACATTCTTCACAATGAAAGCATTTCTATTGTGACTTTCAAATTCCCAAGAATAGCTGGTGCTCTCTCTTCCTGTGACTTCAGGGCCTGTCACACCACAAGACCGCCTTACTTTGGTGAAGGGGACCGAGTTGATTATCACTTTATCTCTCAAGAAGTTTTTGATGAAATGCTGAACATGGTAAGGCTGCTCCCTGGTATTTTTTTTTTAATCACAGAAGAAATTCATGTTCTTTGTCAGAAATATGAGGGAACAGTGATTTCCACAAAGGTAAAGATTAAATGTTGTGTACTTTCTAAATCTGCTTCAATTTGAAAGTTGTCTACACTCCAATGGGCTCATCATTGAGGCTGGTGCAAATCCCCTAGGCTTTGAATGCATTTTCTTAAACAGTATTTCTTCTTTGCCTTCACATGGAAGGGAATCCTCACAACCAAGTGTGTTTTACCAGTTGTAATTCTGTGTTAATGTAATACATTCCCACCCCTGACTTCATTACCCTGAAAGAGCATCTCTGATTGCCATGACTCCTAGCAAATCTCTGCCTCATACTCTTTCTTCCCATGAACCTTAGTTTTGTTTATATCACAGTCCTTCCCATCACCACATGAAGCACACACACTTCATCCTTTTATGAAGCTTACTGAGGACCAGATGATGGACCAGACCAGTCTTTGTGCCATGAGCAGTCAGCATTCAGCCAGGAGTACTACATCTCCTCACCCCCTTTTCTCTTCTCCCTCCCTTCTTTCTCTGTCTTCACCCCAGAACAATGGACCTGGCCTAAACTTCCAGTGTACATATCATGGAACATTTAAGACTGGGCTGTGCAATTACATTAGCTTAATTTTAGACAGCCAACTCTACTAGAGTGCATGCTCTCGGGGCTCATCTTGGGCTCACAGAAATGCAAGTGAGTCCCATACTTGCTAGGCAGCTCTCCCTATAACCCTGCCAAAAGAACATCTTGGACATCATACGCCTTCTTGTAGGACTGTATTTTGACAAGTCTGCTTGATTTGCGAGTTTTCTGGAAATGTATATTTCTAAAAGCCTTTAAAAGAGATTTGAGATTTGTCGTCACAGTACTAAGTAGCATTTCCTTAGTCCCTCCATCCCACTATGGATGTTAACTTCCACTGTTAGAGTGGGCATTTTCTCTGGGAGTTCGGTTTATCTGTACTCCAGATGCACTTCCTACTCTCTGATGTTCATAGCTTATTAGGTCTATAATCAAGTTAGTCTGGTTCAGTCCCCACTCTAAGAAATCACTGCACTTCTAGGCTATATTTAACTTTATAGTTTAATGCTTCAGAGAAATCCCAGATAGTTGAGAAGAACTCATTTTTCCTGTCTCTGCCAACATACATTACTTTGATGTAATTTTCATCAACTTGAGTTTCACCTCCAATCTCCTTTTCTTTAGAGTGTGACACTGTTTCTTGAGCTAAGCCCAGAGAGTCATAGATTCCTGACACGTTGTCAGCCTTCTGAGGGTGCCCAACTGTCAGCCTTCTGCACATGGAACATTCCTCCACAAACCACCTGCCCAGAAAGCCTGGCTCTCCTGATAGACACTCTGGCCTCGCCACCCCACACACCTACTGTGAGCAGCCACACCCAGCTGCTAGATAGATAAAACATATGGACCTCCACCCTCTCCCATGTTTGCACGTCTTTTCAGCCAACACCTCCTCTGAGCAGCAGATCATCCCCCTACCCATCCACAGATAGATACATCAGCCCTTTCTAGAGGAAGAATGGTTAGCCATTTTCCTACAGAGGCACTCCCTGTCCTGTGGAAAGGAGACCACTGGAGGCTTTTGTTATGTGACCATTGCTGCTGATTAGGAAGCCCACATGCAGCACTAGGAAATGAAGGGAGTGTGACCGGCCATAGCTGGAAGAGCGGCATCATCTCACTGCTTAACAAATCAGTTGAATGGGATCTCTTTTATATGCACAATGCAAGGTCTCCACCAACCATGCATACTTCCAGAAAATGTTTATGAGACCCACAGAGGAAGTAAACAAACATATATCTGAAAATAATTCAGATATGCATATATTTTGGAAACAGGGCTCACAATAGAGTGTTAGAGTTCTCCAGAGAAACAGGACCAGAGTCTTTGTGTGTGTGTGTGTGTGTGTGTGTGTGTGTGTGTGTGTGTGTGTGTAATCTCTCTCTCTCTTACACACACATTCACACACAGATATACATACTCACATATATGTATACACATACACACAGATTGGTTTGGTAGAAGTATCACATGGCTGTAGAGATTGACAAGCCAGAACTTGCTGTATGGGTGGGCAGCATGGAGACTTAGGAGATCCAGCAGTGCCAGTGAGTTCCAAAGGCTTACCTTTCTTTTCTCTACAAACCTTAAAAGGATTGGATGTGCCGGGCGGCGGTGGCACACAACTTTAAACCCAGCACTCGGGAGGCAGAGCCAGGCAGATCTCTGTGGGTTCAAGGCCAGCCTGGTCTACAGAATGAGAGCCAGGATAGGCACCAAAACTACAGAAAAACCTTGTCTCAAAAAAAACAAAAAAAACAAAAAAAAAAACAAAAAAGGATTTGATGCAGTTCACCCACACTCCAGGACAGTCTGCTTCTTCCACGTTCACCAGTTTCACTGTTAATCTCACCCCTAAATATTCTCTAAATTGACCCATGAGCTTAACTATCACACATGGTAAATAAGGTAAAGCATGAAAGGCAAGCCATAGCCATATCATCTACATTCAGAGATGTACATATTTAGATACATTCATACATATGGAAAAGAGTCAGAACAGTTTTTTCAAAGAATAAAGAGATTATGGCATCAAAACAGTTTAAAAAAAATAAGGGCATATGTTGTTGGGTTTTAAACTTTGATTGTAACCATTGCCCTCATCACCCCCCAGCACCCATACTCCCTAGAAACCCACCCAACCTCCAAAGGCACCCTGCGTCTCCTCCTAACACCCCTCTGGCAGATAGCCAGTCTGTCGTCTATGCTTGTCTCCAGAACATCTGGACCAGGAGGGTAGCAAGAGACTGCGAGGTTGCGGCTGCTGTTAATGACGGCAGTATTAGGCTTCTGACTGCTTGCTATTTTTAATGATGCGCTTGCCATTTAGCAGGGTTGGATGCATCCCTGAACATTATTTATTTTGAAGTCATGCCTTTCAGAAGGCATATTATATTACCAAGGTCAACCTCATTTTTGTGATTTCTACGTCACCAGCTTCCCAGTTTAGGTTAGGCCTAATGGTTTAATAAATAGTCAAAGAAGAAGTCGCAATTTGAAGGGCCTATGTTTACCTACATTTTCTTTTCTTTTTGCAAGGGACTACTGCTGTCATGGGAAATGAGTCCCCAGAATATCGAGAGAGGGTGATATTTATTGTTAAATAACCAAAGGGCGAGCAACAATTCTGTTGACTAACATTTGGGGCAGTTTTAATCAAAAGCCATCTTTATGAGAAAACCAGGCTGGGTCTACTTTTCTAAGCTTTTAGGATGCCCACAGCCTTTGGGATCACCCATTCCTCACAGTTTATCTTGGAACACAAGGAGTTTAGGGTTGGGATCCTTTTCTGGAGGCCTGGGATGCTGGAGCAGCTGCAGTGGAAGGGCAAGCCATTGGTTTTACTCCCTCCATAGTGAAGGTTTGTGGTGTGGATTTGGCAGGAAAAAGGTAAGGCAGTCATCACGGTCTGTTCTACCAGAAGCTTCCACCCAGAACCTTCCTCAAACATTTTGTCAGTAGATTATTTCAATAAACCTTATTTTCTTCGGGAAGAATTCTGAGCAAGCGCCATCAGAGTCTGATGTTGCTCCACTGTCCCATTACCACTGTGTCATTCTTCTGTGCTTACTAACACTTTATAGTTTTTATGGAATTAGATGAAAGTAAGACATCATTACATTATCTGTTATGTGCAAATCTTTGTATTTTTCTAATTCCAGGGGAAATTTATTCTAACATTTAATTATGGTAATCACAATTATGGATTAAATAGGGACACTGTAGAAGGTATTGCAAGAGACGGATTAGCAAGCTGCATTCATATGGAAATAGAAGTAAGTATTTTTCATTCAGCTGTGAGTCATGAGCTTGTGCGTGCATGCGTGTGTGTGTGTGTGTGTGTGTGTGTGTGTGTGTGTGTGTGTGTATGTGTGTGTGTTTGCACGCGCTCGTTGCTGTCTGAAGTTGGGGCCACAGTGTCTGGATAACATACTGCTAGGCACAAGAGAAATGCTACAAAAGCATGAAGTGTTGAATGTATTGTCAGTGTGGGGGAAGTAAGACCTGTGAAAGTTCAGTGACAAGATTTAGACAACAGCCCCACTCAAGACCTATGTCTCTTATCTCCTCGCCAACACAGCCCTGTGTTGTTGCAGTGTATGTTCGGTTGTATGAAGTACTATCAGGTGAGCTGGGTGCAGGCGTGGGTGGCTCCCTGTCCCCTCAGGACTGTGTCATCCTGAGTGGACACCTTGCCCCTTCATTCTTTCCTGGGGGCTGTGTGGGTGGTGCTGTCATTTAGCACTGGCTGTTCACTGGATGCAATGTTCTTGTATTTCTGCACGTCAGACTTGCAGATTTCAGATTTTTGTACCTCCCCTGTGCCCCACCTCCCACCACCAACCTTCTCAAATTAGAATGTACAGACCTTTTCCCAAAATTGTGAACCAGAGGAAACCCACGAATTTCCTACCCACTTGTTCAAAGAATGAACTTCAGTGATGGTTGATTTGTTTTTTTAAATTACTTTTACTAAGCAATATAAAGCTTACAGTGAGACAAAGTAAATTTAATTAAAACAAACATAAAACAAAACTTGACATGGCGGTTCTTTGCTGTTGACTGAATGTTAGCTTCATGTTCCATTGTGATGCCACAGAGGAGGAGACTGTGGCTTCTTTGGCCTCTGGTGTTGGCTAACTGCTCCCCTGTAATGAAGTTGGATGTGTTTCATTAATGCTCTGCATCAGCATCCATTCTTATCTTTGTGCAGTTGACTGGTTCTATACCTTTAAGAGAAGTCTTCTTTACTCCTGCATATTTTTTTTTTTAAGATCAGTTCTAAACACTGTCTGCCTTGCACAGAGGAAACAAAAACTAATACGCATTGGAGTGCAGCAGCGCTCCATCTTTGCCCATCCACTTTGTCCCAGCTCGACAGTTTCCTGAGTGACAGCTCCTGTTTTTTCCTTCCTGAGGGCTTACTGCTCCTCATCTCCAGGAGGTCAAGTCTATAAACTGTTTTATTCCCCGGTTCCTCCCCAGCTGAGGTATTTTTCCCAGACTGCCCTTGTCACCGGCTCCTCTAGAAATGGTTTTAAAAGCAGCCTGTATTTCCTCCCACTGAATCGTTAAAGCAAGAATTCTGAACGTGAGTTACACTTGACGCCAGAACTGACATGGGAGGGATTTGACAGTACACTTGGAACAATTCTCCCGCTTCAGCTATGAGGAAACTTCTGCCCAGAGAGTTTGAGGGATGTGTGCAGAGTCCTTAGGAACCACAGAGCTGAAGTCACAACCCAGACCTCCCAGTGTACGGTCCACACCACCTCACACTTTGGTCACCTGGTAGCAGGCTACACTGACTCTGGTCTGTACCCTCCGGAAGGAGGCTGGAAGATGTGGAACCACAATGATGTTGGCAATTACTACAACCAGTCTTTAAATTTTGTATCTACAAAGGGAGGAAATGTTGGAGGCAGGAGCTCTGGCCCCTAGATGGTGGAGGCCAATACTTTAACAAGCCATAAAAGCAAGGTGGCTTTGGTGGTTCCAGCAGCTGTGGTGGCGGCAGGAGATGAGACCCAGAGAAGTGAAAAGGGAGCTACAGGTGACATAGATATGTATGTGAACTGAGCCAAGCTCAGTGGTAGCAAGGTCTGGCTGCTATGAAGAAGATGTGTTTTTGACAATAGTCTTGTTTGGCAACCCCTTCCCCAACTCCCGCATGCTTGAGGGCTGTATTTGTGACTGTAATAGTCTGATCATGGTGCTAAAGTTCTCTCTCTCTCTCTCTCTCTCTCTCTCTCTCTCTCTCTCTCTCTCCCTCTCTCCTTCTCTCCCTCCCTCTCTCTGCCTCTCTCTCTCAATTTATATATATATATATATATATATATATATATATATATATATATATATAAAATCTTCCTGGGTTTCTAGTTTAGAAACAAGAATGGTACCAAGTGATAGATGATGGAGGGGTGCCAGGCAGGGAGCCTTTTTCCCTGGGAAGATTTCTATCCTCTAGTGCTTCAAGGATGCCTATTGAAATATGGAATTGAATTACCTTTTGATAATAAAATAGTACTGCCTTGAATATCCCTATTTTATGTCCAGCATTTTTTTTTTCCTAACAGCCATTAGAACAATTAATTTGAGGATAACCAGGTGGAATGAATTGTAATGGTTCCTACAATAATTTAATATTTGATGAAGAGGGAAAAGTAATCCAGCCTTGAAATATTTATAGGAAATAGCAGCTGATTCTACAGATAAAATACGTTCCTCAGTGTGATGCTGTGTGCTACCCCTGAGTTGTCGCGTCCCACAGTGATGTCCAAAGTGGGTAGCTGCTTCTGACTTACCTTTCCTGTAAACATCCAGGGTGTAAGAAGTTTGAAGTATTCCTATTTCGAGCCTCGGTATATCTTGGTGGTGCCCATGGACAAGGAAAAATATGAAGGATACTTGCGGAGGAAGGGATTATTTAGTCGAGCAGAAATTGAATTCACTGTCTCCAGGGTGGACGTTTATGTTAAAATTAATCGGAAATTTCCAGGATATTTTGATGCAGTAATCAATGCAGGTCAGTAATGCCCAGCAGAGTTTTATTTATTTTTTTAATGTGCTTCCATGTTTGAAGTATACAATCACTGTATTTCCAATTTATGTCATGGAAAGAAAATTCTTAGGAAACAGAGATATTTGTTGTAACCAGAAGCTGCAGAAGGGGGTGAGAACCTGTGAGATCCACTCTCCCTGCTGCTCCCATCAGAGGGTCAAGTTGTATTAGTTCACAAAGTTGTGACTAATGGAGTTGGTATAGAATGAGCCCACAGAGATTCCTTCCCCTGGGGACATTATGAGAACAGAGATGGATAATATCTCACTTGGAATATATGTTTAAACTTCTTAAGGCATACGAAGCTCAGGTAATTTTATCATAATCTACTACAAAGAAATGCAACTACTGAAAATATTGGAAATTTGAAATTTGTCTGGGTAAAACATTTTCAAAAACTACTTTAGAATAAAGTGTGCCATGTTTTACCCAGATATTTCAAATTTTATCACCACACAAAAAAAGAATGAATATTTGAGGTAGAAGATATGATAATTACCCAGATTTATCATAAATACAATATATTGATGTGTTGTGTTCCATAAATATGTACAGTTGTGTCAATTAAAATTTTATCAAATAAGCCGGTGTGGGGGGTGGCACATGCATTTTAATCTCAGTGCTTGGGAGGCAGGCCAAAACAAAACAAAAAAGTATCAAATAAAAAGGCCACTGATTAGGAGTAGAAGCCAGAGAGAGAAAGAGAAATTATTGAAATATGGACCTTTCTCTATGTTTTTAATGATACTGTTTGGTGCATCTGTGAAGGAATGGGAAATGCTGTGTATGGATAAGGAGATTCTTAGGAGTGACGGTAAGATGGCAGAGCAGGAAAGGGCGTCTGCTGCCGAGCCGGAGGACCTGAGTTCAGTCTCTCGGATTCATGTGGTGGAAGGGGAGAACTATTTTCGTTTGTTTTTCGAGACTGGGTTTCTCTGTGCAACCCTGGCTGTCCAGGAACTCACTCTGTAGACGAGGCTGGCCTTGAACTCAGAGATCTGTCTACTTCTGCCTCCCATGTGCTGGGATTAAAGACGTGTGCCACCCACATTATCAGTTGTCCTCTGACTGCTGCATGCACCCCTCCAACAAATAAATAAATGCAGTAATTAAAAAAGGGTGCGTGTGTGGAGTGCACGCCTTATAGTCCCAGCACTCGGGAGGTGCAGGCAGGCAGATTTCTGAGTTCAGGGCCAGCCTGATCTACATAGAGAGTTCCAGGCCAGCCAGGACTACACAGTGAGACTCTGTCTCAAACAAACAAATAAATAAAATGAATAAATTCCTAACAGCCTTTTGGTGACATACTGGATAGGAAGCGCGGGGTTGGGGGGGATGATGACGACATTAAATGGAGCCATATGATATTGATAGTATTCAGCTATTATACAAAAGACAATTTTATATGGTTCACTTAATCATTTTTCAAACCTCTAAATTTTTACTGTATTGCGTATTCATATTGTTTTATACTGCTGCATATAAATACTCACAGTTAATGCTTAACCCAGTGACTGGTCAGCAGGTTAGGAGAGTATAACGGGGCTCAAAGTCAGTGCTGTGAGGCTGAGATTAAGGAGTCGGCTGAGCTGAGATCTCATCTGAAGGCTCAGAGGAAAAACTCAGCTCCCAGGTTCCTTCTCATTGGCAGAATGAATTTTCTTACGGTGTGGGCCTGAGCTCCCAATGCTTGGCTGGCTGCCTCTTGAAGGCCATGCATGGTCTGCCGAGGCTGTTCTTTCGTGTGATCTATACGGTGCTGGCCCTCTTCTAGACAGTGAAGAGTACGGTGAATCCTCTCTGTGCTTTAAGCCTCTGATTTTTATTCTGTCACCAACTAGATGAATCCCTACTTCTGTGGATGTGATTTGAGGGGACCCCCTGAAAAGTCCCCCTTCACAGTCGCCTGTACCACCTGTGCCATTAGCAACTGTCATTATGCCTGCACATCCCTTTTGCATATAATGTAATGTGATCATGGGCATGAACTCTCTTCACCTCCATAGGTTCTGCCCACTCAAGAGGGGACAGAGATTATAGGAGAAGAGAGTGTCTCTAGAATTATCTTAGAATCGTACCTGCCATAACAGTAATAACACAAAGTGTAGTGAGCAGACCAGTTTACTCACTACTGAATGCTGACTGTGTTTTGACATGATACTATTATATGAAAATGTTCTCTTGTTTATTGTAGATGATCTGGATGTTGCCTACAAAAAGCTAAGTGATCTCATTCGAGAATACCTGGGATTGACTGAGGAAGCTACTAAAGGCTTGGCTCCAGCTGCAGGTACTAGCCTAGCTCCTTTGTACCAGGTTTATTCTCCATGGAAAATTCGGCAGCTCTGTTGTTACTTAGGTACTCATTAGCTAGGCTAAAGCTGGCTCACACTATTTAATTCCTACATTTTTTTTTTGTTGTTGTTTTGTTTTCTGGGATGTATGAATCAGTCCTTTGGATCTGTAACTCTGCTTGTCTCCATGTTTGTAGTAGGACACTTCCCCAACCCCAGGGACTCACTTGGCAGTGTCTTGGAAGTGGACAATAGATAAAAGTTGGTCTCATGGTTCAGAACTCAGCCTTCCAGAAGTCTATTATGGAACTAGAGTATTGTACCTATCAACTAAATGTTTAGTCCAAGAATTTTAGTGTGAGGGTTTTCTTAATCTTCTTCATTGAACTGCCAGTCCTGAAACTGTTGGGCCACAGAGAATAGTGGGAAGCTCACTGGCCAGAACATGTGACGGGGACCTAGCCCGGCTGCTCACTTGGCCAAGCTGCTTAGCTGTTCTGGGCTTCAGTTTCTTGTCACAGTTTCTAGACACCACACTCCCCTCCTGCCTCATGGATCCTGAGCAGCAAAAGCTGAGGGATGTGTAGGAGCCTTGACTTGGAACCTAGGAATTCTAAGCCCAGAATTTGGGGGCATGACTATTTTGAGATGTATTTGAAATGCTCACTCCTCAAATTTGCCTCACACCCACTAAGATGGCTACTTACTAAATAGTGTCTGGAGAAATTAGAACCTTGTGCTAAAAGGAATATAAAATGCTGTGGCTGCTACAGAAATGGTATGTAAATTGCTCAAAAAAGAGACAACTTTCATGTGAATCAGCAGTTTCACTTCTAGATAAATGCCCTAAGTCACCTAAAGTGAGATCTTGAGGAAGTAGTTAGACACCCTATTCACCGTAGTGCCAGTCGCATTAGCCAAAAGTTGAAGCAACCACAGAGTCCAGTGATGGATGAATGCATAAGGAAGGTGTTGTATACAGTCTTTGATGTTATTTCATCTTTAAAAGGAGGGAAATTTTGGCACACAGTATCACATGAGCCTCGAAGACAGTGTAGTGAATGAAATCAGCCGGTCAGAACAGAACAGATATTGTATAATTGCATCCCTGTGAGGTATTTAGAGCAGCCAAATGAACAGTCAGGAAACAGAAGTGTGATGAGCAGAGGCTAAGTGGGGAATGGAGTACTATTGTTTAATGGGTAGAGTTTAAGATTCCAAAAGATGCCTGGTGGTGGTGGTGCATGCCTTTAATCCTAGCACTCAGGAGGTAGAGGCAGGTGGATCTCTATGAGTTCGAGGCCAGCCTGGGCTACAGACCAACTTCCAGGATAGCCAGGACTGTTTTATAGAGAAACATTGTCTCAGGGGAAAAAAAAAGATTCCAGAAGATGAAATGAGTTCGGGAGACGGACGGTGATGATTCCACAACAACATCAATGGACTAAGTGCTTTGAATAGTACTCTCAACATGGTAAACATGGCAAATTCTAGGTTTTGCTACTATAACAAGAATCTTTTCTAAAGGCCCCTCAGGGGCTGGACTCCAGTCACACAGACATATTTGCAGAGTGTCAAGCTGGTATTGTGGCTGCTCTGTAGATACCTTGTAGCTTGGTGGTCCAAATAGGATTCTGTTTGCCTGATAGCATTCCAACAGACTGAGAAGGGAGACCAGGCCATTTTGACAGAGTTCAAACACTTCAGCTCACTGTGTCATTTGCAGTTTTGAGCACTCTTCCTAGGTCCATGCGTCCTTGTATTTTGGACCGAGGTCAGTGCAGTAGGAGAAATCTCAGATACTAGCTGACGTGTGTCATATGTTAAAGTAACTAAGGGATGGCATGGTAATCAGAAAATGCTCGAAGTAAGCCTGGTCTATCAAAATAGGCTGCAATGCAGTGTACCTGGTGAGGTTTGGACCTCCATGGAGCTTTCTCTTGAGGAAATATGGCTCCCTTTGCTTTAATTCTTTGCTATCCAAGCAACCTTGTGATCTTTAATTTGGTCCCCTGGGTGGCCCTGGCCCCTGTGGGGGCTGTACCTTACGTGAGAACTCGCTGCCCTGCTCCCGGAACCTGAACCATCTCCCATTGTAAATTAATAAATTGGTGTGTTGGCTTTTACATCAACCTCTTGGGAATTTGGATAAACACTGACTCCCCTGAGTAACTGAACAATGTACGTATCTGTGTGGTGCTTCTGAAGAGAGGAGCAATGGGAGAGACCTAGCACAATAGCCTGCAGACACCATCATCGAATTCTGTAGCTCTACTTATTTCTACAGTGATCAGGACACTGACTATAGCATAAGTTACTATTGGGCAAATTAATAGGTAAGATAATATGTGCACAGGAAAATAGACCCCCCACTTTCAAGTACATAATAAAATCTTACTTATTTGGAATAATTAGGTTAGGCCTATCTGATTTAATGAAAGGTATAAATTATAGAATTATAAAAATGTTATAACTCTCAGAAATATTTACTAATCGAAACTGAAGCATCTAGTTATTGAATAATGGAATTCTAGCTTGAAAAGTAGACAGGATGGATTGTAATCAATCATCAGATCTATATCCTCAATGGAACCTTATTTTCTAAACAGTTTAATATTCTGAAAAAGAATGTGTTTTCTTAAGGCAAAAGCCTTATCTCATGTTTACAGTTAATTTGCAGACGGAGTTCTTTTTTCATTTGATAATTAAAGATAAACTTCCACTTCAGTGGAATTGTACAGATCAGACAGTATTCAAGTGAGTATATTTGAAATTCTAATGAATATAGTCATTATTAATAGCTTTTAGGGTGTCTCTAGCAGCCCAAGGAGTCAAGCCAGGGGCTTCTGTGAAATCCTTGCCAAGGGTTAGGGTCACCTGATTATAGGGTCAATACAGGTGAATGGGGCCTGTTCTAGTTTCTAGTTTCATTTCTGCTGTAAATTTCTGGTAAATTGCCCTGACAAAGAAGCAACTGGGAAAAAGAGTCTCACAATTTCAGGTGACAGTTCATCACTCTGCAAAAGTCCAGGCAGCAGCAACTTCAAGCATTTAGTCACATCACATCCACAGTCAAGAGCAGAGAGAGATGAATGCATGCATCTCACTTGCTTGCTAGTGCTAAGCTTGATTCCTCTGTTCTTATTTAGTGCAGGAACTCCTGCCTAGGGAATGGGGCCACCCACAGTGAGCTGAGTTTTCTCACACAATTAACATACAACCCCCCACAGACATGCCCACAGGTCAAACCATTGTATATAATTCTTCATTGAGACTTTCTTCCCAGGAGAGTCTAGGTTTGTGTCAAATTGACAAAAGTAATCACCATAAGGCACAGATATAATGGCCTCTCCCTGAAACTGTAAAGACTCCCTAAGAAGGGGCAGCCCCAGCAGAAGTACCATCCTGGGCCTAGCTGGGGCCTTGCCTCTTTACCTCTGGTGAGTTATTCTGATCTTTTTCCTATGATATATATATATCATATGACATATTGACTATATATATCTATATATGACTATGTCATATAGAGATATATATATCTTAGAAATTAAAACAAACAGTATAGTAGGTTTAAAAAATAATTAAAATGTCAAAGGAAAGTGAAATAAATATTTAAGATTCTATGAGAGGTTAGTCTGAATAATTGGATAACTGGATGGTTATCTGAACCTTACTTTTCTGTCTTAAATCTAACTGTGAATTTGTAAAATCATCTTTTCTTAAAACACAAAAGAGCCGGGCAGCAGTGGCACACGCTTTTAATCCCAGCACTAGGGAGGCAGAGGCAGGTGGATCTCCAAGTTCAAGGCCAGCCTGGTCTACAGAGCGAGATTCAAGACAGGAACTAAAACTACACAGAGAAACCCAGTCTTGAAAAACCAAACAAACAAACAAACAAAAAAAACCCATAAAAGAAAATGCATGTAATATTGTGGCTCATTACTGAAGTCTGGCTTGGAGAGCTGAGGCTTTCCCCAGCTGGATTAAGAGTATTTGCGTGTTGAGCTTCAGTCCAAACAGAAATCTTACATCAGTAGCATCATCTTTCCAAAAGAGATAATCCTGTGCCAGTGCAACCTAAAGACAATCCCCAAATATTTGAAGTAATAATATCCAGCCTCATCCCTCATAATCATCAGCGGCTCACTTGTCACTGGGAACACAGTGATAATGTCCACATAACAATGAGGATGAAACAGAAAGCTGAAAGCAAGCCCAGGAGCCATCTGCTCGAGGACAGCATCTACTCAGCTAAGCTTAGAACTATGAACCTTCCCCAGAATGGGTTAGTTGAATTTCCATGGAACACGTGCATAAAAACTTTAAGTGTTCAGTGCTGAGAAGCTCCTACGACTTTAGATGTGCCATTAATTTTAAATGCATACCAATTAAGTACGGCACTGTCCTATTTCCCAGGAAGTATTTGTTTCTAAAGCATGAAGTTAACAGTTCCTATGAACTAAGGAGAAACTCACTCAGTTTGCTACTTAATGTAAGCGTATGTTCATCCTCAGTCTCTATAGCCCAGTGGTTCTCAACCTTCCTAAAGCTGTGGCCCTTTGATGTGGTGACCCCCAACCATAAAATTATTTTTGTTGCTACTTCATAACTGTAATTTGCTACTGTTTTGAATCATAATGTAAATATCTGTGTTTTTCGATGGTCTTAAGCAACCCTGTGAAAGGGTCATTTGAAAGGGGGAGTCACGACCCACAGGTTGAGAAATGCTGCTCTAGGTCCCGTGTCTTGGCCTATCACTGTTTCCAGTGAGGCTTTAGGGAAGTGAAACCAATGAGCAGCCTGAGCTCCTGCCATAAAGGTTATGAAATGAAATTATATTTTTCTTAATTCTGATTAATGGTAAAGGGAAAATGGAGCAATTTGCCAGCCCATAAAGTGGTGCTTTTATCTTCTAGTAAAGGGCATGGTATCATTTAACCAAATATTGTGAACCGTTAAATCATCAAAGCAGCAGGAGAAAACCTGTCGGTCTGCCCGTGCAATTAGAGGAGAGTGCCCTCAGCACTGAGTTTCACTGACCTTTTGCTTTTCCTTCTAAGTTGTATACATACATGTATTGCATGCATCAGTGCCACTAACTACATCCTCAGTGTTGTATAACCATCACCTCCACCTATCTCCAGTTTTTCATTGTCTATAACAGAGACTACTCATTAAGTAGTCATCCCCTGCCCTGGTGGCCTCTGGTCTGCTTTCTGTTCTCTGTAAATTTGCCTGTTTTGGTTAGTTTCATTTTTAAATTTAACCTCGTTTCTCATCTAAGGTTGTGTTTTAGTTTATGTCTGTGGTAAATTTGGTGACTAAAAATAGTGAACAGAGGGAGCCATCAGAAATCTCACCATAGAGGAGGCTTTTCACTCGGCCCCACTTGTCCTTCCACGCTCAGGCGACATCCGGTTTGACTGGATACAAAAGAGGACCGGACTAGAAGGCTCATTGTGAATGTAGAGTAGCACACACCCACCCTTCCTTAGGGGAGGTGACATTTCCTGCTGGAGATGGGTCACTCTGGGGTCACCAAAGTTTCAAGTTGAACTCAGACTAGTTTCTTCAAAGTTGTTCCATACTCATGTGTCACTTCTGACCACTGCACGCACGGTTCGGAGCTGTGCTGTCTGGGGTGGATGAAGATGGTAGGTAGGTCACCACAAGCACGTCAAGGCTTCTGTCACTTATAAGCCAGTGCCGGATGGGGTGACTTTGCCCGGGAGACCAGAGCCACTATGACTGAGAAGGTGTGACTCGGGGAAGCAGGCCCTCTCTGGAGCACCTGTATTGCCAGTAGCCTCTGGGAGCCATTTCTGGAGCCAGGGAGATCTGGGGTGATGGTGGGATGAAGATAGCAACTTGGACTCATGGTCTTCAGGAACAGACACTGGTGTCTTACAATGGATGTCCTTGAACCCATGCCCTCCTTCCTTCCTCCACTGAGTTCCTGCTGGACGCTGAGCCTCAGGGTGTTAGTAAACAGCTGGGACTCCCCTCAGTACTCAGCTTGTGTCTTAGCCACTAAACAGCAAATCCAGTCTCCTCCATTTGGAAAATCCCTTTACCATCTGCAGATCCAGACTTGGTTTTGAGCAGACATCTGGATGCTTTCTAATTAATGCTCATCTTTTCAGTTCACTAGAAATGATCCTAAGTTCTATCACATTAGAGACTTGTAGCCACTTCGTCTCCGCAAGGAGAAGGATCGTCTAGCTGTGGTTTTCTTTTTAAGGCCCTTTGTGCAATCCAAAGGGAAACGGGGTTTTGTTGTTTATTTCCAGCAGTAAAGAGCCTTTGTAGCTAACTTCTCTTTATATTAAAGCAGGCGCTCCCTCTAGCAAGAAGACCATCTCTGGGGTCCCAGCACACCTGGTCCCCTCCCCCAGGCGCTTGGCAAGACTGCAAGCAGATGGCCAAAAACCAGAGGCTCTCCCAGAAGTACAGACTCATGCCAAGATCCCTGAAAGTCAGAACCTAGCTCTCCCACAGAGCCAAGAGTTAACCGAGGAGGGAGAGCACCCTAAGAAGGATCCTTCTTCCAGCAGCCATCTGGATCCACCTCAGCAGGTCAGTTCTTCAACACTTGATATTCCTCAGCAAGCCCAAGACACATCACCCAAGATGAAGGAAGGGGATGGTCAGCCAGTCAGCCTCCCTCCAAAAATAACCACCGAGATGGACGGCCCTGAAGATGAGCCTGAGCCACTTGAACTAAAAGCAGGACAGTCTTCTACTCTTGCAGCTCAAGAGCTACCTCAGCATCCTGACCCCCCTCCCCGACTCAGCCCTCAGCCAGACCAGGCTAAGGAATCTGGAGAGATCGAAGAAGCCCCTAGCAACCTACCCCTATCTGAACGCTCACAGGTACCTGACCCAGCTTCCCTCAGTCCTCCGAGAGTGCAGGATGAGGGAACCGAGTCAGCCCACCCTGCACGCAGCAGTTCCCCTCCCAATCTTCCAGAAGATCCCTCCCCCTCTGACGTAGTGAAGGCTTCTGGGGGCTCTCAACCACCTCTGAAGGAGGGAACCCCCAAAGCAGTTGTCCGTGCCAGTACTCCTTACCCAGAAATTCCACCTCCCCAAGACTCGTCCACAAACTCAAAACATTCCCAGGTCAGGGGACAGCCAGTGGCCTTGCTGCCTAAAAGTCGGCTGGCTCCTACGAGGTTACCCCAGCCCCAAACCCTGGCTCCTCTCCAGAGCAGGAGACCCACACCCAAGCTTCTCTCTCCCAGCAGGGAAGAGGCTTTGGGGACAAGCTCAGATCAGACTCCAACTCCTTCTCCCAGGTCTCTCCCAACTCAGGATGGAGACCCCAATAAGCTTCCTCCCATCAGCCCTCCCCAGTCGAAACCACCCCCAAACCCAAGCCCCCCGGCAGCCCGTAGTCCACAGCAATCCCACGTTGGAAAAGCCAGCGAGGTGAAGCTCCCACTTATTAGCCCCCCGATCCAGGAACAAGCCCAGCAGCACTCCCCCAGCCCTCCCCAGGAAGAGGAGGCACCCAAAGTCCGGCTCCCTCATATTCCTGCTCCCTCTGTGGAATCTCAGCTGCCTCAGAACACTGGGCCAAGGCCTGCTTCGAAGCCTGCAAAAGAAAGGAAAACCCCCAAAGTGGGCCATGCCTCCAGCAAGAAGATTTCAGATCTGCAGCCATCACCTCACAGCCAAGAGGCTGCTAAGCAGAAGGATGCTAGGAAAAAAAAACTCAGGCAGAGAGAGACAGCTAAAGGATCACCATACCCAAGAAAGATACCAAGTGTAAAGTCTCAGACCGCCCAGCAGTCAGAATCCCATAGCAAGCCAACTCCTAGGAATGTGTCCGACCCACCTGACTCCAGGTCCCCTCTGAGCCACACTGAAGTGGAACCAGCAGACCCCCAGGACCAGGAGGACAAAACCCGAAAAGCACACAATTCCAAAAAGAAGGACCTGGCTCAGTCTGTAGGTGCGTCCCAAAACAGAGAAATGTTAGAAGGATTAGCTCAAGAAACCGAAACAGCCCTCGGTGAGAATCAACCAACCCAAGACGCTCAGCCCCTGGAGGTGCATCCTGGGGGGAGAGAACAGGCTCAAAAAAAGGAAAGGTCTCAGAAGAGAGAGGTTATAGGGAAGCCTTCAGAGCAGGAGGTTGCAGCCCCTAGCCAGCTGCGGGCCAAAGAGACACAAGCCCGTAAAGACACCAGTGAGATCAGACAGGGCTATGCCCAGAGGCACAACATACTTATGTCTAAGCAGCAATCCAAAGAAAAACGAACTCGGAAAAATGGGGATGTACCACAGAACAGAAGCCCTACTGCTCCCCAGAATCAGGTGTCAGAGGAGGAACAGGGTGGCCGGACAGGAAGACTGCGAGCCAGGGGCAGCCAGAGCATCAAAGTATAAGCCCTGGCTCCCGAGAAGCTGTGACCTCTGAGAGCTGTGCTGTCAGGACACCAAGGTGCACTGCTGGTTTCCTTCTGTGACCACCAGTGAGCACCTCGCTTCGGGGACTTTGTAGCTCTGTTCCTCTTGTGGCAGCAGCCGGGGAGACAGCTGGTATGATGCTGGTGTCATCGAGGGGCTCTTGTGTTCAGCTGTGAATTTCAATAGGACTTATGGCTGAAGAAGGGCAAATTACCAAAATGTTTTGTTTTCTTCATTAGGAAAACTCACTTCTAGACTCAAACATTTCTTCATGCTTTTTACGTGATTGGAGGAGCCTGCAGCAAAGAGGGATGCTACAAAAAGAAACCTTGCAGTTTTTAGAGATTGCCAGCCTGCACTTAACTTGTGAGGATGCATCTCTGTAAGCCAGACTCTGGCTGGTGAGCACTCGAGGTCTGAATTGGCCTATGTTTTGCTTGTACACTTCAAAATGAGTATCTTCCTTCTGTCTTTGAATAGGAATCTCATGGTCCATGGCTTCATTATGCCAAAGCATCTGGTTGAATCACTTAAAAGAATTTGTGGAGAGAAAATTCAGGGGAATCAGGTTTTTTGTTTTTTTTTTTCATTTGTCTTTCCATATTATTCTATTATGTTCCTGGCAATGACTAAGGGATGGCCAGAGCCAGCCTATGGAAATCTATTAGAAGGAAGTACGTGTGCATCTCATACAAGCAAACTGTGGGAAGGGCCAGGGTGCAGCAGGCTCTCAGAGAGGCAAGGGTCCAGCCATGAAGATCACCAAGGTTCTTGTCCTCTTCTGGACTAAGCAAGAGTCTAGGATGGCCATCACTTCTCACCCCTGTCATTCTCCATGTGGGCGCCATTCTTTGAACTACAAATGGTTATATGTCATTCTCTCGACACACCCACCAACAACCCTCCATCTACATCCTGTGGCATCTCTCAGCACTGCTATAAAGGGATTCATCTAAATCATCCTTAAGGTTAAAAAGAAAATCCAAAGGAAGGCTGATTGCCCCTTTGATCAAGCATTCATTTAGACCAATCAGCTCTGGCCTGGGCATGGTTATCATCATCCATATCCCACTGGGCTCAATGTTCCATGTGGAGACGGTGTTTCCAGAAAGGAGAATAAGTTCAGTCAAGGCCATCAGCTCACTATTCCACTCTTTAAAAAAAAGTTAGAAAATGTTCATTGGGTACTTACTGTATGTACAGGCAATGTATTGAAGCCATGTTTGATATCCCATATTTCATTATATAACCAATGATGAGTGCCTGTGTTTTACCTTATGCAAAAGACATGTGCCCACAAACCTGTATGAATAGCAAATGTTCTCTCCAGTGCAATAGAGGATACTGGTATTTTTAATCAGGGATATAAGGAGCGAACAAAACTCTTCTTATAACTGAAATATTAGATATCCTCTGATTTATCTGCCTTCTCCAAGATAAAAGTTAGAGCATGACTTTTTAAGTAATTTCTGTTTATTAAGTGAATCATCATCAAGAAGGCTTATTTTCTGTGTGCCAGACAAAGTAATGGTTGCTAGGTACATTGTAAGATGATGCTGACTCTTCAGGGAACTACACCATGTAATTAGGGTGTCCAGAGATCCCAAAGTAAGCTTACCTGTATTTGGCATTCCACCGATAAGACAACCTGTTCATTTGCTTTTCTAGACTGTAGTAAGCGCATTGAGTTCAGCCTGATAGAACTGTACCAGGAAAAACCTCAAAGAGAAATTCATCCCTCAGCTGAGACTTTAGGGGTACAGAATTGCTCAGTGTATGGATGCAGGAGGGGATACTTCCTGTTGCTTAAACACACAGACAGGAACAGCTAGTGTCTCCTAAGGACCCAGCTGCCAGGTGAACTGTAGGCCTATCTAATCTGTGCCACGAGGAGGAGCTTTGGAAGCCTCATCTTGTAACAGCATGGGGAAGAGAGGATGCTTAGATTTGTACTTTAGGGATAAAGTTAAGGAAGAATAGACTAGAAACAGAATGATGAGCACATCATGACAGGAGGCTAGCAAGGGCTTAAAAGATGGCACTGGTGTCCGGGGAGGTCACATCCAGTTGATGTTTAGCTTGGCTGTGGAGAGGGTAGATTGTGAATGACAGCAAACAAAGGATCGCCTGTCTCTTTCTTTCTTGAGAAGGTCTCATTATGTAGCCCTGGCTGGACTGGAACTTATACCAGGTTGGTTTTGAACTATCAGGGATCCACTTGTCTCTGCCTCCTGAATGTTCAGGTTAAGGTGTGCACTATGATGCCCAGGATACCACTCATTTTCTGTATATGGAGTTTGGGGTGCCTTAGTGGGCCAGAACCATGTTGAATGTCCTCTTTGGCTTCTGTTTGGGAGGCCTTTGGAGCTGCATTTCTCCTTAGTGTGTGAGTGGGACGCATTAAGCAAGTTTCCCTATGCTGTGGAGGAGGCACTAACCCCTGGAATTCATAATAATAAGAGGGTTTTTTTTTTTCTTTGTGGTTTTCTGTGGTTTGACGTTGTATGCCTCAGATTCACTGCTGTTGGACATTTTTAAAGGAGAGGGAAGGACTGTTGTCTCTGGCCAGAGGCTTTTTCTCTGGTATTGGTTCTCTTGCCACAAAGAAAAACTTCAATTTTTCAGTGCAGAACACAAATATATAAAATGACCGTTTTCCATTTACACCAACAGGCAAAGTCCATATTGCTTTCACCTGAGGTTTGTCACAAAGTGATCTTTAGAGAGGAAACAAAAATCCATGTGGGCTTTAGAAGTCACTGTCCTCATACTACCACCTCTTAAGGAAGTCTGGTGTTTAGTGTTCAAATCAACAGAGAGCATTTCTGCCAGGCTAAGAGCCTTCTTCAAGTACATAAAGAGCTGTGCCCCCAAAAGACAGAGAAGCCATGATCAGGCAACTCACACAAGAGGAAGTAAAAATTTCCAATAAACATGTCACAAACAATTTAACCTCACTGTAAGTGAAAACAGAACAGTCTTCTTTGACACCATTTTTTTAACCAGATATAAAACAGATTAAGATCCATTGGGATAAAGTATCAGTGTCAACAGTGAGGAAACAGATTGGCATACCTTTTCTGGAGAACAGTTTTCCAGCCCCTGTCAAAGAGTTTACAGACCTTTAATCTGATCATTTAGATCTGAGAATTATCATGAGGAAATATACACAAGGATGCTCATATCAAATTTTATAATGAAGGTTAGAAATACTCCATGTAATGGAATCTTTGAAATACATTTATAGCACAGCCATCTGCTAGAGGCATCTGCCTTATGTTGCCCTTATAATAATGAATCTTTACTAGGAAGATAGTGTTCATTCCACATGGGAAAGAAAGAAGGTTAAGAGGGTGCAGTCAGAATGCCTTTCATGTTAGTTCTGGGATGCTAGGTTGTGACTAACTTTTTTCTCTCATTTATGTTTTTGGTATTTTGCAAATTTTCTACAATGAGTTCATGTTTATTCTAAAAAGGGAAACAGAATTAATGCACGTGTGTGCATGCATACTCATACACACAGATACACACATACACACACACACACACACACACACACACACACACTTTGAAGAGCTACCATATCTATTTGGTGTATTCCAATTTGACATAATAAAGGACTTTCTGCAAGTCAGAAGTGGCTTGAAAAAAAGCAGAGCAGCCTTCTCTGGACATTGGATGCATCACCTCACACAAGAGCCTCCATATGTTGGGTGACTTTGTAGAGTGGATGGAACCCAAGTTACTCTTTTTGATTTATGATCCACTTAGAACAACTGGTCCACTTGTTGGTTGTAAAGAATCCAGCTTCCTTTTTCATTAAGTAGCATGCTTTTGTAGCAGAAAATGCTTTTGTGGTTCCCAGCATTCATTAGCTCACTGGCTTAAAATATTTTTGAGCAAGCTCCATAGGTAGAATTACATTTTACAATGTCATGGTCTAGTAAACACATCCACAGATAGGGAATAAAATATTGTGAGATGCCTTTCATAGGTGATAGACTCCCATTTTCTATGGTGCTGAGTTTAAATTTTCTAAGTGTAGGTTGTAGCTTACTAAATCAATTTTACAATGCAGTGTGCACTCTACTGAGCCTCTAGACCTCAACCTTGTCCTGTTCCTGGGGCCTACTTGCCAGATCACCTACTTTCTCTATCTGCCTTCAGGTTGGTTGGATAGGCTAGCCTCAACTTATACTGAATTCTTCTCTGAGAGCAGGATCTGGTATATTGGCAGTTAAGCCCTTTGTTTGGCCTCAGCCTGAATTTGAATTCAAATAGCCAAAGTTCCTATACAAAGCTATAAGCTCTTATATAAAGCTTGCAAAACACTTTAAAACACTCTTGATCAGTAGTGATGCTACAAGTAAGTAATTAGCCAACTCTCTTGCCCTTAGCTCCATGACAACCCTATAATCAACACTGTTGCAATAAAGGAGCCCCCAAATTCCACTTGCGGTTCTTGAGGTGTGATATGGTATCTAGCGCTATATGTCCATAAGTGAGTTTACATGCATGGTAGGGTTTGAAAGACTAACTTTAGTAATAACTTTTCTGTGCAGACTAGGCATCCAAGGAAGAGAGGAAAGGCCTGCCCCTCTTTCTGTGTGTTGACAGTAGATAATGTTAGCAGAGCAGACCTCTGATCTTAAAGTTGACTGTGGGGCAGCCATCATGAGCAGCAAAAGCTGAAAGCCTTCTGTTAATGATAGTAACCTTAGAAAGTCTTGATCACAAATAACACTGACCATCAAAATAATCACTGGAAACTCCCTCTAGTCGAGAGTAAATGAGTGAGTATATGGAAAGCACCCAGAATAATGTCTGCCCTGCAGTAAGTACTGAGATGAGCGTTTGTTAGCACTAACATGTAAACAGCAAAGAAAATATTGCATTTGATCATCAATTAGAACAGGCCAGTGTGTCCTATTTAAACTAGGTGTAAGTGTTTGTTAAATGACATCGTCTTCTCTGAAAATCCCTTTATGACTTCAGCCTTGACGAATTTAAGGAGCTTAAACAAAATTAGAATGATATTAAAAAGAAATGGTAGTTGGGCATAATATTCCTTAGATAGAGAGCTTCTTCAATAGACATTCATAGGCAGCCTGCCAAAGACAAGGAGAGGCATCAAATCTGAGCTGATGGTGAATTTCCTTGTGACACAAACATCAAACACTTAGGATAACAGCTGGCACGTGGCGCATGCTCAATAAATGCTATGTGTTCTTTTTATTGTTATCTCGCTGTTAATAGAGGTCAAGTATATTCTACTGTGTAGACAGCACATGCTGTCACATTACGTGTTTGGGTAATAAACAGACACATTTATTTGTTTTCTCTTTGTGGTGGGTTGAGACAAAAATCTGCCTTTTACTTCCGGATCTACCAACCCTCAGTGTCCAAGAACAAAACTAAACATCCAAGTGAAGAAAAGTAGAAACACCTTTGCCAGGGAAAGTGACCAATGAAATGGTGACTTGGAGACAGTTGCTCGCAAGGCTAAATTATGGCCAGGTGCAACAGCACATGCCTGGGTCCCAGCTACTCAAGAGGCTGAGGAAAGAAGGTCTGTTGAGTCAAGGGAGGCCAGTAAACAAGGGACTCTGTTTCGGTGGGTGGCAGTGTGGCACACCAGCAAGATTTATTCAAATGTATTGGCCTAAGTAGCGGAGACTTTCGACCTGTGCTGAAGCCCCCTCCCCCCCAACTCTCCCACCCCCCCAACCCCCCCATCCCCCCACCCCCGCAGGCTTCTGTCCCCTCCTGCCTGTCCCTGCTGCATCTCATTGCCCCTAACTTTTCCATATAATGCAGATCTTTTATGCTAAGCTTCCAGTCTTGACATTTGCTCCCCTCTGTATTTTATTTTCTTCAAAGCTTCAGCTAGCAACTTCATGATAAACTTACTCATTTTGTAAAAAAAAAAAAAAAAAAAAAAAAAAAAAAAAACCCTGGCATTATCATATGTTTTAATTGGAATATTCTGGAGCTGGTGTCTGAATGCTGGCTTGTTAGTTGAGCTCCACAGAAGACATTATAAAATATGAAGTCCAGAAGGAATAAAAGGTTTTGAACTTCATTTTCTCTGTGTATGACTATATCTTCACATGCGTTCTTTTTTTCCTGGTGTGGAATCCATTTCTGTTTAAGTAGCTGGTTATCCCTTTGATTGGACACCGAAGAATACAACATCTCACTGTTATAATAGTTTTGCAAATGTATTCATTTTCCCTTAGAAACATGAACATTATTACTCTATTTCCTTGGACTTATGAGATAGCTTTCTACGTAGTTTCCTATTTTGCTATGGAAAATTATCATGGGGATTATATGAAATGATTTTTCTCCTTGCTGTTATTCCTTTCTTAGAACACAAACAGGCAGGATGTGTTGAGATGCAATTCTGTCTTAGAAAAATAGTTTCTTTTGGTACCTTCAGCTTTGTGAAAATACTCCCTAATGAACTCACTGTTTTTCTTCACTTTTTACCACAAATTGTGTAACTATCCTGTTAGAAATAAAGTTTACATCCTATAGCACATTATTGTGTTTTAAGTTGTCTTAAGCCTTTGTTCACGGTTGTGTATTTCATGGTGTATATTTATATGTATATTTCTTATAGGGTTGTGAGAACTTACTTGTATGTGTATTAATCATGGCAGGGATAAATTACTGTTAATAAAAAAAATTGCTTGATTTTAGAGCTGCCCTTGCATGGGAGAAAAAAATGAATGCTTTTGAAGTCAATGAGTACTGAGAAAATTTTTTTTTCTGAAAATTGAAACCTATTTCCCAAGTCATCCATTCCAGAGACTGTTTCTTTCAAGGAGAGAAAATCTAGTGGGAATACAATTCCTTTTCAAATTTTTATTTAAATATTCGCAGAGTTTCCTATTGAAAAATAATCAGCCTTATGTGTATGGAGAGTGGCCAAATGGATTACGCTACACAAGTAATCTTACTGCCATAGAATTGTTGGTTATTAAAATGTGCTTTCACTTTTTATAGCGTTCATAGCCTGGCTGCTACATGACAGTTTCATTAGTACTTCCTGACCTGGATGTTTCCCTGTGATAGCACATCCTTAACGTAGATTATTTTCTCCTTTCCTGTATGTGAAATATCCTATGTTGCCTGTATGATACAATATTAAACACATACATGGTTTGCTCCTTGTGTGTTGTCTCTACCACGTTTGCTGGTTGGACTGGATTCTGTGCTTATTCCTTTAAAGTGCATTGTCCAAATAGTATTTAAGTCATTTGACTTCAAAGGAATGTGTCTAAATACAAGGTGCAAGCTGATTGGAAAATCATTCCAGTTGTTCCATATCCTTCTGCATTCTCCTGCGTCTGGTAATGGTACTGTCCATAAAGCAACTTGAAAATCCTCCATGCTTCATTAAACTCATTTACGCTCCATTGTAGGCGTTTAAATAAATTTAACTGGCCTATATAATGAAGAGCTCGTGTCTTTTGTGGACTATAAAGTAGTTTGAATGCTTTTAAAGCATTGCCTCAAGGTACACCTAAATTTAGATACTTTGACTGAAGATGACACCCAGGAAGTTTGAGGCAGTGCATTGGAACATGGGTAATTCTGTCAGACTTTAGCTGAGAAGGAAGATCTTTTGTCTTCTGCTGGATTAAGACATTAAAAAATATACTTTAAATGACATGAAACTCTAGTCCCTATCACCAAAGTGGTGGCATTCTAATGTAGTTTAAGTAATATAAATGTATTATCTCTGTCTCAAACGCTATGTTGCTGGCCAGTGAGACATTAAACTGTTGGAAATGCGGCTGCACTGAAGTCTCAGATTGAGAGTGGCTTCGTCGTACCATAGCACAGGTGGCTTATGTCTTAGAAAGCCGGAAAAAGGAGCCCATACGAAACCCATATTTTGAATTAGCTTATATATAATATATCTCCATAGAAAAGATCAAGTAGGTAGGAAAATGCATGTATGCACATATATGATATATGATCTTCTCTATGGCAGTCATTTCAATGAATATGGTCTCCAGTCTTTTAAAATATTTTTATTAATTCTTTGAGAACCTTGTATACTTTTGATCATATTCACCTCCCTTCCCCTAACTCTTCCCAGACCCACGGCCTCTTCCTTACCCACCCAGCTCTGTGTTCTCATTAGTTTTTACTCTTGGGCATGTGGCCATCTGCCAAATAGAGGCCATACCCTTAAAAAAAACTATTCCACTCACAGCACCTGCTCATTGCACTAGCTCCTCAGCTTGGGCATGGGACTTCATGCCTATCTCCACTTCCTTCCTGGATTTTATCTGTCTTGACATTGAGCACGCTGTCACAGATCCTGTAAGCAACTGCCCTCTTGTGTCTGGAAAACACTGCATCTGTTTTAGTCATCTACTGCCCCTTACAGTCTTTACACTCCCCTCATCCACAATGACCCCTGAGCCTTGGGGAGAGTGAGTGTGAGACAGGGGATTCCATAGTCTCTTATTCACTACATCTTGACTGATTGTGGATCTCTGTGTTAATCACCATCTACTTCTCTATGGAGGTTTGAGGAATGTACTCATCTATAATGATAAATCACCTGGAGTCAGCTTCCTACTATGTCCACTTAACAGAGTAAAGCAGTAGGTTCTGCCCTGACCTATGATCTGTCTAGCCACAGGTCCTGATAACATCGCAAGGTATGGGTTCTGTCTTAAAGAGCAGGCCTTAGATCCACCAGAAAGAGGTTGGTTATTCCCATGACATTGTGCCACTATTACACCAGTGGGCATACCTTGACAAGTCGTTCATTATTGTAGCTCTCAGGGTTCACAGCTGCATAGATTGGTGATTACTGTTCTCCTTTGGCAGTGTTATAACACCTTCCAGGACTATAAAAACTAGCCAGCAGCAATGAAGCTTCTATGTCAGCAACAGCTTGATTTCTCTGGCTTAAGTTTGTTCTGTCTTCAGCAATAGGGCCTTACTGTTATGGGGTAACCATAGCCTTTAAGGTTTGGGAATCTAGGGGACCCCACTGGTAACAACTCCAGAAGAGGTAGCCCATTCCTGACACTAAACTTTTTTTTATTAGCCCATGATGTCTGTTAGTGTATGAAAAGATAATGAAAATATGGGGCATTTATATTTAATACTAAAATTTTATTTTATTCAATTTTTCAGAGTCATCTTGCCTTTTCCATAATGTTCCAATCAAACAGGACAAGTGTTTTATGGGGGGGAAAAAGAAGCATGGTGTGTACCTCCTCTATTACCCACCTTCTTAGCTGCAGTGAATTTGGAGGGTGCTGCTGGAAAGTGTATATATGAATACATATTTGTGTGTGTGTGTATGTGTGTGTGCGTGCACACGCATCTGTGTGTGTACATGTGCATGTGTGCATACGAGGAGGTTGAATGGCAACCAGCAAGCACCTGCCTGAGTACCCCCCACACCCAGCATTGGGGTTACAGACATGTGCTGCCACAGCAGACTTTGATGTGGCACTAGGGAACCAAACTCAGGGATTCATGCATCTCTAGCAGACACTCACTGAACTATCTCTCCAGCCTAGCAGTGAATTCTAATTTTTTGTTGAAAATAGATGTTTTCATACAATATAGTCTGATTAAGGTTTCTCCTCCCAAATCCTCCCCCATCTCCCCACCTACCCAACTCCGTAACCGTTCTTTCTTTCTCTCATCAGAAAACAAATGGGCATCTAAAAAATAAAAAACAGACAAACCAGAATAAGACAAAACAAATGAGCCAAAGAAAAAGCACAGGAAACACATACAGCTCCAGAGGCAGACACACTTCCACACATGGAGATCCCGTAAAAAGCACAAAATTAGAAACCATATAGTGTATAATATGTGTAAGCAATAGACCTGTTTTTAAAAAAAAAAAAAAAAAGCCCAGAAAAAGCATTATGAGACAAAACAATAACACCACCACCCTCTAAAATTTCTACTGAGTTCATTTGTGTTGGCCGTCTACTGAGGGGCATGGGGCCCGCCCGTAAGTGTGAATTGTATACCCAGTGAGACTCCATTGGAGAAATTTTTTCCTTTATGAGTGGTTATCAGCTGGAGATAGCTTCGGGGTCAGGGGTGGGAGCATGTGTCCACTTTCCCTCGCAGTGCTGGGACCCCCGTCAGGCCAGACCCATGCAGCCCCGTGCACGCTGCCAGTTCGGGGGAATTCATATATGCCACAGTCCTGTTGTGTCCAGAAGGCCTTATTTCCTTAGCATCCTCCATCCCATCTGCTCTTACAATTTCTGCCCCTCTTCCTCAGAGTTCCCTGAAGCCTGAGGGGGCGGGGGATTTTGTGGAAACTCATTTAGGACAGAGAGTTCCGAGGTCTCTGGCTCTCTGCACATTATCCAGCTGTCTGTGTTCATTCCCATCTACCCAAGGACTGAATTCTTAATGCTAATACTCAGGTTAATCATGCTTCATGCTCTTTATATAAAATTGATTTCCCTGCCCAGTGTTCACCACCCACCTATCAAAGTTTTTAGATGTTTTATCCCTTTATACCTTTAAACTCCTGACAACCTCTTCCCGTCCCATCCCCCTTCAGAGGATTTCTTTTGCCCACTTTGCTGTCTCTTTCTGGCCTTTATCTAACGTCATTGTATATGTTAACTAACATGGTAAAATGTGTCATTTGTCTGTCTCCAGCTTTAGTTCAGTCCCCACAGGTCAAGGAGTTTCTGTTTATTGCTTTATCTCCAATGTCCAGAGCTACATCATCACATGGTAGAGGCTCAGTAAATATGGATCAAATGAATATTACCAAGAAGACTTAACAGGATGCTTCCACATACAGTTCCTTCTAATCAGTTTGGTTGGGATAAGTATGGTTACTTTCATGTTCTTCTCGATTACCTAGAATTCCTGGGATATGAGCCCAACCATCTACTGCATGTGAATCACTGTCTGCTTTGAAGGCAGGTGTCAGGATGTGGAATTCTAGATTCTCCTGCTGGGATTACTTTGCAACATTGTTCATTTTCTTTTATTGGTTTGGTATTAGCACAATTTGCTTCAAGTTCATGTTCAGTCAGAGTACATAGCACAGAAGTAGAGAGGTCACTCTTCTCCCCACCCGCCACCTGCTGCCCCTACCTCACCCACTCCTTGCACTCCTTGTCCCAACATCATCACCTCTTTTCTCCCCTCCCCTCCCCCCTCCCCCCCTCTCTCTCTCCAATATCTCATGCAGCTCAGCCTGGCCTCAAGTTCTCTTTTCGCCGAGGATGAGCTTGAACTTCTGATCCTTCTATCTCTACCTCCCAAGTGCTGGGATGACAAGCAGATGCCACCATGCCTAGCTGATGAGAGCTGGGGGTCACACCCAAGGCTTTGTGCCGGTTAACTTATCACTTTAAGAATGAGCCTTGAGGCCTCATGTTTCTATAGGATTTCTGTCTTCAGGCCAGGTGAGGCTCTGTGTGTAAAGTTCTTCTGTATGTGGGCTGAGTTCCAGATGCATCCTTGGCAGCTTCTCACCAGATTCAAGAGCCCAGGCCTTGTCTCCCAAGCTCAGCAACCTTGCCTTGCATTTTAGTTCAGGGACACAAGCTTTAGCCTCTGGTACCTCTGACTTCACATCTTCACCTAGAAGTTTTCTTTCTCAATTCTATTTTGCATATATATTAAAAAACAAAACCTACTTCTGTGATACATTAATGATTCCTTTTGTCTCTAGGTGGGGTGGGTTAGGGTAGTACCCCATAACTGCTCCACCAAGCATATACTTGGGGAAGTTATTTATTTTAGCATTTTATAAGCAATGCTCCTGAAATGCTTGATGCTTCCATGCATCTTAAAGGTATGTAAACCCAGGACCTGTCTGCATGAGCAAGACCAGAAATATGTATTCTATACTTCTGGATATTCTGATGTTTTGAGGAAAGGCTCAGTGTTAATTATGAATAATTCTTATTTCATTGACCTTTAACACTTCTTAAAATTACATGTTTTATTTTTTTTCTAAGCTTTTTTGGAGACTTTTGTCAATTGGAATGTAATTATAAGGGTAACTTTAAATATTAAAAGCCATTTTTATATGTTTTATATGAATGCTATTACCAAGACTGTGATAACTGAGTACTGGTTGCTATCCCAGGGGTTGTGCCTCCTGGATGCTATAGGCTGACTTACTAATATTATCAATACTGTAAGATGAGTCTTATTTATTTTCAAGTTGAAACACACACTTTAGGTATACAGTTTGATGTGTTTGGACAAATAAAATAGGAAACATTGCTGTCATATCAGGAAACTTACTCTGTTGTTTGCTCTTCATTTATAAATTTATCTTTTTCTCACCAGATATTAAGAAATCTTACCTGAAATCTGAAGATTTTCATAGGAAGTCCACTGCTTCCCATACTGGTGAATTCTTGGATTCAACAGACAGAAACTACTATACTAAATTATGGGCCAAACTTTCATCCAAAAAGTCACCTGTGGTAAGGGTGGGGCAAATGGGGGTAAAATGACTATAGAAACTTATTCTGTCCCAGATTTTTTAAAAGGGGGGGGGGTTGGAGAACCGAGCATAGTGGTATATGCCTTTAATCCCAGCACTCAGGAAGCAAAGACAGGTGGATTTCTCTGAGCTCAAGGCCAGCCAGGACTATATAGTGAGACCTTGTCTTGGGTGGGGGGCTACAATTTGGAGATTATTAAGTTTTCCCAAACTGTTCTCTTATACTTGTAAGCTGAAGACAGAATTCCTTCTCCCCCAAGCTCTAGGAACGGTTACTTTTTCTAAAATTGAATTTTTTTTAATTTTATTTTTTTCTTTATTATTATGTGTTTCAAATTTTATACATCAGCCATGGGTTCCCCTGTCCTCCCCCCTCCCACCCCCACCCAACCTTCTCCCCAGCCCCTCCCCTCCATTCCCATGTCCTCCAGGATCAAGGCACCCCTGGGGATTCATTTAAACCTGGTGGATTCAGTACAGGCAGGTCCTGTCACCTCCTTCCAGACTGAGCAAAGTGTCCCTGTGTAAGCCCAAGGTTCCAAACAGCCAGCTCATGCACTAAGGACAGACCCTGGTCCCACAGACTGGGTGCCTCCCAAACAGATCAAGCTATTCAATTGTCTCACTTATCCAGAGGGCCTGATCCAGCTGGGGGCTCCACAGCCTTTGGTTCATAATTCATGTGCTTCCATTCATTTGGCTATTTGTCCCTGTGCTTTTTGCAATCTTGGATTCAACAACATGAACAACCTGGACGACAGTGGGAGTAATGAAGGGCAAGGTTTGAGGGAAAGAAAGCTTAGGGGAGCAGGAGATCCCAGCTGGATCAAGAACAGAAAGGGAGAATGAGGAATAACAGACCATGATAAATGAAGACCACATGAGAACAGGAATAGGCAGAGTGCTGGAGAGGTCCCCAGAAACCCACAATGATATATCCTCTGTAGTCTGCTGGCAATGGTCGAGAGAAAGCCTGATCTGACCTAGTCTGGTGATCAGATGACTAAACACCCTAACAGTTGTCTTGGAACTCTCATCCAATAACTGATAGAAGAGGATGCAGAGATCCTCAGCCAGGCCCCAGGTGGAGCTTCAGGTGTCCAACTGTTGAGAAAGAGGAGGGTCTGCAAGAGCGTGAATTGTTGAATCTAAAATTGAATTTTTAATGTAAGTAAAGTTTTTGAGTACCTTTCTCTCTGGCTCCCAGTAAAAACACTGGCATTCAGCTCTTGTGTTATGCAATAGAAAAACATAACAATAAAGCAAACACAGTAAAATGTATGTTTCAAGGGTCAAGGTGCTCTGAGTTGGGATGTGACTGAGTATGGGAGCTGAGGCTGAAAAACAAGCCCATTACAGAGTGTGTTTCATGTAACAACATTTAAAGCAGGCCTGTAACTTTATCCCAACTCAGCCCTCTGGGGATGCCCAGACATTGGCCCAGGTAGGACTGTCTAATGTACAACAAGGCCTGTGTTCAGAGTAGGTTGTGCTCATTTCCATAAGTAATGATTTTTTGATGTGATGATCTGGGAATGCAGAGACTTAAAAACTGTAAGTTCCTAGGTATCTTTTCAAGCCACTGGCTCTGGTAGGTATTTCTTTCTTTTCCAGCTGGTAGGTTGGTTGTCTTTTTTCCCACCCAAGTTCTAGGTATCCTTGAGTGTGGCAGAGTCCCATGCTGCTGTTCCCTTTGGGGGAGGGGGCGAGTAGGCACAGAGTCAATGACCCAGACTCCAGAAGAATGTTGAAACAACACACTCAGTATATTCAGGAAGAGGCATGCTGTATATGCCCTCCACCCACCCTGGGGGAAGGTCTGATGGATATGTATCTGCTGGTGTGACATGGCTGCCTCTCATTGGTCCAGGTCATCTCAGATCATGTCTCAGCTGCTGTTGCTAAGGCCCTCAGGCCAACCCATGTTGGCTCTCAGGGAGTATTATTACTGGTTTGGGCCAGCTGGCCCTCAAGCCTGTTAGGACTGAGTCATCCCACACTTGAGATCTTGCCATCCCCTGGGATATATAAGATAGCCCCAGAAAAGCTACCTTAACATGATGTGCCTATGGTGCTCTGTCATTCTGGTTCTGGGACAATAAGGACCCTTCATGTCAGTCTATAGTTTCTTCATCTGTCCTCAACACCCTGGCATTCTTGAAAGGTATGGCTCATTGCTTCTAAGAGCTGAGCCTCCTACCTAAGTTTTTAAATCTCCCTTTGTAGCATTGAACATCTGGAGTTTAAAGATTTTTTTAAAAAAAAACATGATTGGGCTAGGCATGGTGGCGCACACCTTTAATCCCAGCACTCAAAAGGCAGAGGCAGGTAGATCTCTGAGTTGAGGCCAGCCTGGTTTACAACAGTGAGTTCCAGGAAAGTCAGAGCTACACAGAGAAACCCTGTCAAATAAACAAACGACAACAAAAGAACAAATAAATTAATATTGTGAAAATGGCTATATTACAGAAAGCAGTCTCTACATTAGATGACATTTTCATCAGAATTCTACTGATACCAATGACTCATCTCAGGGTATTTACTACGGAGTAACAAAACCAACATGGCTCACACAAGCAAACATGTAAACCAATGGAACAGAACAGTGGACTGAAAAGTAAAGTGACACAGCTAAGCTACAGTTCCGATCTTTGACAAAGGTGTCAAAAACAGATTGCCAAAAAGACAGCCCATTCGGCAGAAAATGCTAGCAGTGCTGCATAGTCACAGGTAAAGGATGAGACTAGTGAGCCGGGAATGTGGCTCAGTTGCTAGAGTACTTGCCCAGCATGCATAAAACCCTGAGTTCAATCCCAGTACTACATAAAACTGGCCATGGCAACACAGGTCTATAATCCCAACATTCGGGAGGGCCCGGGAGGAGGATCAGAAGTTCAAAGTCATTTCTGTTGCATAGTAAATTCAAGGCCTGGACTACATGGCACCCTGAAAAAGGAAACTAGATACCTACCCCTCGCCCTGCACAAAAATTGATTCTGAGTGAGTGAAAAAAATCTGAATGTAAGATATGGATTCTGGAACTGCTAGACACACAGGGAAAGGCTTGAGGTGGAGACACAGACCAGGGCTTCCTGAAAAGGACTATAGGGTCCCAGGAATCAGCCCCAAGAGTTTACTAGTGGGATTGAATGAAATTGAAGCTTTGACATAGTAAAGGAAACAATTATATTCAGCAGAACAGAGAGTCAGTTACAGAGTGGGAAACAATTAGCCAAATGGCTAGTAAGTAATTGGATTATTATCTAAGATCTTTAAAAAAAAACAACTCCAAAAGTTAAACAGATGCACACAAAAGCAACCCATCCAGTCAATAAATGGAATAATAAAATAAACAGGCAATTCTCAAAGGAAAAAAAAGTACACACATCCAAAACATATTTGAAAAAATGTGCCACATACTTAGTTTAGGAAAATGCAGACTAAAACTGCTCTGAAATTCTCTCTGGTCCAAATCAGAATGGCTAGTTTCAAAGAAACAAACAACAGTCAATGCTGCCAAGGATGGGGATGGATGGGTCCCATCCACGCTGGTGGGAATGTAAACTGCAGCTGTTAATGTGGAGGCTTGTCAAATAGCTACAAATAGAACTACCACATGACCAACTATTCAACCCCTGGCCGTACACCTGAAGGATTCCAAGGCAGCATACCACAGAGATAACTACACATCTGTGTTTACTGCCACATGATTCACAAAAGCCAAACTATGCTCCCATGCTAGATGCCCATCAAAAATGGACGGATAAAGAAAACGTGATGCATGTGCACAATGTAATGTTACTCATCTCCAGAGAAGTATGAAATAATGGCATTCATAGGAAATGGATGGACCTGGAGGTCATCGTGTTAGTGGAACAAGCAAGACTCAAGACTTAGACAATATTGAATATTTCATATGTGGAATCTATAGTATGCATACATGTCTTTCTCTCTGTCTCTGCCTCTGCCTCTATGCACATGCATGTATATGCATATGTGTGTGTGTGTGTGTGTGTGTGTGTGTGTGTGTGTGTGTGTGCCGTGAAAGTAGAACGGGGATTGTGAGGGGAGGAAGAGGTCTAATGATGCAGGAAGGAGGAACAAGAGAGGGTCGTAGAACATATGTCATGATAGGCAAAAGGGGGAGGAGGGGAGAGGGGGGAGGGGGAGAGAGAGAGAGAGAGAGAGAGAGAGAGAGAGAGAGAGAGGGGAAGGATAAGAGCCACTTACAGGAAAAGGTCACAGTGAGACCCATTGCTTTGTAGACTAACCAAAACTCTCTTCATTTAAAGGAAAACAAAGAAAATATAAAAAGAAGCCAGGCATGGTGATGCATACCTTTAATCTTAGTACTTGGTGGGGAGGGCAGAGGCAGATGGATTTCTGTGAGTTAGAAGCCAGTCTGGTCTACAGAGCAAGTTCCAGGACAGCCAGAGCTACATAGAGAAACCCTGTCTAATATATATATTAGAGAGGGGGGTACTAGAAAAGGAAAGCCCTTGACAGTGATAGACCAAGTAGAAGTCCCACCTCACTTGTTTTGGGGTGTTTTAAATTCTATTTTTCTGAAGCATATTTCCCACCTGTGTCAAAGATTGCATTCTTGTGAATTTTATCAAACCCATCTTGAAATGTGTTGTTCTATGAGGCTTCTGCAGCACAACCCCTCTAGTTTAGCATTTTGCTCTGTCTGGGCTAGAGTTTGGCTGCAGTGTGCCAATACATGTGTGTCAAGGTGTGGTCACAAGATGAGGAGGCCAGTTTTGCCTGTGACATGAAACTAGTCTGACTCCTGTAGCATGAATCTTAAAGAGTCTTATTAATCAACAAAAACCTGGACCAGTTATTGGGGTGAATGCTGGAAGCACCTCACCAGTTCCTCAACTGATCCTGTTTCCTCAGACTGGAAGCCTCTGAGTCCTCATCCGAATGAATTTCAGTTGAACTGCTGCTCAAAGCCTAAAAGCTTAGCCAGCCAAATGCTTCTAGTTTCTGGTCTTCACGCCTTATATATCTTTCTTCTTTCTGCCATCACTCCCTGGGATTAAAGGCTCACTTCTTGGGATTAAAGGCGTGTGTCACCAGGCCTGGCTATTTCCAATGTGACCTTGAACTCACAAAGATCTGCCTGGCTCTGCCTCCCGAGTGCTGGGATTAAAGGTGTGTGCTACCACTGGCTAACCTCTATGTTTAATATTGTGGCTGTTCACATATTAGCATGCACAATATTTTGGGGAACACAATACCACCACAGACTCCTTAGGCATTTCTCATGCCACATGCCATAACCAGCCAAGTAAGATATGCATACGTGTGTACTTTTGGTCTGAGCTTGTTTCTACTGTTTATTAAATATTGCCTTTTTGATCTAAGACAGCAAATGCACTCACTTCTGTGACAGTCCCTTACAAAAGAAATTTATCTGCCACAAGATGTCACTTTCTCTTCTGAACATTGCCAGTACTATCTACTTTATGATGTCATTGTCCTAAATGAACATGAAACACCTTCATAAATTAATGAATTAAATAAATAAAACATATGTTAGTCATTGCTCTCTAGGTGATGGTTGGCAAGGAGTGGGGGAAGAGTTAAGGCCTTCAGCTATATTCATCCACATTCAGAAACAGCAACTATTCCTTCGTGAAATCATCAACTTCCTTGTATCATCCAGGCTTCAGCCAGTAGGCTGGATTTATGCTTCTGCCACCAGTAGGCTTGATAATTCTGATAAGCCCTCCTGCCCAAGGTAACTAGAAAATATCTGGACTTAAAAAGAAGTCTACTTAAAGGCATCAGAAAACAAACGGAAGATTGGAAAATGATCTGGCCTGGAATTGGGGGAAGAAGATCCCGAAAGGTGACCTTTTGACCTTTTGACCTTCAGTTGAGGGTTGGACTGACACTGTTGACGTTCTTGTAACAGCAGCATTGAACTCGGAGAGCCATGAAGAAATGAAGCCTGGCGAAGCAGGCCTGGGTTGGTAAGTGAAGGGCTTTCACTTTGGGGAAGAGGTGAACAGGAAGTATACAGGGCTTCATAGGCCCTACACTTAAGCACATAGTCCTGCAAACACATCAAATACAGATTTTGAAACCTTCAAAATTTAATATGACTGTACTTACAACCTTCAATGTACAGGAAAATTAATCCAAATAGTGGAGATAATGAAGTATGTAGAAATTATGAAATTCAGAGAACAGTAGCTGAAATTAGTACCCAATTAGGTACAGCTGAGGATAGAACTACTAGACAGGAAAATTAGTAAGAAGAATTATTCTTAGACAATATGAAAAAATATGGTGAAAGGGAAGACACATAAAGCTAACATGTTACTGGATCCTAAAAGGAGAGACAAGAGAACACAGCCACACTTGTGGAGGTAAGGGATAAATCCTTCAATCTGATGAAGGAAGTCATCAAGTTATACATCAGAGAATTCTTAAAAAACCGACTTAGATACTTACTTGTATGAAATCCTGCTGTACTAAAATGAAAGATTTCTTTTAATCTAAAGAATAATCAAAGGGGGGGGAGCATTGTCCAAGATGCAACGGTTCGGCTGATACTCCACTTTGCAAAAGAAATCACCAAAGATTGTGAAAAGTGATCAGTTGTTGCTAGCCAAGAATTTCATACCCAGTGAAATAGTCTTCAAACAGGGAGGTGAACTGAGAATATTTCTAGACAACACAACAAAAGGCCGGCCACAGAAAACCCACATGAAAGGGGACACTTGGGAATGTTCCTCAGACAGAATGCAGGGGCCAGCAAGATGGCTCATCGGGTAAAGGCGCTTGCTGCCACGCCTGACAATCGCTAAGTTTGATCCTCGAGCCCACGTGATAGAAAGAACTGACTCCAGCAAGTTTTCCTTTGACCTCACATGTATGTCATGCTACACAAGTATACACAAATTGATAAATTTTTTAAAAAAGATGTTGATAATATGAAACACTAATGGTCTTTCTTTAAATGTACATATAATTAAGGTGTTTGATATAAAAATTTAAGTAAACTCTTTATTTGTTGTACCTCAATTATAATGAAGAAAACACAGGGGTCTAAAATTTAGATCCTTCCTTTAGACTCTAAATGAAGAGACTATGGAGATAGCTCGGTGGTTAAAAGCAGTGGCTGCTCTGGCAGAGGGCCCAGATTCACTTCTCAGCACCCACATGTTGGCTCACAATCACCTGAAATTCCAGTTCCAGGGGATCCAATGCCCTCTTAGGCCTCCAAGGACACTATGCATGCATGTGATATATGCATACACTCAGGTATTCACACATCCACATAAAGTAAAAAGAGATCTTAAAGAAGAAGAAGGAGGAGGAGAAGGGTCTAAATGGAGATGTGATATCCTAGGATCTCTATCTAAAGTCCAGGCAGAGAACAAATGCAATACCTAACCTCAGCCCAGAAGACTGTGATGACTCAAGGACACGTATTTTTAGCCTCTGGAAAGTCACTAAAAGAGAAGAAAGAGAAACATAGCTTTTCATCTAATTGACTAAGGGGATGTTAATGACAAATAGTGTAACATTGCGTTGGCAGTGCTAACCAGCGTAACAAAGAAGCATGAAATAAACCATGACGCATCCAGAAACAGTTCAGAAATGCACTTGACGATCCAGGCTGCCTAGGAGGGCCTTGTCTTAGTCCGTGGCCCTACTGCAGCCAGGGGCCATGTCTGTGGTGTGTGCTGTCGCCAGAAACCCTGTGGAAACCCACGATCTGGAAACTCCTGCTGACTGTAAAGTGCAAGGCAGCTACTTTGGCAGTGATGTCAGGGACTGCAGACTCATGGCTGAGAAAGAAGAACATGGAAGGCTTCCGTGACAACCCCTACCCCCACCCCAAACCCCCAAGCCCCTAAAAAGTAGCAGCCTAAACAGGAAGCCATTGAAGAGAACTCGTAAAAGGATGGAAAGGAGGCTGAAGTGTAGCTCTGCACAAATGATGGTTCTGACAGATGTGTGGGCAGGAAGGATGCAGTTCTGTGTAAGGGGCAGGCCACTGAGGGTTTGACCATGCCCAGTGAGAATATAGATAACACAAATTGGACTTGTTTTTTTTTTTTTTCTGTTTATCTTTTTGGGGTGGGTCACAACAGTAGGGGGCAGACATGGACGGACTGGGAAGTGAGTGTGATTGGGGTGCATGATGTGAAATTCCCCAAGAATCAATAAAAATACTGTGTTAAAAAGAAATAAATGCACTTGCCAAAGCTATTAGATATTCAATAAGTATAAAAAGGTACAAGGAATTTCAATATAATAGCAATGATTTTAAATACCTTTACATTTGAAGAATATTTTTCTTTCTTTTAAAAAAGAAAAATTGGCTGGGCAGTGGTGGCGCACGCCTTTAATCCCAGCACTCAGGAGGCAGAGGCAGGTGGATCTCTCTGAGATCGAGGCCAGCCTGGGCTACCAAGTGAGTCCCAGGAAAGGCGCAAAGCTACACAGAGAAACCCTGTCTCACAAAAAACAAAACAAAAAAAAAAAAAAAGAAAAAGAAAAGAAAAGAAAAATTCTTAGCTAGGTGTAGTGGTGCCTGCCTTTAATCTCAGCACTCAGGAGGCAGAGGAAGGTGGATCTCTGTGAGTTAGAGGCCAGCCTGGGCTACAGATCGAGATCCACGTCAGTCAGGGCTACAGAGAGAAACCCTTGCTAAAACCAACAAAGGCTATCTTTTTATTTTCTGCACTTGGGTCTTTTGCCGGCATGTATGTAGTGCATCACATGTATGCAGTGCCTGTGAAGCCCAGAAGGAGTGTCAGACCCCTTGGTACTAGAGTTACTCTGGTAGTGTGCTGCCCTGTGGTGCTGGGAACCCATTCCAGGGCTTCTGTAAGAGCAGCAAGTGCTCTTAACCCCTGAGCCATCTTTGCAGCTCCCTAAAATATGTTTTGACTAGCATCTAAAAATAAAAAGGTTAATAATAAATCTGATAAAAAGATGTATAACATCTCTACATAGAAAAATATAAAAATATTACTTAGAAAAAATAGTAAGTGAAGAGGTCACATTTATGTATTACAAGAATTGATACTGTGCACATGCCAGCTCTCTTCAAATCTGTAGTTATGATGCAAGCCAGTCAGAAATTCCCACAATTCTTTGTGAAACTTGACAAGTTGATCTTAATGTTTCTATGGAAACGCTGGCACTATTGCAGAGCTGTAAGAACAGACTGAATGAGATAAACTTCTGTCTGCGTGCACGGGATGGACTTACGAAGAAGATGGCACTGGTGAGCTGGAAGAAGATGAGGTGTCTACATAGAATTAGCTGCATACAAACGGTAGATTGTTTGATCCCAGCCTTATACCATGTGCAAAGCCTAAGGGGTGTGATACATAAATATGAAAAGCAAAACAATACTTGTAAGAGATAATTTAAGAGAAAGTTTTATGAGAATGACATGGTGAATAGTTTCATAAATAAAAACATAAACAATGCCAACTGCAAAGCAATTTGGAAACACTGAATTACATTAAAATCAAGAACTTCTGATCAGGGAAATGGCTCAGCCACTAAGCCTGGGGACCCGTATGGTAGAAGCAGAGAACAACTCCTGAAAACTGTTCCTTGAGCTCCACGTGTACCCTGAGGATGCATGCATGCATACATACACACATACATACTAAACAAGTAAACAAAGGTAACAAAAATTTAAATTAAGAACTTTTGTTAATTACAGTGCCATTAATTTTTAAAAAGGCAAACCACACAGAGATACTTGTGAGGTATAAGTGACAGAACATTTGTATTCACAATATATAAAGAGCTCTTACAGGTAACTAAGAACGAAACAGGTAGTACACAGGAAACCTTTTCAAAGGAAACACCCAGATGACTAGTGATGTTATGACAGATACATATCACCATGAGGCAATGCAGATTCTAATCATAATGAGATGCTCATAAGAATAAAAGTGCTGAAATTATAAAACAGACTCTTAACACATAGTGGAAATTCTTATACTACAGATGGGAGGTTAAACACCATGTTTAGAGAGCAGTTGGACATATTTACTAATATACATGTCCTATGCTTGTTATGACATTGCTGGACACGTACTCCATAGAAAAGAGAGTCTTTACAATAGCATCAGTCATAGTGGCCCTAAACTGGAAATCCAAATGTCAAATATATAATGAACTATGTACCGTAATGTAAGTGAACGTATTTTGATGTAAACATATTTGAAAGACACCGACTTCTTGCAGTTTTAATCCATATCAGACTTCGAATAATCTCACCTTTGGTCAGTGATGATCTCTTCTAGTTGCCTCTCTGAAATGGAGTCTTGGATGTCACCTTACCATTTGGCATGACAAGCTATTTCATGCTCGTGTATTTGACCTGGTCCAGACCAGATTGTAAGGCTTGAATGTGGAACGTTCCCCATAGGCTGTTTGGTCCCCAGCTGGGGACACCGTTTGGGGAAGTTGTGGAAACTCTCTGAGGTAAAGCCTTGTCGAAAGAAGTGGTCAATGGTGCAGGCCTTGGGGTTTACAGCCCCGACCCCTCTTCCGTTCATCCTCAGCTTCCTGAGTTTGGATGCGATGTGACCAGCCAGCTCCTTCCCCTGCCACCAAGCCTTCTCTGCCCGCAGCCATCTTTTTTCCCTGCTGTGACAGAGTGTTTCCCACTAGAACCAAATAGACCCTTTCTCCCTTCAGTTTGTTTTGTCGGGGAATTCTATCTCAGCAGCAGAGACTTAACTACAATAGCCTGGAGCTGTTTTTATAGTAAGCTGCCTTGGTTTACTGAAGCGAGAGGTCATAGTCCAACAACACATTGTGGCCATTAGGTCAATGCCCATTGTTATTGGAGTGGCCATTACTTCTGGAACTCTTTTTGGGAACCAGACCCAGGACATTGTTCTTGCTAGGCAAGCTTCCACCACTGGGCTACAGACCCTACCTTCTGCTCCTTTGGCTAGATAAAATATTCCGTGAGCTCAACCTGATATTTCTAATTAAAATTCAGAGCCTCGTGAGTTTTGCTTTTTCTATTACACCTTTATCTTTCTTCCACACTGAGAAGCCTTCCCAAAGGCTTCTCAACGACCTAGGCAATGATAGGATTATGATAGCCCGTTAAATTACTCTCTGCTTTATCCCACATCACAAGAACAGCCTCTGAATAGCAATACTAATACAACCTAGCCTCCATTAAGAAAACTGAAACATTAGTTTTAAATGTCATTTTCTTTTTCTCTCATTTTTATTAGGTCTTTAAGAATTTCATAGAAAGCATTTTGATCATATCCACCCCCGACTCCTCCCTGATCCATTCCCCCCTTCCCTGCCCAACTAATTTTGTGTCCTCTGTTTATTTTTCAAACCTCATTAAGTACAGTTTGTGCAGCCTGTATCTTCTTGGATATGTGCTCTTCACTGGAGGGCAGTCAGCCCACCATGAACCACACCCTTGAAGACGTTCCCTCTCTCAGCATCTGTCAACTATAGGCATCTTCTCAGCTAGGGGCGGGTCGTTTTCATGTTCCACTACATTATTTAAGGCTGCACGATTCTGTATCCTTCATTTGAATTACCTCTGAAATAAGTATACGCTTAGATACAGCTCAGCATCTGGCTTTTGGATGACTCGTTCTGTGTACAGAAAGCACTCTGGAAACAATTCCCTGAGTCTCGGAGGCTGCTGTCAGTCTGTCCCACTCACAGGCACTGTATCCAAATGGTAGTTTCCCTCCTTCATTTTTGTCACGTGTTCTTAGAGTCTGTATGTTGGGTCTCCACATCTGAAATATTTGTCCTTTTCTCCTGAACCCTTCAGCCTCTGTTTTCCTTTTGGATTTTCAGGTTTTCTCTTCACTCCTTTCCTAGTTCTCCTAAGCTGTTATTCTCCTGCTCTTTTCGTTATTCTTTATTTCTTCTGGGTTAGTTGTTCCTGTAGAATCTTTTCCCTTGTATTTCTAGTTCATCCTGAGTCCTGACACCTCATTTGTGGGTTTTAATTATCGTGTATTTGTTCTTTAATGGGCCTTTTGCTTATGTCTTTGTGTTTGCTTTGTAGCACAGGATTATAGATTTTACCTGTTTTATATATAAGATTTGTTTTTTTCTCCCTTGGGATAACTACATATGAAATTTGACTGGATACTTTCTGTTGCTTGTCTGTATGAAGTTAGTTTTATCAGAGTTTCTGAGGTGACTACAGTTCCTTCAAACAACCCTAAAATACATGGCAGTTCCCCTCCAGCAATCTCCTGGCACTGTCTGCTACCTGAGCTCTACCTTAGCCTAGAACTCCATTTTTTCTCTGTTGATGCTGTCTTAGTAACTTTGTATCCCATGCTCCTCAGCTTCTCTTTGTGCCTGTGTGGTGGTTTGAATGAGATCCCCTCACATTTGCAGGCATCTGAATACTTGGTTCTCAATCGGATCCATCTTGGGTAGGCTTAGGGGGCCTTGATAGTGGAAATACGTTCCTGGAGGCAGGCTTTGAGGTTTTAAAAGGTATGTGCCATTTCCAGTGTGCCTTGCCTCCCTCTGTCCCTCCGTCCCCCCACTTTCTGTTTGTTGTCTAAAGTGTGAGCCCCCAGCTCTCAGCTTCCAGCCCCCACCAAGTCTCTGTCACCTGCTCTCCTGCTGTTCTCCTCAAGCGGACCTTCTGGAGCTATAAACCCAAATCAGCCCTTCCCTCGGCCATGCTGTTTTATCACGGCACTAGAAAAACAACTAATTCAGTGTGGGAGCTGTCCGCAGAAGACTTAAAATTCTAGTTGGTTCAGCCCCTTGAACTTTCTGTGAAGGTCCATCCTCACCCTGTGTAGAGTGGGGGTGCCCCTCCTATGTTTCAGCTGTGGGCTTGAGGGGATATTTGGGCACCTGGTTTTCTCGCAAATTGTTTGATAAAGTTTTGATTTTGCTATTTGGCTCCTAGTTTCTTATTATTTGATGCTTTCATATAAGGCTGTGATGAATTTTAATGGTTTTCACCCTCCCCATCCCTCCTCCTTCCCCACTGAAGCCTTTCCTCCTACCAAGACCGTCTCCTACCTCCAAGTGTACTCGGTATGTGTGGCCCACTGAGTGTAATTAGAGTTGTTTGTGTGAGTGCAGGTAGGAAGCTTTGGCTGCCATGTATTTTTATGTGGAGGCTGTAGGAGATCCAAAATTTGCTTTGGGACTTGGAGTGGGGAGCAGTTAGCTCAGAGATTGAGCTCTGCCTAGCATGTGAGCCTGAGATTTTATCCCAGCACCTCAAAATAAAAACAAAAATAAAACCCATGTTGACATATTACAGGGAGGAGTTATCTGCCCAGTTACAACATAGTTTAAATCAAGCATTAAATTATCAAAGTAAGAAAAAGAGCATAAGAAAAGTTACAGCGGTAAATGTTTGAGCCTAGAGTGATTCATTAATCAGGGCAAAAGAATAATGATTTTACATGACATTGAATAATAACAACAACAAAAAAAAAAGAGTCAGCAAGGCTCCTTCAAAAGGCTCAGTGGCTCAGTGCGGCACAAACCTGAGGGCCTAAGCTCAGGCTCTGAAGTTCTTGGGAATATGGAAGGAGAGACCCTTGGCTGGGACTCACTCTAATCAGCACATCGCTTAGCTCCAGGGAAGCCTCTTGTGGCAGTAGATGGTAATTAACACAGAGACCCACAACTGGAAGACATGCGGAGAGTGAGAGACTTTGGGACCCTCAGTCCTGAAGGGGGTATCCTCATCAAACGTACCCCCTCAAGGCTCAGGGATCTACGTTGACGAGAAAACTGAACAACTGTAGGAGCCAGAGCCGGTAGATGAGCACAAAGAAACAGCATCTCCCAGGGAGCTCACAGACACTGTGGCAGCTTGCACAGGGCCTGCACAGGTTCCAACTGGACAAAACCCCAGCACAGAGAAGGGGACACAAAGTCCCACCCCAACCAAGAAGCTATTTGGCCTTACTACCTGCTGGCAAAGGGAAAATCCGTTTTCTCCAAAGGAGCATCCCTGGGTGTATGGACCAGATTCAGGGCAGGCCCCGGGCCCAGGAGAAACTGGCCAACACAAAATGGACTCCGTGTTTTTGATGTGCTTCCTTTGATGTTGTTGTATTTTTTGTCTTATTTTTGTTTTGATTTTAAGTTTTGCGGTATTTTGAGAGAGATTAAGAACCATGAAGTTGGATGGGTAAGGAGGCGAGGGGAGCTGGAAGTTGAAGGAGGGAAAGAATATGATCAGAATATACTATATAAAAAGACTTTTTATATAAAAAATGTGGAAAGGAAAACAACGCCACAAAGTCTTTGAACTCCCACACCCCTTTCATGTGGCATATACATACGCGACAACAGTAATGCAAAACGTAAGTAGTAAATAGATAACCCTAAAAACAAAATATTCACTGAGCTTGCTGGAGTATAGATAGTTATTTGTACTCTGGTTCGCTCGTGTTTAGTTCTTTGATTTCACTGTGACGCGAGGAGATGCATTTTTGGAGTTATTTGCAGATTTTACTTGGTGGGGTTTGAATAGAGCTTGTCTCTTCCTTTCTCATCTTGCTACAGCCCCCTTTGGCCTCTCAACACACATTTTCTTCTCTTCCTGACTTTCTAAGAGACACAGAGCACACACCAGAGAAAGAGGAAGTGCTCTTGGTAAACCAGTACCCATCAGAGAGCCTGTGTCCAGTGAGCTCATGATAACGCCCATGAGTCAGGCTCTAAGTCTGATTTTAAATGCAAACACTTAACCTCAACTTTTTCAAGATAGGAGCAGTTGACAGCAAGTTCCACTCCAGATAGTTTTAAAAAGGGAAATAGCATCTATTCTGTTGTACAGTAAAGATAATCCTTGAGCCTCTGCTTTGTGCTGTGTGCAGGGCATACAGTAGTGATGTAATGACCCAAGGGATATTTGGTCTTGAGATGTGCCTGCTCTTGCAGAGATGAAGCATGCTGATTCTGACATCAGTGCACTTATAATAAAAACACATTTTTTTAGAATCACATCAGTGTCATTCTCAAAAAAATTTAACCCTAAAAAAAAAAAATTCTCTGCCAAGACATTAAACACTTGAGACCCTGCCAGTTCCCAAGGCTTACCACTGTAACCATCCACAGCTTGTACCCTGGCATGCTTGTTTGCCATTGTTCCCAGAGTTTTAAGTGAAAGCCAACTTACAGTGGGGTTTTGTCATGAAATGGGAAACCAAGCATCTAGGCTTACTTTAGATTAGGTTATTGTAAGAAATGATTAATGTACTTCAAATGCATTTGCTGTTAAAGTACATGCTATAGTACACTTCTTCCTAAATAATGGTCTTTTATGTAAAACAAATAAGCACTTTCTAAGTTTTGTTTAGTAAAGGGAGAACTTTATATCTGGGAGTGGAAAGTGGGGTGATCCAGTAGTTGAATGGTTGCTAAACAGGTCACATTCCATTGGAAGATCTGGCTATAAACACCTGTAGTGGTTATAAAAACAGTGTGTATGCTCTTTTTTTTTTTTCCTTTTTCTTTTTTCAGCCCTTTGTTTTTCCAGGTCCCTTTTAATGAAAATCATGAACCTTCTAGATTTAAAAAAAAATGTGTCTTTTCTATTCCTGTATTGCCATCCAGTGTTTCCTAAGTATTTATATTGATAATGATGAAGGTGAATGCAGAGGAAGAACCCTCAGTTTTTACTGTTTCCAAACCATATCTAATTATGGTTGAAATATGTTTGTTCAATTACTTCATGTGAAAAGATAAAAGTCAACTCCAACCCAATGCCCTTCAGAACTTTATAATCTCATAAGAAAGATTAAAAGGCCTAGCATGATAGCACATGTCTGTTTTCCTAGTACATGGCAGGTCTGCAGAGGCAGGAGGGTCACTACAAACCTGGTGCATGTAGTGAGTTTCAAGCCAGCCAGGATCAGACAGCAAGATTTGTCTCAAACAAGTATAAAACACGTGATCATGATAATACGTGATCATGAAATGTTACTAAAAACTGTTGCCCCCCCCCCACTCCCATCAATGCCTGAGGCAGGTGGAATGGGAGTGGGAGAGGTCAGAAGGGTGGGAGAGCTGCCTCTGCCCACCACCAGCTGCAACACTCGGGAGAGCAGGCCCTGCATCCTGCCTGGGCAGCACAATAGAACCAATCCTGTTGGTGGAGGTGTGGGTGAGCCAGCCCTGATATTGTGAACCTGGAAGAGCTATCCCCATTACTCATTTGTCCTGTGGTGGCATGGGCAGGAGAGAGATGTCATTCCTGCCCTGCCCCCACATCAACACCTGAGGCAGTTGGGAGAACTGGCCCTGAGGTTATAAGAGCAGGAGAGTTGGTCCTGCCCCTCATCAGCTGTAGCACTGGGAGAGTGGTCCCTACACCATGCCTGGGCAACACAGTAGAGCTGGCCCTGAAAGTGTAGGTGTGGGAGATCCAACCCTGAGCACATGAAAGCAGAACTAGCCCCACACCCTGCTTATCTCTGCAAAGAGTGAATTCACTAAAGCAATGCAGGAGAGCTCACCCTGATGGTGAGGACAAAGAAGAGCTGGCCGGCTGACCAACCCCAGAATGACCCAGGCCCAGAACCAGGGTTATGAGTTGACACACCCCAATATTCACCCCATCTGTGATCTGCTGGAGCACATGGGCACTGGTCCTGCTGACCCAAAGCTGCAGGATCTCCACTACAAAGAGCAGTGATAGGATATTCAAGGGGAGTACCAGTGAGGGTCCAGTATCATTAGTGTAGCAGAAACCAGAGGCCTTAAACCAGACCAATGACTCTTTGCAATGAACACTTGCAAGTAAAGGTGTATAAACAAAAGGATAGACTGTGTGACTCACTATGCCACAATACAGCTTCCTTGATGAGATTTCTCCCCTCCCCCTTTTTTTCTTTTATTTTTTTCTCATTGGGGAGGGGGCTGCACGGGCAGAGGGCAGATATGCAGGGATGGAAAATTAATGGTACAGAGATGCATGATATGAAAGACACAAAGAATAAATAAAAAGAAAGTTTTAAAAAATGTCATTTTATAGGTTTGGATATGGCTCAGTTGGTAGAATGTTTGCGTAGCATGCAGAAAACCCTGGCATGAAATGGGCATGGAGACACACACCTATAATCCCAGCATTGAGAGATGGAAAAAGGATCAGAAGTTCAAGGTCCTCTTTGACTATATAGTGAATTTGAGACCAGGCTAAGATACATGAAATCTTGTCTCTGAATAAATAAATAAAAGTAAATTACAACTTAAAGACCTTGACATTATTATTGGTCAAATAAAATTTCCCTATTATATTTTAGTGTCTGAAAAGTACTTGGCTTATTTATAAAAATAATCTGTCTTTCCACTAAATAAATATCATTTGTTTTTTATGCCTATCTGCTCTGCCCCCTTTTTCCCTTTGTGTATTTGGAAATTTCTAGCAAGGAGAAAATGATTATGGCAATTTTAATCATCTGACATCTTTTCCACATTAATTTTCTGATCATGTATCTTGCCTAGGAAAGAGATTCTCTCCAAAGACAGCATGAGACAGCCCGGCAGGCACTCATGGGAAAGACGCCCCGTGGTCACACACTCCTGTTTCAAAGGTAGTGATTTATCACACTGGCTGATGCCCGAGCCATCTTAGATTGATGTTGCAGTGTCTGTGTACACCAAATGAACCCTCAATCATCAATATAGGCAGAGATCTCTGCACCCAAATGGATGCTTGTGGTTCATATTAAACTCTGTCTGAAAGTTGTAGATCTTCATTTATGTATTATTGTTTAAAGAGGCACACTATGCCTATAGCTACTGGAATTGATGCTTTTTTCCTGATTGGAAACCAAGTGACATTTCTAGTCGTGTTTGAATATAAGTGTCCACCTGTGCCAAGGCTGTTCATGACTGAAGGTTAGTTACATCCTGTTGAGTTCCCTGTACTTGTCTGTCATCACTGTCCAAACAATGGTAATTATTTGTGGGGTCTTTTGTTCAGTTCTCCTTTCCACACTAGGCCATAAATCCCAGAAGTGTGAGGGCCAAAGTGTCTTTATTAATCCATGAATTTTTGGTCCCGAGTATCAAATGTTTTACTTAGTGCCTGTCACATAGTGAGAGCATCATAGTTATTATTGGCTGTGACACTTATTGTTCTATTAATTACTATGTATGAAAAGGCACACTCAGCCTTGTTAGGTCTTACTCAAAATAACCAGATCATGAGATGGTTATATATTTCTTTTTATTTTCTCATTAGTGCCATGGGTTTCAGTGTTCTGAATTCTACTATGTGACCTTTTAGAATATTTGAGTAATGGCCATGTCTTGGCCTTTTGGCTAAAATCAAGTGTAGAATGTTTGAGTAATGAAATGGAGAAAGTCCCAGGTTTTTTAAAATTGCTAAGATCAATAACCAAATCTCAAATACAGCATTCAGAAATGCTTTTTAGTGAAGTTAAGAATGCAAAGACCCAGGAAGCTGAATCTTAAACGCCATTTGAAGTTTTCTGTATGTTGCCTCTTTTATCCAATATGATACATATTGGAATCTTTAGTCAGTATAAATGAAATTAAATTTTTGTCTATTTGCTATAGCATCAAAGAAAGTATAATTAATTTTCTCCACATTAGGTTATCTTTGGGTAGTCCAATTCAAGATACAAGGCTGTATTTATATATAAAGTTCTGCTGGGGGTTTGGGCAGGTGGTAGCCAGAAGATAGTGTCCCCCACTGCATCTGAAGCCATCGCACCCATGATCAGAGGATCTAAGTAGTTTTAAATATGAGCTCCAAATGGACCATCACAGGCAGATGGATGCTGGGAACTTATGTGCATTTCAGTGGAGTTTGGATGCTGTGTACATAGCATCTCTAGCAAGGCCAAGGTGAATGCAGCAGGGTTTATGCCTAGTTAATGATTATTTTTCTTGCTAGGCAGTCTGGGGAAGCAAGCATGTATATCCTACACATTTGAATAGATGAAAAACAATATTTCATAACTAGAATTTAATTCAGAATATCCTATTAGAATTTTTAGAAATGTTTTACTTGGGGATCATTCCAAAGAATTAGATTATAAATGAAATAGGGAAATATCTATTTCAATTTTTCTAGCAATTGGTATATTGCTATATGGTTGGACCTATTGGACTAGGCTTATAATGGAGTACACACAATTTGTGAGAGAGGTAATTTGCCAATATCAGTAGTTTAATGGATCAGGAATGTTTCCAACAATATTGTGTGTTCCATCTTCAAGTTAGGCTGCAATGATGCCACCATCCAGGGCAAGTTCTGAAGTGAGTAATTTCCAGTAGATTCTGTTGGCATTTGTAGTTCTGTGGATACAATGGTCAGTATTTAGATTTTGCACATGTGCGTACTTGACAACACGAAGGAATTCTTTCTGCTTTCAGGGGTCCAGTACCAATACCTACTGTCAGTGGCCTACAGTATTTTACAACATTAGAGGAAATACAGAAAAATTTTGAGCTCTGTGAAGATCACACTAAAATCCCCTTTGGACCATACCCTGAAATGAGGTTAGTTGGATTGAAACAGTTCTTTTCTGTAGGTTTGTTAAAATGGTGGTTTTTATCTGCAAGCCTCAGAGAAATTCTGAAACCGTGCAGCAGGCCCCCCTGTCACTGTGCTGAGTGAGGAACAGATCCTCCCGTGAGCACGTGGCACAGTGGGAACTTCCTTGCATTTTAAGGGAGAGACACAATAAGGCAGAGCAGGTGCAGGTAGTCCATCCAGCAGCAGGTGAAACCAGAACCCGACAGTGCTGCAAGCATCCCTTCTGGTGGAGCAGAGGGTGCTAGCCTGCAGTCTCATCCTGCAGTGACTCAGCTGTGACCTTGACTCCTGGCTTACCTTTATCCCTGTTCAGTATTTAATGTAGTTCTCCTGGTTTCCATTGATTCTGAAGTCATCCAATAGCTTTTCAATAACGTCCTCTTTAATATCAAAGTGAGCCAGATCGGTACCTGTAATTTGCAGCTAACATCCCTGACTAGTGAACGCATCATCGACTGGTGGCTGACATTTAAAAGGCCATTTCAAGGTCCTAATGTTCCAATATGTCAAAAGGCAGTACAGATGCTGCATAGGACAGGTTGCATCGAATTTTACTTAGAGAGGGTTAGGGAGGTAGCTTAGTGGGTACAGTGCTTGCCACACAGGCATGAGGACCTGAATTTGGATCTCCAGCACCCAAACCTGGGCACAGCAGTACACATCTGTAATCCCACAGCTGAGAGGACACAAACAAAAGGATCCCTGGCCTTTGGGGGCCATGCAGTCTTGCTGAATAAGTTTGGTGAGAGACCCTGTCCAAAAAAAAAAAAAAAAAGGTGAGGAACAATTGAAGAAGACATCCAGTGTCAACATCAACATCTGGCCTCCTCATGCACACACACACACACACACACACACACACACACACACACACACACGTTTTCAAAAAGAGTTAAGTGTCGTTAAGGGCTGGCAAAGTACTTGTTGTGCGAGCCCTGATGACCCGAGTTTGATCCTCAGAACCCCTAGAAAGGTGAAAAGTGGAAAACAACCCCACCGAGTTGTCCTCTGACTTTCACGTATGCTCTGTGGCTTATGCATGCATGCCCACGTGCTCTGTCACACACACACACACACACACACACACACACACACACACACACACACACGAAACATGAATTTGAATGTTACTAAAAGGCTGTTGGAGAGCTGAAAAAATATAGATGAGGAGACAGAAAATGTTTTGATTACTTAGGAACATTCAAGATTCATAAGGAGTTCACACAAAGTGATTTGAAAAAATACTGAAGTCCTTAATGAATAAGAAAGCAAAGTTGCACCCCGTTTACAAAGAGAGTGGGCTTGGGGCTAATGAATACATAAGAGGGACAGTGCTCAATCTCGCTTGTAATTGGAAAGCAGTTTCAAGTAATGGAGCACTCCCTGCTCCGTGAGTTAACAAAGCCTCCTATTAATTATTCTTAAAGCAGAGCAAAGAAAGAGATGCTGTGAAAGGGCCTCGATTGTGTTGGGGGAAAAAAATTGCAGCCTTTTGAAAGTCAGCTGGAAATCGTCTTAGTTTGCCTCTTTGTCCCTGTGGTAACACCTGGACAAAAGGCAATTCAGGAAGGAAAGGGCTTAAGTCAGCCTCACATCCAGGTGACAGTCCCTGGCTGAAGCAGAGCAGGGCAGCAGCCTGGACACAGGAGCTGAAGCAGAAGCCATGAAGGGGTACCGCTTACAGGCTTGCTCCCCATGGCTGGCCAGATTGCTTTCTTATACAACCCAGGACCACCAGCCCAGAGATGGCCCTCAGTGGACATCAGTTCTTAATCAAGAAATTGCCCCCATAGACATGTTACATACCAATCTGATGGAGACAAATTGTTCCCTTTTCACAGGTGACTCCAGTTGGTGTCCCCTAACCAGCACAGATACTTACATCAGAATCCTAAAAACTGTATTTAGTATGGGGCCAGTTATCTCCCTTGTGGGAGCTGATAATGTCTTCGTCTGTTGAGGCTGCTATCACAAAACACTATGGATTGATATTATATAAAAACATAAATTTACTTCTCATACCCACATATCCATATGGACATACCTGCATACATACACACACACACACACACACACACACGACTACAAAGAAATCCCACTTGTTTCTGAACTCCTAGACATAGGATCTATGCTTGCTCACCTTGTTTTTACACCTGCAGTTACATCCATGCTTTACCCTTTGCAGGTCCAGCATTATGTCTGCACAATGGGTAAGGAGTGTTTGCTGTTACATATAGTGCTTAGTGCACGTGAAGCCAGGTCACCTGCTGCAGACACTGTTTAGAACTGGGTCAGTGGAGGCACATTGGTCAACTACTGACCTTACTTGACCAAAGTAACCCATAAAGTCATGGGTGTAAATTTTATGACCATTACGAGTTTTGAATCTCAAAACCATCTTCGTTTTTCATGTTTTCTTTAGCAAGGATCCCCATGTTTCTATGAGATACTCTACATTATTTCACGCTTGTCCGTGGGCCAAAGAAATTCCTTTCCAACTCCCAGAGGGAGGGGCTTCTTCACGCCCAGGGTCAGCAGCAAGTGACAACGAAGTGGACCGGGCTTTAAAAGGTATGCGTCGTTCTATGTGCGGTCTATAGCTGCTCATATATTCATAATCGTGATCACGTTTCCACTCTTCTGCCCCTTCCCGATGACCAGAAGCCACATGACTGTCTCAAATCAGAGGCCTTAAGGTTTCTGCCTTACTGTTACAGATGAGAACCAGAGCTCTGAATGGTTGCAAGTTCACCCTTGGTCACTTAGTAACTTAGGGTAGAAGCAGCCACTATGATGGTTCCCTGGGTCTGGGCCAGAGACCACAGGGACATCTGTGGTGACTCCATCCAGTAAAAGCGAAGGGAAGCCTGGAGTGTTTCAAGCTGCTCTCGAGGCTCCTGTGTAGGAGGGGTTGGTTGGTGGGATTCTGACAGGTCTAGTGTTGAAGGATCTGGCCCAGTCCTCCCCTTCACTCTCTTTCTTGCTCTTAACACACATGTGAGTGTGCAAAGTCATGCAAAGACAGAATGGCCATTGCCCTCTCCCCCAAGGGCCATATGGCCACGTTCACCAGTAACACCGAGTAAAAGCCCTTAAGGAGTGTAAAGAAACTGAAGGACTACAGGTAAGAATGGGAAGGTCCCAAAGTCAGGATGGAAGGGAGCACTTCCCAAGTCACTGATATGGGGATGCTTAAGTTGGCAGAATTCCCTAGAACCCGGAGGGTAGGAAGGAAGGAACCACGTACAGCCCCGGGAGATGTTCTGCCTGGGGACAGAAAGGGAAGGCTCTGCCTGCACCCCTGCTCATGAGTGATTAGAGGATCTCAAAAGAACTTTGAGGTCATAGTTTGCCTTGGCCATGAGGACACAATGGCTGGTGTTACCAAAAGGAAGGAAAGACTAAGGCAGGGACCTGCCAATCAAAAGTAGACATCTTCATCTCGAGTCCATCCAGGAAGGAGATAAAGGACTAGGCCAGCTGACAGCTCTCTCGTCCCCCTCTCCCCTCTAGCTCCCTACCTGTCTCCTTCCCAAATCCATGGCTTCGGTTTTGTTTTGTGATGTAGTTAATTTACACAGAGCCATTTGTGTGAATGATGGATTGGAACTATCCATTGGAGCCTGGGAGAGCCCGTGGACCACAACTGGAGGTGGTGATTCCTCTTTTCCTAGTTCTTCAGGAAGAAATAGTTCCAAGAAAACAAACAAACAAACAAACAAACAAAACCAAAAACAACTGTGGTAGATTCCTTGCCTCACATGCATGATGCCCTAATTTAACCCCCAGTGCCGCTGCCTCTTCCCAAAAGCTTCTGGTCACTGGGCAAATTCTACACAAGCTAATCCTGTCCAACTGTGTGCACGAGATGTCCGGCCTCCTGCCTGATCTTAGGATGGTGGTGAAGGAATTCTAAACTTATTTTCTTCTATTTCAAGGGATTCATGGCATGTACTATCTTTTCTTTTGATGTTTTACAGTGATGCACATACCATCATCTGCACAGGAAAAAATATTTATCCAGCACAAAAAATTCTCTACAGCTCCAATAAGTAACCCGGGTGCCAACACCAAACCTACCCTTCCTCCAATACCACACGGCCACAGATAGACTGGCACTGTGAGCGCTGATCTTTGCAAATAGACCAGCACTATTGACATCTGATCTAAACACGAAAAATGGAAATCTTGTTCTAACAAAGTCCAGTCCTTCCTTCCATCTTATAAAGCCATGGATCTCAGCTGTTTCTCACGTAACCAACTCATGACTGAAGATAGAGTTTAAATCTTTCCATCAATTTAAATTGTGAATCTCTGAAGAGCATCTTTTGTTTATTATTTTTTGTTTGCAATGTTAGTTATTCTTAACTTTGAAAAATGTCGTTTGAGTTTTTCTCTTCCCACAACCAATTCAACAGCTGCTTCCTGTTCTGAGATCTAAGATACCAAAATCTCCCAACATTTTTTCATTTTATGCACAGTGTGACCTTTGGGTATATCGAACTGGGGTTGTATGGTTGATTTTCATGACTATGATGATGCACTCAAAATATTACGTTTTTTTTTTATTTTAATTATGAAAACATGGTAGAACACCATTTAACTTGTGACTAACATGGTATCAATTATACCTCTCAAAAGAATTAATCAATATAATTTGGAGAGCTCTTTAGTACCACTAAGGAATAAAAAAAAATCATAATTCTTTTATTTCACCTTTTCCAGAATAATTAGGTACTGCTTGTTATTAGAAATATTTTTAAACAACTTTCATTATCCTTGTGATTTAACTCCATGGTTTTTGCAGGAAAAATAATATTGAGTACTTAAAGCTGGTTGTCAGTTAATATGTACCCACAAGGCTATCCTCGCTATGAAATGTCAAAATACATCCTTCTGGATTGGTAAATGGTCTTTTTTGCCATGTATTGATGACCAGTGGGACCAAAACCCTTTGCATAATACTGTGATTATTGTTGATTATTTTTATTATCTAATGACATCCCCATCTTAAAACATTAGCCCTGCCAATAATCTTCTCCAAAACAGAAACTCAGCTTCAACATGATTTACCATTGGTTCCCTTCTTCTGTCTGCTTTAATTTACTCCAAACTGGAGCAGATTAAACTCCCTTTTAGTTAGCTTTCAGCCACTTTGACAAAATACCCGAGATAAACATTTAGAGGAGGAAGGATTTGTTTTGATTTCCATTCCATACCGTGGTTATCTGGTTCCATTGTTTTTGCCCGGAGGCAAGACAGAATTCTGCTGCTACAGGGACTTGAGACAAAGGAGGTTGTTCACCTCAAGGTCACCAGCAAGCAGAGAGAAGGGAAAGGCCCAAGGACAAGATACAGTCTTGAAGAGTATTCTTCCAAGGACCTAATCCTTTCTACTAGGTCTTACCTACTAAGTATCTATCACTTTCTGATAGCCTATCAAATTACTAACCCACAGATGAGATCAGAACCCTGAGAGATCTTGTGGAAAGCCAGCACTGACCTTTCTCCACAGAGTTGGAACCAGCCATGTGGAAATCAGTAATGAGGTACTTCTCCTCACCTCATCCAGGATGATGCTGAGGTACATGGGGGGACTTACCTCTTCCTGGGGTGCTGGGAAGATGCTACACATTTATTTTTTTTAAAAATCATTGTTGCCGGGTGGTGATGGTACAGGCCTTCAATCCATCCCAGCACTCTGAAGGCAGAAGCAGGAGGATCTCAATGAGTTCAAGGTTAGCCTGGTCTACAAATCGAGTTCCAGAACAGCCAGGGCTGTTACACAGAGAAACCTTGCCTTGAAAAACAAACAAACAAACAAACAAACAAACAAACAAATCACTGTCAGTGCTAATGGTAAGATCCATAAGTTCATGTTATAAGCACTCCTTCTGGTGTTCATCTTTCTGTAATGAAAGATATTGATTGGGGGAGGGTCAATTTCAGTCCATAACTGGCAATTTGGCAAACTGCTGTACTCTCCCTTACTATCTATCCTGCCTGCCTTGAACGAAAAGACCATCCGTACACAGATACCTTGAGGAAACTCCACAATAATCATAGCTGCTTGCTCTGGCTCCTCAAGGTGCATCCCTGGTCAGCACTCCCTCAGTTTGCACTGGACTTCTCGCTATTGCAAAACTTGATGACTTTAGATGCTGTTATAACCATTTTCACCTGGGCCAAGGGAGCGAACTTCCTGTCTGACAGGATCTGCTTACTCACAAAGGCAGAACCTTGTCCATCCCATCACATCTCAGTTAGCTTCACATCCTAGTACTTCTGCATTGGGGGGTAAGTTCCCGGCATGTCTGACCATAGCATATGGTAAGTAAGATTACTTAAGCTTAAACCCTAAAGTGAAGGAAACTTTATTCCCTAGTCCATTTGGAACAATTGCAGCTCATCTGAGGTTTCTCCTTCTCTAGCTTTTCAATTTGAATCAAAACTAGCTTCCAGAAAGCCACAGTTATTCAAAGTATAAGGAGATATCACTGGCTCCTGAAAGAACTCACTCTTGAATAGATGCTGTTTTCCAGAGTCTTTTCCCACAGCACCGTCTCTTTTACCATTCCAGGTCAATTGTATGAAGCCTCTTTGAAAGGTAACTTTAGTTCCCTTCATAAAAGTACATAATAAGCCATACGCTCCCTGCTCTGGGGTCAGTCTCAGCTGCCCTCTTCCTCGATACTCACATAGTCACCTTCCCTTGACTACTTCCCACCAGATGGATGTGTTGGTGACTATGCTATCCTGCTGCCTGGTAGAGATAGAGGTGGGAATCCATCCTGTGAATGCCCCATTCGCCATGCCCTGCACTCAAATGGGGTTGTCTCTGTCCCAGTAGCTGTCTGTGCCTCTGGCTCCATGGTGCTGATCTTGTTCTGTGTATCAGATTTTCCATAACATGAAAAACACCAATGTCCAGACTCTATCTAAACCAATTAAATAAAGGTGTCTGGGGATGGAGGCTCAGGTATCTCATTTGTTAAGTCTCCAGAGCAATTCCAGTGTGCAGCCAGGTTTGAGTTTAGAGGGGGCTTTCTAGAATGAGTTTATCAGAACTTTAAGATATTTTTGCCTTCAGTAATTTACGAGCTGTCCTCTCACCACACAACATAATTATTTTATCATTATTGATGTGCTATTTGAAAATATGTTAATCTTACTAAATAGGCTTACTACTTTTTTAAATGGGTTTATTTGCTTGTATGTAAGTCTGTGCCCCATGTGAATGTTGTACCTGCAGAGACCAGAAGAGGGTGTCAGATTCCCATGGCATTACCGATGGTTGTGGACCACCATGTGGGTGCTAGGAATTGAAGCCAGGGTCTCTGGAAGAGCAGCCACTGAGCCATCTCTCCAGCCCCTAGGGTTACTAATTTTATATACTTTTTTTAAAATTAGTTTTTACTATGTAGTCAGTCCACTAGTTCACATCTTCGTTCCTTCTAGTCTAAGGTATGAGTTTTCTCCTACAGTTTTTATGAACTAGTCTATTGCATATTAATTATGTGGTCCTTCTTTGTTATACTTATCCATCCATTCATTATACCAATCTACTGTTATTAGGCTGCATTTACTTTAAATGGGCTTTTATATCTGGTTTTTGTTGTTTTGTTGTTTTGTTTTTTTTTTTTTTATGTGGTATTTGCTTTGGTGTGTTCATGAATTCTGATTTCTGGAAGCAGTCCTCTGTGGTGGGTATCGTGTTCCCTGAAATATTGTGTGTTCCCCAAAATAAACATATCTGGGGTCAGAGAACAGACAGCCACTAGAACAAAGCCAAAAATGGTGGCTAGAAAATGGGTCAGAGCAAGCCATAAAAGAAGTTGGGCGGTGGTAGCACACGCCTTTAATCCCAGCACTGGGGAGGCAGAGCCAGGTGGATCTCTGTGTGTTCAAGGCCACTTTAGAAACAGCTAAGCATGGTGACCACGCCTTTAATCCCAGAAACCCAACCTTTAATCCCAGGGAGTGGGGGCAGAAAGAGAAAGGTATATAAGGCGTGAGGACCAGGAACTAGTAAAGTAAAGCATGTAGTTAGTTAAGCATCTGGTTGGTTAAGCGTTGAGGCTTTGGAGCAACACAGTTCAGCTGAGATTCATGTGGAGGAGGACTCAGAAGCTTCCAGTCTGAGGAAACAGGATCACCTGAGGAACTAGCAAGGTGAGATAGCTGTGGCTTGTTCTGCTTCTCTGATCTTCCAGCAATCACCCCAATAACTGGCCTCAGGTTTGTTCTTATTAATAAGAACTCTTTTGAGATTCATGCTACAGTCCTCAGTGTTTAAGAAAGCTTCTTGTGGTGAACTATATAGAGATGTCTGTGCTGTTCATATGACAGCCATTTGCTTAGAGGAACCACTGAGCACGTGAATGTGACAAGTTTGACTGAGGAACTTAACTTGTATTACTTTAAATGTAAATACTAAAGGAGACTGATGGCTACCATATTGAAAAGCCTAACACTAGAAAGTTCATAATAATTTCACTCTCTGGGTCCCTACAGCTACTTTCAGACTTTGGGGGAGGGGGGAGGGTTAGATTATGAGTAAATAAAATTGCTTTTAAAAATAGCTTACATTTTAAAAATCTTTATCAATTTTATGTGCTATTTCCTTAAAGATTCTAAAAACCATCAGTGGAAATGGAAAAAAATCTAGTATGTAAAAATGTTGCTATTTCTACTAATTAAGTTTTGTTAATTGTGTTATTTAAATGGCCAGCTACATCCTTTTTTTTTTTTTTTATCAATTTGCTCTAGAATCCATGATAATAATATTTAGTGCTACATTATAATTATATTTCTGTCTCTTTTTATGTTTAAAATAGTTTTTGGTCTATCAATTTTGATATTATGTTAATCCACCCATAAATGCTCAGAGCTGTTGTTCTGAGTTCACAGATTTCATCTGGCTTTAGTATCAAAGGGCCCTTTGGGTCCCTGCTCTAGCGGATGGTTTTGCTTTGAACTTCCCTTGGTGACAGCACCACGTGCCTCCTTTCTCTGCCCCACTCACCTCTCCTTTTAATCTGCATCTTTGATTGCAATTTCATCTCAGTCTGTCTGTGTTTCTTTAACCAAAGCCAAGTCTGACTTTGACTCCAATTATGGAACAATATTTTTTTTAATTTAATTTTAATATAGATTCAGTCCCGTTTCTACCATATTGCTAAATGTTTCAGATGGGTTTGAGATTTCTGGGGATGCGTTTTTGTTGTTGGTGGTGGTGGGTTTGTTCAGTCTTTCCATTTCAGGGATGAGTTTGTGTCTTTGTTGTGCACATTGCTCCTTTCACTTACAGTAATTTATGATATATTTTCACTACCCTGCTATTTGTCATGAAGTTAAAATATCTTTACTTCTTCCCAGTCCTAAAATTATACAGTAATCAAGAATTATAGGCTCTGTATGGTAGGGTGGTATATGCCTGTAACCTTATTGATTGGGAAGCTGACAAAGGATGATTATGGAATTGAGGCTAGCCTAGTCTACATAACAACTTCAAAGCCAGTCTGTAGCACAGAGAGAGAGATATTGTTTTAAAAACAAAAACAAAACCAAACAACAACAACAAAAAAAAACCCAAGAGCTGGGGATATAGTTAAGTGGTACCGTGCTTGCTTATTATGTACAAGGCACTGGGATTGATCCATGATAGGGGGAAAAGACTTAGAAGTTTATTTTTTTCCCCCAAATACGCCTTTAAGACCTGTTTTTATATTAACATTTTATTAAGCCTGATAATTTCGAGGAGAAAGATCAAATCCATGATAGTCCAAATGAAGCAAGCTTTATTTTGGGGTGCCCCTGGGACTGGCTAGTCCGGCTGACCCTCCCTAAATCAAGATTTCAGAGAGCTGCCCCTGCCGGCCTCTTGAAGTCCTTTTATAGGAGAGATAAGGTGTTCACAGGGGCAAGAGTGGGCTGTTACACATTGTTAGGAAAATACAGTGAAAGGGAAGGAACAAGGGTCAAGATGAACGTACATCACGTGAATGGGGTCACAGGTTTAGTGTAGCTTGGAAAACATGCTTTGCAGTTTACATCAGACCTAGGACACAGGGACTTACTCTTTTTTTTTTTTTCCTGGTTTTTCGAGACAGGGTTTCTCTGTGTAGCTTTGTGCCTTTCTTGGAACTCACTTGGTAGCCCAGGCTGGCCTCGAACTCACAGAGATCTACCTGGCTCTGCCTCCTGAGTGCTGGGATTAAAGGCGTGTGCCACTACCGCTCGGCTCAGGAACTTATTCTTAACTGTCTTAATTGCAAACAGAAACCTTAACCTGCAAGGTATGTTGTTCCTGTTTTGGTCTCACAATTTGTATTGCTTTATATTAAATATTTGTTTTGTTTTATTCCTCTCTGAATTTTTCAATAGTTTCAATGTCTTTTTAAAAAAATTTTTTAGCCAGGCAAGGAGGCGCATGCCTTTAATCCTAGCACTCAGGAGGCAGAAGCAGGCGGATCTCTGTGAGTTCGAGGCCAGCCTGGGCTACAGAGTGAGATCCAGGAAAGGCGCCAAAGCTACACAGAGAAACCCTGTCTCAAAAAACCAAATAAAATAATTTTTGTTCATTGGTGTTTTGACTGCATGTATGTCTATGTGAAGGTGTCAGAAGCCCTGGAACTGGAGTTACGTACAGGTGTGAGCTGCCATTGGGCTGGGAATTGAACCGGAGTCCTCTGGAAGAGCAGCCGGTGCTCTTAGCTGTTGGCCATCCCTCCAGCCCTTCAATGTTACTACAATACCAGTCCTTTACTCTTTCATTGTCAAGTTCTTTTAAAACTGTTTTATTTTTTAATGTGTCTGTGCACTTGGGGTGTGTGTGTGTGTGTGTGTGTGTGTGTGTGCGCGCGCGTGCGCGCGCGTGTTGATGTCAGGTGTCCTTGTCAGTCACTCTCCACCATACTTTTTTTTTTTTCTTTCACGACTGAATTTCTCTTCACAGCCCTGACTGTCCTGGAACTCACTCTGTAGACCAGGCTAGCCTTGAACACAGAGGTCCACCTGCCTCTACATCCCTAGAATGGAGGGATTAAAGGCATGCACCACCATTCCTGGCTTCCACCATCCTTTTTAAGACAAGGTCTCAAAGGGTACCACATTTTTGGTAGCTTAGGCGTCACATAGGTTCTGAACAGGCAAAGCCATTTATCATGTCTTCAAGTGTAGTTGGTATAATAAAAACATCACAATTCTCCTCTCACCTCCACCAAAGCCATTGTTGGAAAGGCTATATCTGAATATGCACTGATGTAGTGATTTGCTGTGTGCAATTGTGGTCAGAATTCCCGAATTCAAATCCTGCACCAGCCAAGTTTGATTTAGACAGTCTCCTTGGCTCTTTGTTCCTTAAATTGTTAGGCTGAGGCATGGGGATTGACGGGTATTTCATTTGATAGAACCAGGGGTTGGGAAAGATTGGGGGAAATGTAATGAATCAGAATGTAATGTAATGAAGCAGGTAGGCCTCCAGCTTCAAGTCCCAATCCTCCGTGGCTGGGTCTTGAAAGAGAATTAATAATCAAATGGTATGAAATGGAAAGGAAAAAAAAAGTATTTTCCTGCTGATTCTAAGAGACATATTTGTCACATTTTAATATCTGTAAAGTCAGGCTACATTTTAAAATTGACGGCGTGCCATGGTTGAACTGACGGCATTGTTTTTCTTTCTTGGTAGAATATAAAATGATCGTATATATTATAAGATCCTAGATTTGATAAAATATGGTGGGGATAAATATCCTAAGGAGCCAGCTGTCCCTTAGAGGGAGCTGAGATACGTTATGGCAGGCAGATGGATCCCTCTAACATCCCAGCAACTCATGATGGCTAGAGCTGTCCAGTGAAGATCCAGGGATGGCCAACAGAAGAGAAGATTTTCATCAGGAGCAAGAAGCCTAACTATTGCTATCTCTTCCAGGTCCCAGTAATGATGGAGAGTCAGAAAATTGCGTGGGGCAGGAGACTCCATTTCTCTACCAGGAGCAGATGCAAAGGCCCTGAGAGCCTACCATTGGTGGCTACTTACAAATGCACGTTTATTCCACCAATCATATAGGTCTGCTGAGAGACCACTGCTCCTTCTTTGAGGACACCCTATTGAAAGATGTCATGCTGTTAAGGAGGATTGCCTTAAATTCACTGGCCTGAGTGCATCTGGAGGCCAGATGTTGATACTGAGGTCTCCCTTGATCATTCTCCACCTTAATTTTCAGACAGAGTCTCTCACTGAACCTGGAGTTCATTTGGCAGAGTTTGCTTTACCTCTTCCAGGTGCTGGGATTACAGGGCCACGCCATTCCAGGATTTTACATGGGTGATGGGGATCTGAATCCAGGTACTTATGCTTGCATGCATGGCACCTTATCCACTGAACCATGTCTCTAGCTCCAAGATCATTGGATCTTGTGTGTCTAAAAACTCACACTTGAAAAGCAGACTATGAATAGCTGCTTTACTCCAGTTTTGGAAGAAACTATGTCTATCTTCAAGAGAAACTTATACTACATTCTTCCCAGAATTGTCCAGGAAAGCACTCTCCAGATAATAAATTGTTATATTTGGGAAGAGATGTCTGGAAGCTTTAAAATCATCAATGAGGGAGATGTGGAAATACTGCCACATCCACAGTGCCTGGGGATGCTGAGGAGGGGAGAGACCCAGATGGCCTCTGTTGTCTGAGTGACCCTGCACCTCGCTTTGCTTGGGGCTGTCCCAGATGAGCCTGTTGTGCCAGCAAAATTATTAACAAGGCTTCCATTTCACCCCGGAAACATGTAGAGAAGAATTTATATCACTTCTCATGGCTCATATGGATCCATAGTTTGTTCACACATGTGAGAAAGTAAAAATTTTTCACAAGAATAAAAGTTGGAATAAATAAGATAGTTGAGAATTTCAAGCCAAAAAATAAAGAGTAAGGTAAAAATCCTCAATGAAAAAAAAGTATCACAGAGTAGAAATTTTCCAAATGATAAATCAGGTGAAAACATTAACTTCCCAAGTTCAAAATTAGTAATTTTTAAAGAACTGCATTAAGACATACAATCATAAATCTTAAAGGGAAAAATAGCCCTTAAAATTAAATAGTTTAAGTTTATGAATGAATGAATATACATGAAAAAGAAGGACTAAAATAAATCAAGGAAGACCCCAAGGACACACAAATCTGTACCTAACAAGCATTTGTTACCTGTTTCCCTGTCCTTAATATTATCTCCTTAGGAAAACACCAAAACCTGGAAGGAAATGGCTAGGCTTGAAAACAGGCCTTAGCTGACACAGAGAAGAGCAACCACCCAGAGAAGGCCTCAGATGCCTCTGCCCATGCAGAGTCCATGGCAGGAATGAAGGGGAGAAGGCTCCCAGGGAATGACCCTCTTCCCCTAGACCATGCCAGACCCCTTCGACACTTCACCCCTTACCGAAGTCTTCTTGTGGTGGCATGGATGGGACACTGTGTATTTATGAATGCACACAGCAGGTTACATTTTTGATGCCTTTTTTTGAAAAGTGTTCATGGGTGAAAATTCCTTGAAGTTCGTGATTAATGAAAACAGACCAATCCTCAGCCATATTGCTAGCACAGGGAGCCATAGAAGAAGATGATGAAATCGACAGCAGAAGAACATCTACTCCACACCGTAATCAACTCAGCATCAGATGGAATCTCTGGGAACACTGCTTTAAAAGCCCAGGCGGCGGCAGTCCTGTAAACAGGAACTATGAAACATGAGCGCAGTGTGGTCCACTAATTAGAATGCCTCCATCAAATCCAAGTGGCTCCATTAGGGTCATATGCAGCTTGTGCTCAGGAAGGAGAGAGGTCTACAGTTTTTATATTTTCTCTTATTTATTAACATGCAAACTGCTTCGGGTTTTTTATTAACCCAGGCAGTTGTTGGCATGAGAGATTAGTTCAGCCATTTGATGAGGTGAATTCCACAGCATGTTAAATTAGAATCCCAGCCACTAAAGCCCCAAATCTAATTTTCACCCTAGTTTATAAGTTTCTGTTGAAAACTCTATTATCCTAATGCATGTTTCTAATGCCTCAACTCCCAGAAGACACAGTACTTCCTACTGATTGTCAAGCCAAAAATATTCTCAATTGCCACAGTAGGATATTTAAATTTTATATTTACTGGGTCATTGAACTTAGGTACAGCTGTATAATCTATTTTCTCTGAAATTGCAGTAGTTATAAATCATAGCAAAACCCCTGATCTAACTGTGAGGTTTACAAAATACAGACTACTCTGGCCACTAAGTTACTGAGAGAGTAACTGGGTTGGGGATGTAGCTGGATAGAATGCTTGACTGGCATGCACACAGCTCAGGATTTGAACCCCAGCACCACATAAACCAGGGATGGTGGATTACACCTGTAATCCCAGCACTGGGGTAATGGAGCCAGGTGGACGAGTTCAAGGTCCCTCTCTGCTGTATAGTAAGTTGGAGGCAAATGGGATCCATGAGACCCTGTCTTTAAAGCGGGGGTTAGGGGGAGGCTGGGAGATGAGAGCATTTGTTCTTCTTGCAGAGGACTCCGGTCCAGCTCTCAGCACCCACATGGTAGCTCCTAACTATCCTTAACTCCAGTTCCAGGGAATCGTTTTTTCTGACCCCTACAGGGAACCAGGCATGCATGTGGTGCACATACATACATGCAGGCAAAACAGTCAAACACATAAAATAAATTCAAGTGCTGGGATCACAGATGTGTACTACCACCCTTGTTTTTCTAAAAACAAGATAAGAAGAAAGAAAGAAAGAAAAGCAACAAATACTCAAGAATAATTATACTTGCTTGTCTAGGAAGTCTTTAAAGACTATCAATACAAAACATGCTTTAGAAATGAGCAGAAATGAGGGGAAACAACAGGAAGAGGGAGCTAATGTCAGGTGAAGGAGGTGGCTTACCTCATTGTACAGTGTTGATACATCGAGCATGGAATCAAGTCTACACATGTGTAATGCTAAAGACATTCCTCACCCAGACAACCATGGAGCTCGCTTCCTGTTCAGGCTTTGCTCACACCTCACCATCTCAGATCTCTGATCAATTTATTTATAACGTGTCTGGAGACCCTCCACTATCCCACTTTATACATTACCTCCCACTTATTTTCCTTATTGGTCTTGTAACCTGAGTTTCCCCTCGTTAACATGTAAGCCCAGGAAGACAACTTGGAGTTTCCACAGAGCCATTAGAGATATTGCATTGCTTGATATTGCCAAATTTCAAGCTTTAGGAAAATGCTATCATTCTTCTGAGACTGCATTTTGCTGTTCATCTTTGTTGATAGATGAAATTATAGTTTTAGCTCATTACTTTTCTGTTGTTGTTGTTGTTGTTGTTGTTGTTTTCCTCATGCTCTTGTTAATGCAATTGTGGAGAAATCTCCCCAGCTTTGCTTTTTTAAAATGAGCAGCTTGGGGCTGAGGAGATGGTTCAGCAGTTAGGAGCACTAACTTTTCTTGCAGAGGACTGGAGTTCTGTTCCTAGCACCTATGTGAGGCGGCTCACAACTACCTGTAATTCCAGCTCAAGGAGACAACGTCCTGTTCTGGCACCTATATTCATGTGTGTGTGCAAGAGCACTCACACATGCATGTTGTGGTATTGTGTTCCCCGAAATATTGTGTGTTCCCTGAAATAAACTTATCTGGGGTCAGAGAGCAGGACAGCCACAATATTAAACATGAGGATACACAGTGGTAGCACATGCCTTTAATCCTAGCATTTCAGAAACAGAAATACCTCTGAATCTCTGAGTTCAAGGCCACATGAGAAACAGCCAGGCATGGTGACACACGCCTTTAATCCCAGAAATCCAGCCTTTAATCCCAGGGAGTGATGGCAGAAAGTAGAAAGATATATAAGGTGTGAAGACCAGAAACTAGAAGCATTTGGCTAGTATAGCATTTGGCTGGTTAAGCTTTCAGGCTTTGGAGCAGCACAGTTCAGCTAAGATTCATTCTGGATGAGGACTCAGAAGCTTAAAGTCTGAGGAAACTAGACCAGCTGAGGAACTGGTGAGGTGAGGTAGCTGTGGCTTGTTCTGTCTCTCTGATCTTCCAGCATTCACCCCAATAACTGGGCTCAGGTTTGTTCTTATTAATAAGACCTTTTAAGATTCATGCTACACATGCACATGCACGCACACAGGCACACACACACACAATTTAAATAAATAAATATAATCAAAATAAGTGGCTCAATAATAAACAGTCTTACACGTGTCAAATTTCTCCATCATTATGATCAGGAGTGATATTTATGGTCAGAAAAAGTTTTCTCTCTGAAAGAAAGTGTCAGATTATTTTCCAACTCAGCATTATCAAATTGCAAACAGCTTTTGAAGATACAATGATTATCCATACTTAGTATGTTCTGGCTCTTCAATTTCAGCCAATATGATATACGTAATGCAGTACGTCACTCTGAATTCTGGACACATCCCCCTGGTACTGAGTGTCCTTTCATGTTTTTTGACCACTGAATGTCTTTTATTCTGTGAAATATGTCTTGTGAAATATTATTCGTGTCTTTTTTATACCTTTGTTCTAAAAAATGAATTATTTCTTTGATAGCCATAAGAGTTATGTATAGATGCTGGGTGTTGGGGCTTGATGGGTGTAGTACATTAGTGTAGTACATGAGTGTAGTACATGAGTATAGTACATGAGTGTAGTAATGAGTACAGTACATGAGTGTATTACATGAGTATAGTACACGAGTATAGTACATGAGTATAGTACATGAGTGTAGTACACGAGTATAATAAATGAGTGTAGTACATGAGTGTAGCACATAATGTAATACATGAATATGTTGTCATCATGCTGCCCTGTCTTCCCCTCTCTCCATGTTTGCACTTCTCACCAGACTTGGGACAGGAGGGAACCCATCCATGTCAGCTCAATCCACCACAGTATACAGGAGTCCCCAGGAGGCTCTCTCTTCCTCCTAATTGCTCCATTCCTAATGTTCTTTTCTTAGATAACTTGCCGGGAAAAAAAATAAATAAACAGCCCTTTGGCATGTGAATTATTCCTTTTCATTTTTAAATTGTGAAATGGAATAATTGTTTTCTATTTCTCCCTTTAAGGACAATTTGGAGTCAATTCGGCTTCTATATTCCTCGATGACCTTAACTAACTGAAGATCACACACAGTTTATGGGCACCCTGACAGCTGCTACATTGCTTAGTGTGCTGTAGTGCCATTTGTTTGTGGGAATCATGCATAAACGGCATGATGAGAGGCAGGGATTGCCTTTTGTTTTTCCTTTCTCCTTATGAAAGTCTCAATTCTGCATGAAATTGAACTCTGAATTTACAAAAATCCTTGTTCTTAGATTGAGAGTCTCAGTAATAAATTCTGTGAGATCAAGGGAGCCTGCTGATTTTATTGGCCAGTGTATTCCTTCCTCATGCCCAGCACTTTGTGTATAGTAGCTTGCCCAGTAAATAGTTGACTAATTAATTATGAGATGTATAGACCAAGAAAACATTGGCCCTGTGTCTTTAGAAATCTGAAAATTTTCATACTCTGTGGACCAGGGCATCCACTTCAAGGGATATTTTCTAAGAAAGAAATCTGATCAATGCAGATGGATTTATAATGAAGATTTTCATGGGATTCTTATAATAAAGTTTGGAGATATTATGTGAATGGATGTACTTAAGTAACCATAAAACACCCACATAATATACTGTCACATTCATTAAAACTCCTGATTCTGGCCAATCAGCATTTTATCAGCCAATCAGAGCAACACACATTCACAGCATACAGAACATCTATGTTCTAAGAACTACATACAGCTGGGTGGTGGTGGCATACGTCTTTAATCCCAGCACTGAGGAGGAAGAGCCAGGTGGATCTCTGTGAGTTCAAGGCCAGCCCGGGCTACCAAGTGAGTTCTAGGAAAGGCACAAAGCTACATGGAGAAACCCTGTCTTGAAAAAATGAAAAAAAAAACATATACAAAGCAATAGTAAGCAAATGAAACAGCTGAGAACTATACATTTAATCATCATATTCTAATATTGGCATGTGGTATATAGCTGGGGGAAAAAGTCTAGAAAAAAAGTTGGGTAGTAGTGGCCCAATACTTGGGAGGCAGAGGTAGGCAGATCTCTGTGAGTTCAAGGCCAGCCTGGTCTACAAAGTGAGTTCCAGGACAGCCAAGGCTATTACAAAGAGTAATTCTCAAAACAAAACAACAAACAAACAAATGCTGTGGGATGTTCTGTATGCTGTGAATATGTGTTGCTCTGATTGGCTGGTAAAATGCTGATTGGCCAGTAGCCAGGCAGGAATAATAGGCAGGATAAACAGACAAGGAGAATTCTGGGAAGGCTGAGTCAGAAGACACCAGCCAGCTGTCCAGGGAGCAGCAGGTAATGGCACACAGGTAAAGCCACAGAACATGTGGCAACATATAGATTAACAGAAATGGGCTGAGTTTAAATGTAAGAGCTAGTTAGTGGTAGGTCTGACCTAATGGCCAAGCAGTTTTAATTAATATAAGCTTCTGAGTGATTATTTTATAAGTGGCTGCAGGATCCATGGAGCTGGGCAGGACCAGAAAAAACTTCAGCTACAAACAAACAAACAAACAAACAAACAAACAAGAAGCTAGAAAGAAATTTAGCAATATTTCTTACTAGCCATCTCAGGGTAGTGGGACTACCAATAAATAGAATTGCCACAGTAGACTGCATATGCTGTGGAATCAGCACCAGATGTTTTCATCTTGATATTATTTTTGACTTAGGAATCTCTAGAAACTAATCAATTAATTAGGATAGCATACTTAAAAATAGCAATTCTGTGTCTCTTTCCCCACCCCACCCCTACCCCTCATGTGTGTGTGTGCCCAATGTGGAGGGCAGAGCTGACTTTAGGTATTCTCCTCATCCTCCACTGATCCTGAATCTTGCCATTTGTCTACCCTGGCTGGCTAGTTAGCCCTTCCCCACGCCCACCTAGCTCTGGGGTTGTAGGTGCATGCTGCCACTCAGGGCTTTAAAAATAGGAACAATTCTTGTTTGCTTGTTTGTATGATTTTTTTTTCTTTGTTTTTCTGAGACAGGGCTGTTCTGTGTAACATCCCTGGCTGTCCTGGAACTCTTGTAGACCAGGCTAGCCTCCAACTTAGAGATCCACCTGCCTCTGCCTCCTGAGTGCTGGGATTAAAGGCATGTGCCACCATACAATTCTGTCTTAGTTTGGGTTTCTATTGCTGTGAAGAGACACTATGGCCATGGTAACTCTTATAAAGAAAACATTTAATTGGGGTGGCTCGATTACAGTTTCAGAGGTTCAGTCCATTATCATCATGATGGGGAACATTGTGGTGTGCAGGCAACAGGAAGTCAATTGACAGACACACCAAGGGAAGCTTGAGAAAAAGGGAACTCAAAGCCCGTCCCCACAGTGACACACTTCCTCCAACAAAGCTACACCTCCTAATAGTGCCACTCCCTTTGGGGGCCATTTTCTTTCAAACCACCACAAATTCTTAATCCTTCATAGCCCATTGTCAGTAATGGGTCACTTCACCATGTATTCTGAATTTTTATTTATCATCATATCTTCCTGGCTTGCAAAACAGAAGGTTGGCATCATCCTTTGAGGGCATTCTGGGCATCAGAAGTGACAGAAGCATGTAATATATTTTCTACCAGCACATTCAGTGCTTGTGGCCTGTCACAGTGATGTGTATTTGTGGCCTCAGCATGCAGTATTCACAGGGGTATGTGGAGTTCTGTTTACTTTTCAATAGCCACATTTTCATTTGATCTTGGTGGGAGATTGTCAAGCACCATGCTCAGTGTTGCAGTCTTCCATAAATTATCAACTTGGCTACATTTTGGAATTTGGGGATATTTTTATTAGAAAATATTGTGATCTTGCTGTGTGGGTGATTCCAGTTGTGATCACTGTGGAACCTAGTCATCAGACTATCCAGAGATGTGCATCCATAGGGTCACAAGCCCTCATGCCTTGAGGCGATGTCCATTTTTCCCCTGGGCAGCTTCCCCAAGTAGCTTCCTAGAGAAACCCTGAGAGAAATGATAATGTGTTGGCAAACTGGGAATGCTTTCTGGGTTCCTCAACTGCAGGGTTTGAAAGAATAGCATGATTGTTCTGTTTTCAGAGAGCAGAAATTCCCCTTTAGGTTTCCAGTCAAGGAATGGGAATGAATGCAGCATCAAAGGCACCTTCACCACAGAGGGTACAGCAGTACCATCTCCTCCATGGAGGGGACAATGATGATGCCTCTTGGAAAGTGGGACTCTAATGTTAGGTGATCATTGGAAAGCTCTGAACCAAGCCCCCATTCCTTCCTCCACCCCAAGGCAGGGGAATAGCATCTACCTTATAATGGTCCACTGAGCATGAATCTGCCTTTTCCTTCCTTCCTGTTCTTCATTGAAGCACTTTGCTTGGCTTTAAATGCCCCACTTCAAGATCTTTGTGCTCCTAAGGTCAAAGAGTTTGTACGCTGGGAAATTCTAGGGCTAACAACACCTTGAAAGAAAGCCAAGATCATGTGTTGAGGGGGAGCCACTAGAGCTACAGGGTCAACCAATGAGCAGGAATGGACAGAACCCTTCATTCATCTTCTGGGCATCACATTATCCAATCCCCTACCCCTGTCCAAAAGAGATGAAGGAGCTGGGTAGAGAAGGAATGTGACAATATCACCAGCCTGGCAGAATGGGGGCTGGTTTTGTCAATCAGTTAGTCCCTGTCAATTACAAGTGTCCCCTCTGTCATACTTCAACACTCATACTCATCGCAGTCACACCTCGGGTGAAGAGTGTGATTCTTGAGTACCAACAACAGAGTTGGGCTTCCCAAAGACTTTAGGGAGAAGTTCCAAATGACACAACAAATGTCTGACCCTCGTAAAGACTAGAAGCCTTGTGTTTCCCAGCAGATGACAGCAAAGTGTTCATCTTATTGATGGTGACAACCTTCTGTCAACCTCAGCTGCCTTTGATTTTTGTGTTACCCCTAAAAGCCATTCACAGTTATACAGTCTACTGGGTGTGACTCTCTACACAATCAACAACCTTCTGCAGGGGAATGGATGAGGAAAAACTCTACAAGGAGGAGGTAGTCTTAATTCATCTCGTGTCTCCTACAGGGAGACGAGCTCTTCTGCAGACGATGTGGTGAGGAGTTTACACAGGGCTTTTATGGGATGATTTACTAGCAAATTTGGGTGTATATTATTGTAAACTGCTGCATACCATGTGATTACAAGATTAAGAAGAAGTGAATTGCTAATCTTGTCAGTCCAACTGTTTTCTTCCTTGATAACATTTGTCTTATCACACTTCGGGTGATGAAAGAGTGTAATTGGCTGTTGACACTGATTGAAGGAAGGAGACGTGCCTTCTATTTTTTAAAAAAGAAGAATTAATTATCTTGGTAAGGGAGGTAACAATTCCAACAACGGCTCTCACAGCTGCAAAACAGAAGTGAGCTGTCAGGGAGTTTTCATCTCTTTCTTTCCCACCTGTTTTTCTCCTTTTGATAACATCTTTTCCAAGATTTAACACATTTACCAAGGAGGAGGGGAGGGGGAGTCTGGGGAGCCTTCAAAAGAGAAAGAAAAGAATTAGCTTTTGGAATTTGCAGCAGAACCACCGCAAATGTACGTGAGTGGCATTTGCATGTGTTAGTGTCTAAGGAAGACATCATCGGCAGATGGAGGTAGCTAACACTCCTTATGCCATTCAAGCCATATTAAGCCAGTAACAGACATCTGAAACTGACCATATGTCAGCCAAATAAAAGGGTCCAGGTAAGTTGATACATCCTGCTTGCCTGAATCCTTCTCAATGTAAGCAGTGTAAAATCAATGAAAACCTACATCCTACAAGCTATGGTGTATGTCTGAACTGCAGCCTATAGACTGGATCTTTTCACCCACAGATGGGAAACAAAGCAGAAACCAAAGAACCTCACTGTTACCCCAATAACACATATGGAACACTTGTTTCTTCTTGTGTCTACAACTTGAAGGGTTGCTCAGCTTTAAGTTGTCATCCCAAAGAAACAAGTCATGGGGTGAGCCAAAGAATGCATTTGAGGAGGGAACTGAGTCTCTCATCAGATGCATTGGCTTGTTTTCACCACTGAGGCAACAAAGCAGAGGGTTATGGGAGCTGCTGGGGAAATGGAGGCAGCAGTCTAGGGAAGGCAGGCTTCCTGTCGCATCATGAAGATAGGAATAATTGACACTGGAGGCATTCCTCAGGGAACATGGTAGTACTTCCATGTCCAGAACTGAAAGCTAAGGAAAACTCCTCCTCTGCTATAAACAGGAGCAGGGGCAGACTCTTCAAGAGTGAAGGGTTGGGTCATTCCACAAGATCAAGACTCATCCTGACACCCGAGGAGCTGGCTGGCAATAAAACCATAGTGAGTGGGGTAAGAGCATCATCAGCACTAGAGATGGCCTCATGAAGAGTCCCTTAAAGCGAAGACTCAGAACTACGTCTTTTATTCCTCACAATTTGATTTTATTTTCACAATTTGTACCCCCTTCCTATCTCATATAAGAAGTGTGGTTAACTTCTAATTTTTCTGGCTTTAGCTTAGAAGATAACAATTAGACATGAATATGGTGAGTTGGGGACTTTGGATCCTTGGGAGAATGACAGTCTGTCCCTTTGCAAGTTCATGTGGCTCATAGTTCTGAAGGTTCAAGTACAACACAAATGTCCTGGCAGGGCCCTGTTTCTGTCACAGCGAGTGGGGAAATGAAAAGGAATCACATGGTAGGATGCAAAGCCTGAGTGGTTTGGGACCCAGACTTGAGCTAACTCCCTTCTGAGGGTGATCCTCACAGTAAGTTAATACTTGTCACTGGGTCCCACTTTTTACAGCCCAGCACATCAGTGATCTGTCACTGCAATAAAACACCTGGGAATAAACTCTTAGGGGAAGAAACACTTACTTGGTTCCTGGTTTCAGAGGTCTCAGCCACCAGGTTGCTGGCTCCCACCGCTGCGCCAAGAAGAGGCAAACACCAAGGTGGAGGAAGCATGGGCAAGCAGAGCCACCGACTCCAGTGGCTAGGAAGCAGGCTGGGGGGATGCTGAAGGCATGCCCTCAATGACTGACTTCTTCCAAACTGGGTTGCACTTTCTAGTGGTTACTACTTCCTAATAATGCCATCAGATTATGAATCTATCATCGTGTTAGGTCCATTGATAAGATCAGAGGCCGTATTTTCTAATTAATCCCCAAAGCCCTACTTCTGAACGTTATAATGGGGACAAAGTCTTCAACATAAGCTTTTGGAGGGGACACTTCAAATCCAAACCATAGCCTACTACCTCAATGTTGCCACACTAGGGAGCAAATTCCAGCATGTAAGACTTTGGGGGACATAGCCAAGTCATAACAGCATGATGGCAATTATTGTCAGTTTCTAGAATCTAGAATCACCTCTAGATAAGCCTGTGAGGGATTATCTTGGTTGTACTGAGGTGAGTACATCTGCCCACTATGGGTGGCACCATTCCCTGGCTGGGTCCAGGACTGCTCAAGTGGAGAAAGCAACTTGCATTCCTTGCTCTGTTTCTGATTACAGATGTGATCATCGTCTCCAAGCTCCTCCCACTATGACTTCTCTTCTGATAGGAACTCTAACCTGCAACTTTGAGCTGAAATAAGCTCTTTCCCCTAAGTCACTTTTGTCAGGGGATTTTATCCCAGAAACAGAAAGAAATGAAGACAAACAGGTACTCCTAAGATCTGGGAGGCAGGACAAAGCAGAAGTCATTAGATTGCTTTCTGGTGTTCATAGTATACCTGCAACCTTGTCATTTTACAGCAATTTCTGTCGTTTTCTTTGACAACTTCCTGGGGTGGTCACACCAGTTCCAACCTGCCCATTGTCATAAAGAATAAACTGTTGGGTTAAGAGACTAACCTGGGGTTCCTGTTCCATGCAGCTCAATATAATCCTGACGCAATTTCTATAAAAGGGGTGACAGTTTTCATTTCCTGAAAGAATTGCATATGCAAATGTACCTGCAGAGGCGAATGTTTTCTAGACCCAGGACTGAGCAATACTCTAATTCTCATTTAAATGAAAGGTATGTATGAGGCAACCGAGTGAATAATGATAATGCATTAAACTTCATCAGTGCCAAAGATTCTGAATCATGGAAACCGAAAACTCTTGTAATGATCCTTGTAGAGTGGCTGAAGATTCATTATCAAAGTATAATTCAGGGATGGCACTTAGCCAGGTAGATGAGATAACCTAATTAAAATGCTTTCTGGAACAGAACCGGGAGAAATGAAAAGAACAGTTAACACATACATTAAACATTCTGCAAAGTACAGAGACTTAAGCAAATCATTGTAAAAGCTGTGATTTAATTATCTTCTGCTACACATCTGATAGTGTTGCTTAAAGCACCAGGAAGAAAATAAGTACATTCTGGTGTGAACCTGAGGAACCAGTCCTGTCTTGTGACAAGATTTCTGAGGTTTTCTTTCCTTGTGTGCACTGGAGGACAGGGCATGAGCTCTGGGAGAATAGAATATGAATCACAGCAGAACTAATAATGCTAAGAACACAGAGCTGAGGTTCACTGATGGCCTTTAGTATATGGAGATTTACACTAGCGAGTAGAGGCAGATAGGAATCTCATTCCTGGGATTAAGAGGTAGCATAGTACAGAGAGCACAGCTTCTAACAGCTCAAAACGCAGCTCCAACACATGAGCAGCTGACCTAAGTTAGGTAGTTCTTCAGTACCTCTGTCTCCTGATTTATAAAATAAAACTGATTTTCCTTACACTGTTGGTTTCCCATGGGGATTTCATTATATAATTATAGAAATCAAATGTTGGAGATTCTGGGAACCCCACATGCATGTGTGTTTGTGCAATCCACTTCATTCACTGTACTAAATCCCAGTAATTATCATCATAAGCTGACTTGGCTTCAGAGTCATGTGTAATAACAGAGCCATATGCTAGCTCTTTGAAGTGCTGATGAAGAATCATACATGAAAATAACTTCATTTTAATGATGAGATGACTACATTAATTTGCAGATAAAGGACATCACTAAAAGCTTTGCCTGTTGACAGATCCTGCACTGCCACGTGTTTGTTTTTCCTGGTGAAGAGACTGTGACATGAACAGAAAACTCAGTGACAGGAACTCAATTTTGATAGGTGCTTGTATGTTCATATAAGAAGGAGGGCATAGGAAATGGACCCTTGTGACATCTTCTGAAGTGCTGGTGACTCATCAGTGAGTGGCATCTGGGGCAGAGATCTGCTGCTGGCATTAGAATCACAGGGCAACGTGCAGAAAAGCACCCCGTGTGTGAAGACACACAGGTTACTCAGGAGTTGAACCAAACCATAACTTACCATCTTGAGACATCTGTTTCTTCTCAGGCTTGCAGTTCAGGACATTCTAGGGTTCAGCATGTCTTACAGCTGGGTGACTTCAGCGTGCAGGGGCTCCAGAGGTCATTCCAGTTCAAAACTGAAGGCTAGGACTACTCACAACCCCTCAGCTGACAAAAACCCATTACAGCTGTTGAAAGGAGGGCTTTAAACTCTTCGTTTACAGCAGCATCTTGCATTTCTGTTTGCACATGCATGCTCCTGCACAGCATGACTACCAACAGACTGAATGGCAAACTGCTTGGAGCATGTGTGACTTTTGTGTTAAGATTTATGTAAAAGTGATGGAGTTTATGGAGAAAGGGAGCTTGTCACACAGAATTATAAAAATCCATATATTAGAGAGATTTACTGCAGACAGTGCCACAATCTTCTAGGACCTCAAAGGTAGGCCAATCTACTTTAAATCTGTGAAGCAGAACCAGGCAGTAGCCCAGGAGAGGTCTCTTGCTGATCCAGCTGTGAGGCATCAGCTACTGACAATGGTCCACATGGAGCATCCCACCACTACACACAAGGTAAAAACAAGAGCACTCTTGAAACCACACACAAGCCCCTGAAGGCAATGGTGATTGGATGCACCTGCAGGGATTTATCACTTTTATTAAGAAACAATGATTGCAAATCCAAGATAAAAACCAGATGTCTGATGAGTTTTTCAGAGGTGAAAACTGGCTCTTTATAAGAAATGATGGTAAAAAGACACATTCAGTTTGGCAAAACGTTTTATTCAAAGAACCTCCCTTTCCTCCTTAACTGCTCAAATATCTCCTAAGGCTGGGAGTGATGTCTGATATTTACACAGCTCAAAGTCTGAATACTCACTAATGTCTTCTGGCTGTTCTACACACAGAGCTGCTACGGGCTCCCTCCTTCTCTGATCTTTGTTCTTAAAATGTAGTATTCAACGAAGCACTCAGAGGCTGAATGAGTAAACCCTCACTGCCATAATTTGTCACTTTTCAAATCATCCTTTTTGGGAAGCTGAGGCTGTTCTCTGGAAAGAAGGCAAACAGCACGCAAATGCTCACGGTTGTGAGTCATGTACAAAGGCTTTCTTGTGTTGCTGGGAATAACCCCTGCCTCCCACTCTGCTTGAGGAGACTGCCTTCCCCCAGCAAAGATGTAAAAGAACTCAATCTGTCAAAGGCATCATTACAGTTTCCCCCTCTGGGCTTTATGAGTGCAGACCAGGCCTTTTCTGTCTCTGGCTCCTTTGCCGCTTGCCTCTTGGTGGTGATTTCTGTAGGCAAAGCTCGAGGCAGATGTCTGTGATATTCAGTGTAGACAAATACACACAGCTCTTCAGGCAGTTGGCAACCCTGACTTTAGGAACTGTGACATGGGAGTGTGGCAGTCACCAGGCACCCACTTCAAAACCCTTAGGAGTCTCTAATGACCTCCTCGTGAGCTTCTTCATGAACATCAATTCCATGTGGTAATAGACACTCAAGTCTCTTCCCTCCTACGACCAGGCATCAAGGCAGCTAAAAGCTGGGTAGCATTCTACAGTCATCCCCAAGAACTGCTCCCCACTCCTTTTCATATTTGGAGTCACTAGGATATGTCCCCGGCCTTGGCTTTCTTGCCAGCCAGCTAATGAGAATTGGGAATAGCTGTAAGAACCATTATGAAGAGGGAGGAAGAGGCCTTGGCAAGCATTCATTTTCTCATGTAACACATGTCAGACACTATGCCAGGAGCTGGCAGTTCAGAAATGAATTATGCATGCTCCCCGGCCCCTTCCATTCCTGGAATGTCTACAGAGAGGAAACTTCTAGAAAGAAAGAATACAATGTAAAGTTGAGAGGCATCAGTCTCCCACCCTAGCTCTGGTCATAGCAAATATATTCCAAGGCTTAAATATTGCACTTAAATATTGTTCATACTTATTTCCAAACATCACACCAATCAATAGTAATAATGAGCATATTTCATCTATATTGGCAGTTTTCTCGATGTTAGCGTGAACTGCCACAGACAAGATTCAGTCAACAGCTTTCAGCAGAAAGCCAACTGAGACCAAAATGCTTTGTTTATCTAACAGGAGCAGAATTCCTCCTAATTCTGTCTTCTTGTAGCCACAGAAAGGATCTTAGTTTCAGATCTTTACAACGTGGTTTCTCCGAGCACGTGTCTATCTGCTCAGGTTCACTCAAACTGGTTCTCTGATAACATGTCCACCACCCATAGCTAATTCACTGATTTAGAATTATCCCTGACTTCATACTTCCCCATCTCCAGGCTAAAAAGAACAAATAAGAAGGGACAGGTAGCAGGGATTCTCTGCTCCTGGGCTGAGCTGGGAAAGACTAGACAGACAGTCAGACACAGCTCCCATGTTCAGACCCCCTTAAGCACTCTGCCAACTGTTCCCCTGTACACTGCACTCTTACCAGCAATGCTTCCAGGCACACTAAATAAAACATGCTGGACAGATAGATATAAAACCTAGAAAGCTCCTAGAATAAACGATCAAGAACCCCAGAGAACAGAGGTGCGAGCGAGCGAGTGACTGCACTGCACAGTGGCAATCGCGCAAGTGAATGCAGGTGCAGTGAGGGAGTGAGGTACAGTCAGGAAGCACAAAGGGCAAAACCGAAGCCCAAGCCCAGAAGGGAGCTGGAGGGGCCCAGGAAAGGACCACAGGTTGAGAACCCTTGGAACTACCATGTACTCCTCCCAGACCAGAAGAGGAGCTACAGGCGGCCCCTACCACCCTGGCAGAGAACAGCAGTGCTATGTTTTGGTCAACTGGGCAGGAAGAAGGAAAAAGAAAACACACAACAAACCCCAGCACCTACTGAACTTTAAATCCATCGAATGTGTTATTGGTTGTTTTAGGTGGATGAAAAGAAAAAAGAATCCACAATATGTATGGGACCCTGCGTTTGACCCTCAGTACTGCAAGAAAAAAGTTCAAAAACTGAAATTACATTTCTAATAAGAGTGATGAAGTTAGCATTTACAACAGAGTGTTGGTTAAAGGATACGCAGGTATTAAATATGACCCAAGCACCCATAGTCAGCACCCACAGTCCTCTCCCACCGCCTCACCAAATACACCAGTCAGGCTGGTGTGTGAGCACTGGGAAACCGTACCTTTCCTGGCTAGTGGCTTAACTATTTGGCTCTTCCTCTAAAGCTGTTTTACATGACTTCGCTCTTCAGAGTCAAACCATAAGCTGTTCCTGAAGCTGAAAGAACAACAATTTTTGGTAGACATTTCTCTACATTCAGTGAGTCTGGCCTTGATAAAATGGCTTATTTGCTCTTTAAAAATTTTTACAATCTGCATGGAAAAAAAAATCAGTCAAGAGGAATGAGTTTTTTAAAGAATGATTTTATGGATGGATCTGGAGATGATCCTGGTAAGCAAATTAAGCTAGTGTAGGAAAGACAAACATCATATTCTCTCACTTGCAGTTCCTGGACTTTGTGTACAAACATAAAATCATGGATGGATATGTGATCTGAAGGTCGAGGCAAAACTGTCCAGAGAAACGAGGACTGGCAGGTAGACGGCAGGGCAGGGGGGAGTGAATATGGGGATGTGCTCAACTGTGTGAAAATGTCTCACCACAGGACCGTGTGCAATGATGGTATACAAGGAAAATGGAAACAAAAACGTCAGAAAGGCAACTCTACAAAGCTGTAAGTGGTGTCTGCTAGATACTTTCTTCTATCTAACTAGAGTGTGGGAGGAGGCAGGCTGGGGCCCTTCGTGTACTCTTCCTGCAGGTGTACATTTTGTTTTCTGAGTATTCTGACCTCTTATTTGCCCCTACATCTCCTTTAATGAAACTCACAAAGTATTCACATTAAGAGGGATGCACATTCTAAAACCCTAACGGGTCCAGTTAAATCCTGTCTGTATCAACCAGTCTCAGGTAACTATAAACTGTAGTACTTCTCACTGGCATAGACAGGAAAGTGCTGGGTAGCGGAAGGTTCTACTGTGTTAGGAGTAATCAGAACGGAGCCTTGGGAGCCCCTATGGACAGATTCTTCTGTTAAACAGGAAGGAAAAAGTACTTTTTATTCCCGCTTTTTAAGGGGACATTTAACACTTGGTATTTATAGCAATGCTGGTCCAAGCGACCCCACATATTTCAAAGCAGCTAAGGAGCTTCTGGACCTGTGCGTGAATGGGTTCACATGTAATTTGGTATCTTTGAGAACAGAGCATTCCTAGCATTGGGAAGTTGTCAATGGCCAGAATGACAAATCAGTCTGCAAACCTAGGTACTCAGGTGGAGAAACAGTACCTACATTTAATGTAACAAAAGAGCAAGGCAGTTTTAACTGCCCTCCCCAGGGACCCAGAGGATTAGGGCACTTCTCTTTCCTGCTGCTGTTCAGACCCATCAAAGGGTATCTCAGAATAAGAACTAAAGTGAGACTAGGAGACATGGAGAGCCACATCTCAGCTTAAGAGCACAGTCTGCACATAACTAAAGGATGAAAGGCCTTGGTCTATATGCAAGAGAAACAGTGAGTCTGGCTGTTTGCAGAGGAGCAGATAGCTAGATGAGGTTAATGAGGGTCTGGGTCTGAGTGGAGAAAAGAGGAACTGAAACAACACGGGCCTCCGTGCTCGTCAATTACATACAATCCAGCTGAGGGCACATACAAGCACACACATGTGCTATCTGACAGGGTTACTCACTCTCAAGATTATCCATGACAGGAAAACCAGACCTTCAGAGCAATCAGCAGAAAAGAGGCGTGTTTCTGTATGTAAACATGTTCTGCTCACACGCAGCCTCCTACCCACACCCACCAAGAACAGTCCGACATCTATGGGAAATCAAGACCTCACTCTGTGGTAGCGGGGTTTGACCTGATTTATACATCACACTCACACCTATACATCAATCTGCTCATCAGTGACCTGACAGGTGACAACTCCCAGAGTGCCAGGAAGAGGTATCTTCTGATGACCAGTTCTCCAAGCTTTTCACAGACACATCTGAAACCCACATGAGTGTGTGGCTGGTTTCACAGGAGCAACTGTCTCTCAGGGTACCGATGGGGTGAGCTGTGCTGGGCTACACTTCTATCCCCCTGTCTGTGACCAGCTGAGGAGCTTCACGTGGGAGGTGGATGGAAAGTCTCCCTCTTCTCTATCCACCCCCATCTTTCTTCCTGTCTAGTGTGCCATGAGCACTGCAGGACTGCTCTTAGCACAGAAAGCAGCAGGTCAAAGAATCATGTGAACCTTGCATTGATTTTTAAAAAGTGAAATGTGGGGGGGGCTCAGCATCTGCTCAGCATCACCAGCATTCCGCTCACACACCACCAGGGCTCGGCCTCCCTCCCGACACACTGGAGGGAGCTCAGCCTCAGCACTGCTGGGGTCTAATTTCTCACATGTCCACTGGATCACTCGGTGCCTGACTGTGCCTGGATCTACAGATCTACTGTAAAGTGCGAAGTGTGGAGGGTGAGAGGGGAAAGAGGGACAGAAGGATGATGCTTGTCACAACAAAGGAACCATCAGGAGCAACAAGGGTGTGCCCTTATCCAAGACTACACATGGGTAGGAAGCTAGTAGCTCTGAGGACCTGGAATTCAACAAGCGTGGTTCTGATTGATGTTCTGGCACACAGATGCAGAGGCTATCCGATAGTCTGCCTGGTAGTCTAGTTTGTGTTGTTTATTCTAGCTCAGGGATGCCTAGGCAGAGTCTACAAACGCTGTCTTGGGTGGCCAGGAAAGAGCAGATGAGTCTCATCCTTCAGAGGTACTCTGGGGCCTGTTAGGTTCAATACTGTGGTAATTTCGCATTAGCCAAAGTGAAATGATAACCAGACCAGTGCCAGAGGCCTCTAACACATAACACAGGCTGTCTGTCCCGGGCAGACTTCAGTCCTTCTTGTCGTCCTTCTGCAGCTGCCTTTTTGTGGTCCCTAGGTTTTTCCACACCTCTGTGTACATTAAGGTCCCAATGAAGACAAACAAGGTGCCCAGACAGTGCCACAGAGTGAAGGGGTTCTGGAAGTACAAGATAGAGAAGATGAGGCTCACAAACTTGCGTAGAGTCACAACCAGTGTGACGGTGAGGGAGGTACACTCTGTTGTAAGTATGAACACACCCCGGATGCACACGTATCTGGAGGAGTGGTTAAGGCTCTTCTCTGTAAACTACCAAGAAGGAAGCTTTAGGTGAGATGCCCGCCTGCAACTTGACATGCAGAGAAAACATGAAGATCCACTCTGAGGATCCTCCTTAGTAGAACTTCCGGAAAGATTCCAGCCCTGGCGTTCCTAAACACTTTTGACTATGGATTTTCATTATAGTTTATAATGAAGGCCATCTCCAAAGTAACACTGGAGTGACCTGGTCACGAAGGTGATCCTACTCATCTTTACTCTGTCTTGTCCTTGGGCCCTCCACTCTCTCTTCAAAGTGGAATTCTGTATAGCAAATCTATGTGGTGATTTCAGAAGGAGGCAGTCAGTCTCAATCTGTTTCAATATTTTAAAGACAGCATAACTTCTATACTGGCATGATCCTTCAATTAATATAACTACTTTTAAATAAGTCTTCATTTGAAATTTGTTTCAGAGCTTTGTGGCAACTTTTAACAGTCATGAAATAATAAACAGTATCATAGGATACCAGGAACCTTGCAGAAATCTCAGGTCATTTCATTTCATGACATGACTAAGTCTAAACCAGTCCACAGAGTCCTGTTTCTTCTGTGTGGCCTACCTGACCTGCACCATTACAGTCTACAAAGGAGCTTCATGAATGGGTCTACCCATCTCCAGTTCACTGGAGAAAAAGTCAAGGCAAAACCCAAATTCATGTCCCTACATTGTAAGAATGACCATTCCTCTGCCAAAACAACCTAGAGACACAGACAGAAGAGCACTCCAAAGGATACTGAGTCACAACATTCATGAGGAGGTAGAACCACATGATGGGAATAGCCACACTGATGACTGGAACTTGATAGAGTTCTGCAGAGGTGAAGAGAAGAGACGATCATGCCAGTGTGAACAGTTAAACTTTTCATTTTCTGAACAAGGTTATACAGGCAAAAACAGTATTAGGAACAGTAACATTATTTCCCTTAAAAAACTGTTGGCCCATACACCCCTTTATTCACCTTGAATCCAGTCTCCACTAACCAAGAGTCAGAGCTCCATGAGGACTCTTGGGATCTTCACAACTATGGTATTAATCATGAGCAATGATGCTTTGTAAGTCAGAGTCTCGTGGACTCTCTTACATACGGCCTACTTTTATAACACAGTTTTAGGCCAAATGACAGACACAACAATGCACATGCACAGGAGGCCCAACACAGTACAAAATGTACTACGTGTGTGCAGCACAAAGCCTTGATTTTAACAAAGGTTTTTCTTGTGTGCTCACCTATCTATGTAACACTCTTAGGTGATCAGATTGTATGCATGACCATCTATCATCAATTTACCAAGTAGCCTCTCTAAAAAGCAACAGCTTACCCTCATATAGACATTCTTTTTTTTTAATGTTATTTTGTTTGTGATTAATTTATCTTGATTATTTCATCTGTATCAAGGAAACAGGCCCTGTTATCATTTTTTGCTCTCTTGCTTGGTGCCAAGACAGCTCAGATCGGTGAGCAGCTCTGCCTTTCATGGCAAAGGAGGGACACAGGGACAGCTGGCTGCCACCCAACTTCAGGGCTCCAGTTCCAGGTGAGTGCTGGTAGTACGTGTCTACATTCTCAACATGTAACATTCCATGTTCAAACGCAAACACACGATTCCCAAGGAAAAGGGAAGAGGTGAGGATATTCTTATTTGCAGAGAACAGGAAAGAGCCTACAAGCCCTTGCTGCGCCAACTACTGATTGACAGCACCTGGAAGGTGCAAGGGTTCCGATGAACATGGGATAAAGCTGTAGTCCAGCCAAATGCAAAACTGAGGCTTTGCCTCAGAAACTGGCAAGTAATCCTTCCACATGACCCCAGACTTACCAGACTTATTGAACAGAACAACGTGGTCATAAATATCAGAGGCCAAGAAGATGAAACCAGGAAGTGGAAGGGCGTGCTGCGGGAAGAAATGGAACACATAAAGATAAATGAAAACCTGTTACAGAACAGTCAGGGCAGCTTTATAATGACTTGGAGCTATCCAATAAGGAAGTTAGCCCCTCTAAGGTAAATATATCTAGTGCCTTTGTGCCCTTGACAATCATATGGCACGACATCTCATGGAGCCTGATGGTCACCAATGAGAAGGACAAAGAAGTAGGGTCCTCCCCTCAACAAGGGAAAGGGGGAACTTCGGCACGCAGCCTTTCTGCTCTAAAGGATTTTCTCCATACTGGATTTGAACACCACAAGGGCCACACAGATTTCAAAGAATTTAGAAACTAGTACAAAGAGATTTGAAGACAATCTGAGGCCAAAGAGAAACAAATGATAAGACGAGACTAAAGCGGAAGCGGGCACATAGGTTGCCTGACAACTATCACCCGCCTCACTAGGACAGTACAAAGTGCGATCACGTCATGTGACTCTGGCTGAGCTGTTGCTACAGGTGACAGATACAAACCAAATCCAATGCTTGCCTTTTAAAACTCCCTACCCACAAACTCAAGCTCCAAGTCAATGTGCCAAACTGCCTGTTTGGATTAATTGAGCATAGAGAGCTGCCTGGCCCTGGCCTGGGCACAGCTCTCTGGACAAATTCAATAGCCAGAAAGGAGGGCCAGGGAAAGCTACAGGAGAGACGCTGGGTCACCCTGGAAGATGAAGGAGCTCAGATACATGCAGGGAACTGAACTATCATGTGAGTAAAGCCCCTCTGGTTACTCGGGCCCTGAACCCCATCCCCCAAGCTGCCCCACTGACGTCCATACTTCTGACCTCTTGCTTTGGGACTAATTTTCTCTTTCTGGCTTTCCATATTGGGTTTAACAATTTTACCTATAGGAACTTTGCTGGCCTTGGTTCCATGTCCCTTAAATGTTTTATTTGGTTGATCATAATCATCTCACATGAATAACTGTCACTCAAAATGCACATTATCCCCCGCCTAAAGTACTTCAATGTACTGGGCTAAAGGCTGGTTACTAACAACAATACAATCCATCAATTACATCAGGATTTCACTTGGCATTACACATCATAAATCAGAAATTTTCACCTTCCCAGGGTTCAAGAAGTTGCTTACATTATAAAATAATGCCTCTTTGGAGTGTTTCCCAAACTGTTTGTATAGAGTCTCTTGGAATATGCCCATCCTCGCTGACATCAGCAGAGCAAAGGTCAGTGCCCCGATGCCTAAAAACAAAGATCAGCTTAAAAGATGCCTTTTGACATATTTTCTTAAGGTGGCAGTATTATTTATAGTTTTGTTAACTATCACAAACTATAGGACATGCAAATTTTAAAACCACAGTGCTACAATGAAATCTTCTCTAGTTCTCCATTTCCACATCATTATACATATTTCTGTATACCAAGACAGTGTACGATTATCCACACATTTTTATACCTTGCTTTTCTCATGAGGTTCTTCTGGACTTTTCCTTTATGTCCTTTATAAATGTGCTTTCGAAGTGTGATTTAGGGTCCACACATCACCCTATCATGTGGTTGTACCACACTTAAAGGCCTTGTGATGAGACAGTTAGATATCCAGTTATTTCACTGAAATCAATATACACAAATACTTAAAATGTTAATTATTTCCTTAGGGTAATTTTTCATAAATGGAACTGCTGAGTCAAACATTAAAAAAAACCTTCAAGACCTTTAAAAAAACTCAATACACGATATTTTTTTGAGAAAGGCAATCTATTTACTCTGCTGACAGCTTGTATGAAGATGGCTGTGTTACTGCACCTCACAGCAGTGACAGTGTTGATTACCATCTTGCCAATACGGCAAGGGGAACAGGAAAAGTTCTTGTACTTGGTTTCCTTTGATTATTAGATGATGAGGGTATAAAATTACTGGACATTAATTTTTCCCTTTGAGTTGTATGTTCATATCTTTGGGAATTTTCCCATTGGGTAAGTATTTCCCCAACAGTGCAGAGATCTTCTCTGGGAAGAACAGCAAGCTGAAGGGTCCAAGGCCAAAGCCAAGACAAGGGGATACAAGGGTTTGCTGCTACTTTCTAACACCCATTCGGGGTGAATCCACTCCTGTTACTACTGCAAACATTTCCCTTCCGAATCCAAGTGAGGATGAGGCCTGCAGGAGCTGCCTAATTAATTCCACACAGAGATACTTGTATTTTTAAAAATTCTCCCGAGATTTGATTGGGAACACTGCCATATGGAGCAGTTAACTTAAGAAGAAAATAAGCCCTTGTGTCCCTGGGAAACTGAGAGTCGAGGGTTCTGACTCATCCTTCTTTTGCAGGTGCTTCCACTCAGCAGACTGGCCACTAGGAAACAGAAGACTCCCCACACAGTGCTCCTAAGGAGCATGACAGACTTTCTATGCCACTGACAAACCATGGGAAACATGGACCCACGTGGAAGATGGTGCCAAAAATGTGAACAGTGGCCTCTTCTAATTTTTTGAACCCCAAGGTTCAGAGACATATCAGTCCCAGTTGCCACTCTCCTTGGCATAATTTGTTTAGCCTAACCTTCTTGCCAAGAAACGTGTCCCACAGGAGAAAACTCAGCAACGACAGTGCAGAGGTAATTAGCTTTTTGTAACTACTGTACTTGCCTAGTAACCACCATGCAAATGCCTGGAATCCATCCTTCTCACTCAAGCTGGACTGCGAAGTCTAGGAAATAAGAAAATCCACTAGCAACAGGGGCCAGAAACGCAGACAACATCCGAGACGCAAGGGGAATATTTACACTGCCCACCCTTCCACTCTTCTTTCAGAGCTGAGTTCCTGTCTTCCATAAGCACTCTAGTTCCTCTCTATTACCAGGAGCCTGGCAATGGGGCATGATGACAAGCAGTGAAAACAAATGATTTAAAGCTGATTCTTACCACCTGCTTTGCTGACATGAAAGTACAAATAAATATCCCTGCGGACACCAGGGCAATGGAGGTGTACTTGAACATACTGTATCTGAAAAACAAGGACAAGAGCATCTTAGCAAAGGAGAGCATGGCTGAGGGGATTTACAGTCGGGCAGTATGTGACTCAGTATAACATCTACAGTCTCGCTGGGGGACCACTCCCCAGTAGTGTTATTGACCAACTAGAGTGTATCAGAACCTGAAAAAGTAAACAAAACCAGCAAACAGACATGCACCAGGTGTCACATGACATTGCATTCTGCTATCCAGAAGGCAATGCAGCCTGCCCAGTCTTCACCAGTACCTGTGGCTTTTCCAATCCTAAGAGCCAGAATTATGTCTTAACACACACACTATTCAAGAGGAACAACAGTTATCAGGCACAAATGACAAGAGTCAAAACTTGGAGAATAATATCCATTCTCCAGGGAAGGTATTCTTTAAAAACAATCTGAATAACTTAAATGATTTTGTAAAATATCGGCACAGTTGGATAAAGGGAGGAATGTGTAATTTGTAGATCCAAGGGCAGGGTAATGGTGACATTTCCCATTAACTAAAATGGTATCATTATGATCCCCCTCAGAGTCTTGGTAATCAAGGGAAAGGCCCCAGGAAGGATGAAAAGAAATTAAACTTACAGAATGAATCATCATTTCTTTTCTACCCAAGGACACTGTATCTTTTGGTTACAATACCTCATCAGAGCTGATCTGACTGGCTGAGATGCTGAGAGAGGGATGCAGGAGAGGCCCACTACAGAGAAGTGGGGGATGGAAGTGGGAGTGGGACTGGTTGGGCAGAAGAAGGGCTCAGCAGGAGAAGGACAAGAGGGCTTGGGGATGAATATAATCAAGATACATTTTGTATGTATGTATGTATGTATGTACGTATGTATGTATGAAATTAACATAATGCATATAGTTAACTGCATATAGTTAATAGATGCTAATAAAACCTTACATAGCAAAAGTTCAGTCTAGAAACATCAAGTTGAAGTAGTTTAAAAATTAAGCAAAAATAATGGTTAAGAAAAACATAGATGTGGTTTTTAAAATCTCCAAAGGGTTGTGTTCAAGAAAAATAAGAAGTTAAACTTATCAGAGCTTGGTGGCAGGATATTTTCCTAGCGTGGACAAGACCCTGAGTTTGAGCCTGACACCATAAAGGGAGGGAAAGAGGGAGGAGGGAAAGAAGGAGGAGGGAGGAAGAAGGGAGGGAGGAGGGACGGGAAGAATGAATAAATATAGAGAAGTTAGAGAAATTCCTTTTCTGTGGGTGGTCAAAAGCTCACTCCCAAGATAACAGATTCCAAGTAAACTCTTAAGGGAAATAGGTGTTGGGAAGAGCCTCAGACAGTATGAGGTTGTATCAGGAGACTGTAATTCTTATATATACATAGTATCTCGTTATGAACCAAATCAAAGCTTAGGAAGGAACCCAGGTCTCCAAGGGGAAGTCTAGCTATCAAGTACAGTCTTCATCTTAAACAAAACATGCGACCATTTACTATTCCTGCATAAAGGCAGGGAGCCTGAGGCTCAAGTGAGAGGTGGGTACTCTGGAAAAGCACTCCAGGCAGCTCCTGCCATCTTCCACCCCAATCCTACCACACCACTGGCAGCAGCTCCAAAGAACAACCCCGAGCCTTCTGTTCCTTCTTTGTGTCTACCTGGGTCTTTACCAGAAATTCTCTTAACATGAAAAAGTATTCCCAGTTCATTTCAGTACACTGAGGAGCACCTTATGAGTGCTGGAGATGCAGGTTCATACGAATGCTTGCAGAACATGTGAGGCCCTGGGATCTAGCCCAGGAATGCCAAGATAAAAAGAAAACAACAACAAAGCACTTTCTAGGACAACTGACCCACAGACTGTCAAAACCACTCCCTGGAAATGCTCCACATCCTCACTCTCCAATATGGTCACCACCTGCCACATGTGGCTACTCAGCATTTAAAATGTGACTAGGAAAGTGAGAAAATATTTCATTTTATTTCACTTAGAAAATGTAAGTTCACATGTAGAGTCACATGTGGCTAATGGTGACCATACTGCACAGTGACTTCTGTGCCAATGTTTATAGGTTGGCAAGGCACTCAAGATCCCGTAGTAACAAGAGCTGTTTGGCCCCACAGGAAGTCACAGGGAGAGCCTCTGGCCTGGTCAGCTGCCTTGGAAAAGTCATCATTACCTATGATTTGGAGAGAAAGAACTCAGGAAAAGGCTGATGGCCAGAAGCAGCCTTTCACCACTGTGGGAAAAGAAAGGTGACCAGTCCACAGAGGTAACCTGGAATATCACTTCCCCATACAAAACATGAAAGTGTGCTGTTACCTTTTCTTTAAAATGATAATTCCTAGAATCAGGTTGGCAATCAGAGAGCCCTGTAAAAGAAGACAAGGGTGATGCTTCTGTGCACTAGGGAAGAAAACATCATGACTCACTATGGGTAAGAAAACAGACAAGGGAAAACACAGGACAAAGGGTGAACAGTCACTAAGACAAAGAAGAGGCCAAAAAATCTGTCCTGAGAAATAATAAAATCAGTACAAGATCCAATGGGAATAAAAATGATCAGTTCTCATTAAGTGATCACAACAAAATCTATGATTAATTAATAGGGCTAGATGATACTTTAGACCTACTCCCCTCCAACTTTCCATCTATTTAATGTTTAAAACTTCTACTGAGCTTTTTCCCACCTCCATTCTCAATTAAAGAAGTCTCTCTTCTCTAGAAAGGTGTTAACCAACAAAAGTTTATGCAAGTGCTATGAGGTGCTTTGACGGTCACCTCAATAATTAGAATGATCTAGGCAAGTCCCTGTAGGAATAGAACATTAATCTCACACAACTCTCAGGAAACAAGATTAACGTCATTCCCATCACCACCCATTCTGCAGTCTGCTGCAACTCCACCTACATGTGCCTTGCTGTTTTCCCCGCTCTTCTGGGAACACTCTGCTCTTATTTATATACCAACTACAGAGAGCACTCATTACACATAAAGTAATGAAGAAAATGGGTTATCATGTTGAGAGGAATCCCCTTCATCCACAATTGCCCTGCCAGGTGTGATGGGACAAGCCTGTAAACCCAGCACTCAGGAGGCTGAGGCAGAGGATTAGAGTTCCAAGCCAGCCTTACCTACACAGCAAACCACTGTGAGGCAGGGGTAAGGATTAAAAAAAAGCTTCAGTAGTAAGTATGAGCTCAAAATCGGCCAGATGAAGGAGACAGGAAGTAAATGTATTTCCCAGAGAAACTTTAATTTTACTTTCATTAGTCATATATTAGACCTGAAATGAATAACAGTAAGCCATTCACTTTCCACTTTCCCATCCTGTTCAAAGACTCAACACAAAACCTTACGCCCTAGATTGACTTCCTGTACGACTGGCTGTCTACCTCTGCCCCACGCTTGGTCTGCTCACTTTACCATGCTGTCAGGAGGATACACATGCGAGCTGGCACTTACTGATCTGAATATCATATGCAGGGGCATGGCAATGTTCAGATTCAGGGCATAGTTGTTCATCACGCTGACAGTGAAGAACATGGTAACCATGATGGCATAGTACCTGCAATGGAAGAGAATAACATCACACAGCATGTAGTGGGTAGTCATCCCAGCCTTGGCCTGGAAGTTCCAAGCCCCATTGAGGCTTCAGTAATGGTCACACCCACAAGGCAGGACTGAGAGAGGAAGCTGAAGACCCAGGATCGAGAGGAGAGGTCTCTCTTGGTTCTGGGACCCTGGACACTGGAGGTAGACCAAGCAGAGTTCTCCAGAGAACACTGCCGGACTGCGCCACACCTTTGCCAGACCCTGCAACCTATCCCTTCATTTGTAAGTTACCCCACAAAATAAACCTCCCTTTTAACTACGTGGAGTGGCCTTAATAATTCCGCCAATAACGGTGTCCACTTTTTCAAGCATTTTGATATAGAAGGAAATGCATATATTTGGCTTAAGAGACACTTGCCTTCTTTCCTCTCTACTAAGAGAGTATAGAGAACCATTACCACATAAAGTCACATATTAAGTCCATATACGAACACCACACCAAGTCAGACTAGCATGGGCAAAGTCTGAATTACTGAATATGTTTAAGAAAATCCTTGAATGTTTTTCAAGGGACTTAGGACTAGGATTTACAAATGTTACCTAATCCATAGTAAGACATTTTAAGTGAACAGATAATTCTTGTTTAATGTACTAATTCCTTGTAGATACTTTTCATAGGCCTCTGGGGAATCTAAAAATGGTTAATTACCTTAAATATGTCATGTATATATTTATATAATATTTTTCTTAATTTTAAAAAAAATAGATTCCAAAGATTTGCTAAGTCAAGCTCACGTTCAGCCTAGCCACTGTGAAAACTATTCCTCACACTGAACCAGTAGTCTCTAAAATAATGAGGATATTCCTTGATTTGTATAGACTTATACTCAAGATCAGAGTCTTCTCCTCTCTTCTCCTCTCTTCTCCTCTCCTCTCTTCTCCTCTCCTCTCTTCTCTTCTCCTCTCCTCTCCTCTCCTCTCCTCTCCTCTCCTCTCTTCTCTTCTCTCGCTCACTCACACACACACACACACACACACAGACACACACACACTTTCTTTTAGACAAGGTGTTTCTATGTGGCCCTGGATGGCCTGGAACTCACTATATTGATTATGGTGTGCTGCATCTGCGTCCTGAGTTCTGCAGTTAAAGGCATGTACCACCACCTTCAGCCAGAGTCTTGGTCATTTGAGAATTCGTAAGTCTTAAAATTATGATAAAAATTAAAATAAAAAATCCTAGGGGTTAAGGATGTAGCTCAACTGGCAAGAGTAACTTGCCTAGCATGAGTTTGATCCCCAGTGCCACATAAAGTGGGTATCTTGGCAGACACCAATAATCCCAGTACTTTGATGTAGAGACAGAAAAGAATCAAGAGTTCAAGGTCGTCCTCAGCTCTACAAATTTGAGACCAACCAAAAGCAAAATGAGATTCTGTCTTAAAGAAAAATCCTATAATCATGACTTAGCAGATAAAGGGATACATATAAATGAATAGGTAAATAGTTACTATGGATAAGTAAATTCATACTATGAATAAGTAAACAGATTAAAAATTTTTATATTTATATGTTTTCATCTTGATCTAGAAAATATTCAAGATGTCTTTCATATCTATTAAGCTAAACCATATTCTTGACTTGTTTTTTCAAATCAAAAAGCATTAACTATCAGCAATTTCAGGATTCACTCAAAAATATTTTTAAAAAAACTTTACATAAACGCCTAGACAAACTAGAGCAAAAGTAAACAATGGTTCTGTATTGTTCATGAAATATTCAACCTTGGGCACAGATTTCCAAACAGTTTTGTGTCTACATACCCGAAGAAGAAAACAACACTGATCCTCATATTATCTTCTTTTGTTACTAGTTAGATATGGAGCTGCAGAGACACTACAATGTGCAAGCAAAGCCAAAGCTGCATTAACAGTCTAAGGAACTTGAGAACTAACAGAGAACAGAGCTCCAGACATGCAAGACCACTAGTGACAGCTTCTCACAACTTCCATGTAACATCTGTTAGTCACTTTACAAGGCTGCTTGCCAAATTTCCTCATGACGAGATGCTCTCATGATGAGACTCCATTGGGAAAAGAGTTTATCAAGGTCTTTCAGGTTAATTAATTTAATTCTTCCATGTGACTATTTACATAGCATGGCCTAGAAACTGTTAGTGGGGATGAAGGATCTGGGCAATACTTTGATTGTTGATTCACATATAGAAAATAGTCACTGTAAGGGGACATGTATGGGGATATGATAATTAGGACAGACCACGGGGGATATAATGACAACAAGAGGCACAGGGTGCAATAATAAAATGGTAATAGGCTGGGCATGTTGGTGTATACCTTTAATTGCAGTACTTGGGATAGGTGGATCTGTAGGAGTTCAAGGCCAGCCTGTTTGGCCCCGTGAAGATACTTAGGGCAAACCTGGACTGATGGACAGAGTCTGGCATTAACGATTTTTTTCTTAGCTTGTCAATTTTCTTTTAATTGGAGCAAAATTCACACAATATAAAATTAACCATTTGTGAGCAAACAATTCGGTAACATTTAGTAATTTGCCATGCTGTATACTTACTGCTTCTTTATTCCCAAAAGCCAAATGTTTTTCAAGATGCTTGATGATATCACTCTCAGCATAATCAATAACTCTACCCATACAAAGGACGAATATGTAACTATTAGAAGTTTCCGGTCACCCTAGTCCTTCTGACCCTGTATTATACACATATGCACTTATCACCATCACAGTTATTTTAAATGTCATGGGCAGGAATTTTGTTCTAAAAATAAGTTTCTAGAGTATAAAAATGTAATTCATAAAGCTAATGACTCCACTGTCACCCGTAACCTAAGCTTGAGAGAAACATGTGCCTCATGCTTTTTGTCCAGGTGCCACATTTCAGGTCTTAAAGGACTTAACAAGACTTCAAAGTATTATACCTTAGTGGGATAGCTGGTGGCTTCCTTCCCAAGTCAGCTTCAAAGAGGAAGCCTTCCACAGCAATAAATAAGAACTGTGCGAACGTCACGATGTTCCCACATCCTGGGTGCTTCCTGTATAGTGAAGAGCAGAGGAAACACAAGGCACAAACTCAGATAAAGCACACTACAGCCTGTTATATTTATGGCACCATAATAATAGAGAGGAGAGATTTCTGCAGCTGTTGTCCTTCCTCATCTTGGCTCTCACTTGCCATGCATCATACACTTGGACACTGTGCGTCACAGGTAAACGTCCTCGGTTTAGGGTTTCCTAGAGCAGCAGGCCCTGCATGAGAACTCCTCTCATTGCTAGACACATGAGCTGACCTTCCCAGTAAGCTGCAGAAAATTTCCCCATAAACTCACATACATTCCCCATTACCCAAAAGGTCTCCAGTCACGGACAGAAACATGCTGGAATTCTCCTGGGATGTTCATCTATTTCTACTGGCCAGGAGTTACTGGTCACGTGATAATAGGCATGTGACTTTAGACAGTGTCCCTAAGGAGTGATAAATAGTTCTGGGAATGGGGGCGGGGGAAGGCTTGCTATTTTAATAGGGCACAGATACATATCTGTACACAAATCAACATAATTGTGTATCTATGCAAGGGTGATTAAGAAAAACTGTCAAAAATGGGTTCTGAGGCTGAGATAGTAAGCTAAAAATGACTGATCAATACTGCTGGGGCACACGGTGGTTCTCCACAACCCTTATTGTGGGTCTTCAACACATTAGACAGTCAAGAGATATTCCTAGAGTTCAACAGATCCTCTTCAGTGCTCTATGGAAGAGCCAGGAGTGTTCCACAGTGCCTATTAGGAACATGCCATAATACAAAAGTTCTTTCTGACATCCCTCTTGAGGCATTCTGAAAATTAATTCTGTGAACTGTTGACAGTTTTCCTGAACCACCCCCAATTCTGTCCTATTGCTAAAGACATCCCAAGTGAGCATCAAAATCCCCCTAAGACTAGTATTAACCAGCTTCAGAGTCTGTCTTTTCATCTTAATCAGAGACACCCACTGACCCCCTTTGAACAGGCTTTTTAAAGCAGTTTTATATTAATCTAGTACTACTTACTAAAGCCAACTCCATTTTCTACCATGCTGTGAATATTAAACACTGATGGTGAGATACACAGCAAGACGCTGGGGCCTTGAACATGCTGTCTTAGTCAGGGTTATTTATTATTACTGCGACAAGACACCATGACCAAGGCAACTTGGGAGGAAAGGCTCTATTTGGCTTACACATCCACATCACTGTTTGTCACTGAAGGAAGTCAGGGCAAGAACTCAAGCAGGGTGGGAACCTGGAGACAGGAGCTGACGCAGAAGCCATGGAGGAGTGCTGCTCACTGGCTTGCTCTTCATGGCCTGCTTTCTCATAGAACAAGGACCACCAGGTCACTAATTAAGTGCCCTACAGAGGCTTGCCTACAGACCAGTCTTGTGGAAGCACACCTCAACTGAGGCTCCTCCTCTCTGATGACTCTATTGTGTGTCACGTTGACACGCAAAACCAGCCAGCACACTAGGCAAGAACTCTACCACTGAGCTATATCCCCAGTGCAAACCCTTAAATACACCCCTCATGTGTTATGGGAATTCCACCATTTGGTCCAATTGGATGGGCATTTTGGTCTTATGGGCATGGTTTTCTCTGAAGATATTTGACTCCTTAAAAAGGGTGGAGCCAAGGGTCACATGCTCTCTCTTGGGTAGCTGGAGCAGGAACAGCTAGCCCATGTAGCCTGCCAGCCCTATTCAGCCCCAATAGCAAGGGTTTGAAAAAGGATTTTTTTCATCACTTGGCAACAAGCCAGGGAAATTATAAGAAAATATCCTACTTGTTTCTTGTATGATCAAAGTCTACTACCTGCAGGAAGTGACCCTAAGGATACTCAAATAAATGAAATTTGGCAGATGGATATGTTTCATTTTGCAAAATTTGGAAAATTAAAATATGTACACCATACTATAGATACATATTGAGGATTTCAATGGGCAACTGCATTGAGTTCTGAAAAGGCTGATTCTGTAATTACACATCTATTATAAGTCATGGTCATCATGGGCATACCTGTACAAATTAAGACCGACAATGCTCCAGCATATGTCTCTAGTAAAATAAAACATTTTTGCATATTACAATATAAAGCATATTACAGGTATACCACACAATCCAAGAGTACAAGTGATTATAGAAAGATCGAATCATACTTTAAAAGAAATGCTAAACAAGCAGAAAGGTAATAAAGACCCCCAGAGATAGGATTGCAAATTCCTCAATTCTAAATTTTCTAAATGCTAATAAAAAAGGAACAACTGCTGTGGAGAGACACTGGACAATAGGAAAAAACTGAGTTAAATCAGCTTGTGTACTTTAAAGATGTGTTGACCTCAGAATGGAAAGCAGGATATGTGTTACATTGGGGAAGGGGTTTTGCATAAGGAGAAATGATTGTTCATCAACAGACATGGTGGTTCATGTCGAAAGGAAAAACTCACCAATTTAGGTTTGGGGCAGGATTCTGGTTTTGTCTTTACAGGAGAATAAAAATATCTATGTAGTGGGTAGCCATTCCAGCTTTGATCTGGAAGTTCCAACCCCCATTGAGGCTTCGGTAACTGTCACGCTTACAAGGCGGGGCTGAGAGAGGACCCTGAAGACCTGAGATCCAGATGGGCCAGCACTCTTGGTTCCTGGACCCTGGATGCTGAAGGTAGACCAAGCAGAGTTCTCCAGAGAACACCACCAGATTGCACCACACCTTTCCCAGACCTTGTTACCTATATCCTCACTTGTAAGTTACCCCACAAAATAAACCTCCCTTTTAACTACATGGAGTGGCCTTAATAGTTTCACCAATATATCTATCTTAAGGATGTCAAGAACTTTTGGACAGACAGACATCTAAAAATGGAAAGAGAACTGCCTGGAAAAAATTATCAAGAAAAGAAACAATCTGGCATGATGGTGTAATTACTTCTATGGGGTAAAATCTCTCTACCTCTCAAAATATTTGTTGTCCCAACTCAATTAAAAACTGAAGCTGGCTTTGGAGTTGGAGTGTGGCTCTCTCCTTCTCTAAACCCAAGCATGTTGTTAAAAGAAAATTCAGAGTCTCTGTCTCATATCAGAAGAGCCACCTGGTATGGAACAGAAGAAAACCAAAATCTAGGGACTATTGTCACAAATCTCTTTCCCCTCAAATTTTATTTGACTCTTTAAAATTCTTCTTTAGGTATATTACTATCTTAAAAATAAAACTTTCCATTTTGACAATAATATTTAAGTTTTCCACAGTGAACAATCAATTTTCCTAACAGCAATCTCTGAAGTCTCCTAAAGGATGATGGGGCCCACAACAATGATTCTACCTGGATCCCTATAATGCCATTAAGCCTATAGACACCACCCAAGGATTGGTTTTGGACTACAAACTGCTCAAGACAATTCTTAGGTGGCTAGCTGAGATGGTCTACCCTCTTGTACCATTCCAGCCAGAATTTCAGAGAAGCTTTACCCATCACTCAGAGACTGGCTACAAATGTTACAGCTAGTTCTACAATGACTTAACCATTGTTTCCATTGTTTCAGTCCTTAAAGGGTCCCACAGAGACATCATAGCTTCCTCCTAGACAGCAGGAAGTATAAAAAAGCAATGCCTACTTTCCCTACAGATGGGGTGGATGCTTTTAGGTTCTTCTCAGGGTTATGGATAACTGTCATCTGTAGGGGGTTGATAATAAATTGTTATAGGGTTGGGGGTGGATCAATAGAAATTAAACCCAGGGAACTCATTTGGAATAGAAAATGGGGGATAGGCATGATAAGATTAAAAGGAAGATTATCAGTTTTAAATAATTTACACTGGTATGGATTCTTGTATATTGATACAAATATAAAGTTATTTTTGTTACACTATATGTTTCTATTTCTAAAATATTTTTGTATATTGATACAAATTCAAAATTATTTTTGTTTATATTGTACATATGTTCCTTCTTCTGTTTAAGATATTTTGTATAAAGATACAAATGTAAAATTATGTTTGTCATACTGTATATATGTTTCTACTTCTGTTTAGAATATTTTTGTATATTGATGCAAATTAAGGTTATTTTTGTCATATTGTATTTTACATTTCTACCTCTGGTTAAGATATTTTTGCATACTGTTACAATTTCAAGGTTATTGTCCTTATATTGTTCATCTGTTTCTATTTTTACGTAAGTTATTACCTCTATAGCTTGTTTATTTTTATAATGTGAAGCTTTAGTCCTTAAGGTTAATAAGATTTACATGTTAATAGTCACCCATGCCTGTCAAACTTATAGTCATGTTAGTTAGGTTTTGAAGGTCATACAAAGATATATTTCAGACAGATATGCCACCTTCAAACACTTCAAAAACATACAGAATATGGCATTTAAAATGTTTTAAAAACCTAGAATCCTTTTGATGTGAGACACATCTGTTCCTGGCAGTACCGATCTACTCTGAGAAGCTGATGGACACTGAAGACACTCCATTTGGAGTTTGTTTTCTTCTTGGCAAAACTGGCCTATTGGGCAAGAAACTGCCCGTGCCTTGACTGCTGACAGTAAGTACACTGTCCAATCTGGACCAGCAGGATGCAAAGAAAAGCAACTGCCAAACTTTGCCAAGACACAGAAGAACAGTCTTGCTTCTGAAAAAAGTCTGTCAAGATATTCTAGGCCTATAAGCCAAAGTTGGATGCCCCAACATTGCAGAGAAACCTTGGGTGACTGTCCAGGCAGCCAGCTATTTCTGTCATTTTTCACATTTTTTGGAAGTCACTTACTTGCACTTCCTGCTTACTTAGGTAATGAATGAATGAATGAATGAATGAATGAACAAAGAATCTGTGTTCCTGGAGAGGTTCACCCTCCCAGTACTGATTGCACTGTGTTGGGCTGGGGTCCTGGGAATCTATGCTCTCTAAGGTTCTCCCATTCAGTCCTAGTGGGAAAAGGGTATGCCTGTGCTTCTGCATGCAAGAGTGTACACATTCTCTGTGTTCACAGCGGCACAGAGCTGAAAATGACAGCACGCCACACTGTTCCCACTGCCACGAAAGAGCGCCTTGTCAATGACTGTGTGGTGTGGAAGCTAATCGACTTCTAAATCCAATTTCCTTAAAATGGGAACTGTGTGAGTGCTTACCTCATGGTTTATTGCTGTATAATGAACAGGTCCCAGAAAAGCACCTAACATAGTGCCTGCCATGTACTGGAAAGACAACCAGAACCGGATGATGACTAGCCTAGGCTCCTACACACTATGTGGTCTTTAATCTAGTGATAGCTGTCCTTCCCTTGCCCTCTTTGTGTGTGTGTGTGTGTGTGTGTGTGTGTGTGTGCACGTATGTGTGTGTCTATGTGCATACATGTGTGTGTACATGTGCACATGTGGATGTTGACATGCGTGAGGTGCTCTTGTTTACATACACATGTGGAAGCCTGAGGAGCCAAGGCTGATGTCCAGAATCATCCTTAACGGTTCTTTCACCTCATTCACTAGGGCAGGCTCTCTCAGTCGGGGCCAGAGCTCACAGACACAGCTTCCTCTGGGGTCCACTGTTGCTGTCTTTCCAGGCTGGAATTATAAGCATTTTATGTGTGATCTGGGGATCTGAACTCTGGTCTTCACTCTCACGAAACAACCACTTTAACCAGGGAGGCATCTCCTCAGCCCCGTAGTTACCCTTTTAAACCATCACACTGGATACTTTTTTTCCTTTATAAAGTGAAAACTATATATTGTTGCCTTGAGAACTCAGTGAGAAAACACGCACCATGCAGGAGGATCAACACTTCTCTGGCTCTCCCTTCTATTTTCTACTAAAAGCCTGCGCCAAAGCTCTTACAGAGTAGTTCCTGAGAAGCCACTCTGTACAGAGTCAGGAGTTCCTGGGGGAAATGACCTGGATCTGTGCCCTGGAGAGAAGGAAAAAAGCACTCCGGAGCCCAGGGTGAACAACTGCAGGCAGCCAGAACACAGTCCGGCCTGAGCTGTGCAGAGGGTGGACCACACCCCTTCCATCTGGGCACTCAAGATCAAGCAAGTCCTGAGGGCGGGGTGGCCTCACTGGAAGCCAATGTGCTCCAGGCTATTAGCATTTGTGTAAAAGACTTAAAATTTTTAAATTTACAATTGTATCCTTCAGATGATCTCTACTGTTTTCCCTTTATCCATATTTTATCACTGAAGACATAAAGGCCACATGGTACTCTATGAAGTAGGACTTCATGCAGATGTGCAGGGTTTGTACATAAGGCTTTGGATGTGCAACCATTACCATCATCTAATTTTAGGGTACCCCAAAGGAAGTCCCACCAGGAATCACTTTCCCGTTCTTCCTCCCATCAGGTCCTTTGATAATTCTATTCTACGTTTTTGTCTTTACATAGGATGCGTAAGCCTCCCTCTGTATTCCTATGATGCTACGACCTCCCTCTGTATTCCTATTTAAGCTAATGCAGAGAGCATTTTAGGGACACAGTGCTGGCACAGCTAGGGGCGGGGTGTCTTTGAACTGAAACAATTCACTTTAAAGCTTCCAAATAAAAACTTGAAATGTTTTCCCTGAATCCTTCCTTCTCTTAATTTCTTAAGACTTATAACTATTGACTGCAGACAGCTTCTCTTACTTGGGAATTTCATTGAAAAAAATCCAAATTTCAATCTTTAAAAAAAAGGCAACTTCGAAGAGAATGAATTGGGCAGATGGTTCACACCTCGTTTCTTTCTTTCCTGGACATAAAACTTCCTTATTTAGTTCAATGTCATGTTCTTGATGGAAAAATTAAATGGGAAAAATAAAATCTTTCACATTGTTATCTTGATGTTAAGACACACAATACCTTGCCTGCGTCACCAGCTCTGTGTATATACGTATATACAGCACATATATAAAACATACATATGTTACCTGTTTTGAAGGTTGATCAGAAGGGCTTAAGAGGGGAATCAAGATCTCACGTATCACTGTGTAACTGTTCAATGCACAGGGATTGTATTTTATTACTAGTCCCAATCGGAGGTCTACAAAAGTCAGCAAGAGAAAACTGAATTTGATCTCCAACTGGGGGAAAATGGCTCAATATCCCCTTCTTTCAACAAGTCATTTCAGCCTTTGTATTTAGAGTTACATCTAAGGGCTCCAGGGAAGCCATTGAAGAAGCAGTTTCTGCTCTCTAATGAGCTTCCTATGGTACTTCCTCAAGATTAAAGCCACAGGTTTCAAGATCCTATCTAGAAGGAGCTTTAAAGAGCCTCTGGTCTAAGCAAGTCCAGTTTTACTACTTTGTAGTGGGAAGTTGTCTTGTGTGTAAGCCAAACAGGAGTAAGCTGCCATCAGTCTAATATACTATACTTTGCATTAATAAGCCCACCTCCTTACCACTGCAGGAAACCCCACAATTGCACACCCAAATGCAGATTTACCAAAAAAAAGTTAAATAAGGAATTTGGATTCATTTACAAATTAATTCTAATAAAATCTAAATAATATTTCCTATAAGGAATGAAGACTTTATAAATTTATCCACAACTTTCCTGGATCATCACAAGAAACAAGCGAACAACAAGGTATGCCTGTACTGAAACAAAACTGTGAGGAAGAAGGGGAAGGCAGCCACCAGTGTGAAGCAGGCTGTGCACATGCATCTCACTCAAACCCGTGAGGATGGGGACACTCTCACACGTGCCTTGGATGGCTGAAAGCAAGTACTTGAGCCAACAGCTCGCAAGCTGTACACAAAGGTGACACTTGATTGAATGGCATATCCAATGCAATTATCTGGCTTTGTCTCTATAGCTGGCCTGAATATATCACCTATTTATTTAAAAACATATTAAATATATATCAAATTCCAAAGTTTCCTTCCTTTGAAATGTATCCGGCAGAAACTTTCTTATTTTTCATATTCCTTATCACTCCCAAGACATCAATCGCTCTTCATCAACACTCTGCATAACAAAATGGCAAGCTCTCAACAGCAAAAATTAACCCATACAGAGCTGACCATAAGTAAACTGCTTGCTTCAAAAGGACTTAAACCAACAGTATCAAGTACAATACATTTCTACCAGACATCTCACTATGGACGGCTCAAAGTAAACAATGAAAGGGAACTGGAAATGGTATTGGGTTAGAAACTTAAGACATCTTGGATGCCATTTCTTGCTCTGCCACTTACAAGCAGTGAAAAGGCTACCCAACTTTGCATCTGTTTCGCTCTCCGCCAAACAATGTAACCCTTGAACACCCGGTGCTCAGAGAGTCAATGGACACAGTATATTGATTCAGAAACATGTAGTTAGTTATTACTGTAATGAGATGTTATTGAACTGCCTGGAAAAGGAAGCCCAGAGAAGTTAAGGAATTGGAAAAGGCTGCATTGCCAGAGCATAATGGGGCCAAGCCTGAAATGACTAACTTGAGCTGTTCAGCCCCAAGCGTTTTCCACTCCACCTCCCGTCTCTTCTCCAACTTCTGCCCACTGAACTTTGCACATTATTACCCAACATTATTTGTAAGACACCACCACAAAGCCAACTCTGTTCCCTCTGGAAAAGTGTCATAGTCATTCCGAAGCTATGCTTCAAAGTGCACGCTTCTCAACTAAAGACTGTAATATGCTAAATGCTCAAGGACCATGGTGATAATCTTGTAGTTATCTGCTCTACATCTCCGACATGTGAGTTTGGGTAAAGTCCTCACAATCATCTACGAATAATAAAAGCAAATGCTTTGCAGGACATGTCAATACACACAAACGAAACTTTCTTTGCAACGTGTACAAACAGGGCTGCTTTGCATGTGAGAAGGCTTTGCCCGGGACAGGCACGTGTCATTCACTAACTGGACAGAAAAAAAAAGTGCTAGAGTTGGATGAGCAGTAGGGAGCGGGTGGTTTGGTGGAGGAACTGCCTCTGCCAATAGTTCCTTGAGCACTTGGATCAGTCACGTGAAAAAAGTCTCCAAGCTTCAAATTCTCCAAGTGTAACATCTAGGTGACGACAGCAGCACTCTGGGTGTCTCTGTCACTTGGATGCTAAGGGACGAGCAGTATGCAGGACTGCGGAGTAGCAGGCAGCGCGGGTACCCAGTGCAGTGGAGTGGGGAGGTGGATAAGGCGAGCAGCCCTGGACCAGCCCCGGGAGCCCGGGCGCGGCCCGCGAGGGTCACTCACCGGGCCAGCAGCTCTAGGAAGATCACATTACTGCAGCAGCCTGCGAACACTAGGCCCACCGCGAAGGCCGGGCGCATGGCCGGTGCGGGGCACAGGGTGCGAGCGCGCAGAGCGCCCTTCCAGATCGCTATCCTAGGAAGCCCTCACTGAACATCACCACCACCCGCTGTTCGTTGCCCAAGGGCCGGCTCTGTCCACTCTTCTTCCGCGGCCGCCAACGACGCGACCAGCCCAAGAGCTGTAGTTCTCAGTCGTCCCCGGCTCCATTCATCTGAGGGGGCGTCCAATGGCTGGCCAGACTACATGTCCCAGCATACCGCGCGCCTTTACGGCAGGCGTGAAAAAACTGGCAACTTTCCCGGAACCCTCGCGTGATCGGAATGCTGCGCGGCCTTCTGGGAAATGGAGTTCCAACGCTGTCTGTGTTCAGTACCAGAAATGTTGCTTGTGGGATTTGGAATTACAGATCTGCGACTACTCATCTGAGTGTTCTAGCACCTGAACAACTATCCTAAAACTGAGAGAATGTAGAAATTTCTCTAAACCAATTTCTAGGTAAACAGTGAAACCAAAAGTTTTGAGGTTAAGCTTTGGCTTGAACTGGCTAGTTAGGGCATCAGCTCAGCACCCCACTATCACCGTAAAGGAAGACAGGCCTGTCTTACTGGTTGTTGTAGAAAAGACTAGCACTGTAAGTGTATTGCTTTCTGTTATGGTTTTTGTGGAGGCACTGGGCACATAATTGTGTTCTGCTGACATTTTGCCAGCTTAAGGTGCTCATTAAATATTGAATTTCACTGATAAAAGGCATTCTTATCACCTTAGTTCTTGTTTCTTTTCTTTTTTCTAAGATAGACATTTACAGTTTCAGAATGCATCGGCATTACCTGGGGTGCTTATTGAAAATACGAGTTGTTCAGGACCATACACAAGAACTGTGATTCAAAATGTTTGAAGCTGGCCCCAGTAACCAGCACTTAGAGCATGCACCCAGGAGGATTCTGATACAGTCTTTGGGTCACGAGTTGCAAAAGCCATTGGCAAGTATGTTATGAATCTTGAGGAAAATGTCAGACTGTTTATGTCTCAAGAGGAATAAAAAAAAAAAAAAACATATAGCAATTGGCCTCCTAACTTGCCTCCCATTACATGCCATCACTGCTGGATGAAATTAGACATATGAAGGGGCACAATTCAGAGCAGTAGTACTATATTGCATAATAGGAAGTAGAGAGCTGGGCTGTTAATGCACTGCATCTATCAAAAACCTGCCTTGCTGGATGTAGAAGGTATACACACACTGTACAAATGTAGAACACAAAAGCACCAGTTATGTACATAGTGATCACCATGCATTCTTTCTGTTTCTGTTGAATAAAAGTCAACACTGGAGACTCAGTAACAAATGCCATGAGACTTCAGCTGGAAGAAGAGGGGGAAGTGCTTCCTTTCACCTAAATGCTGGTGTGGGTAGGTTTGTTTGTGTATGGTTGTTTCGCTTGTGTGTATATCTGTGCAATGTGTGTGTTCTGGTGCCCTGAGAGGCAGAAGAAGTCATCAGATCTGGAACTGAAGTTAACAGAGGTTGTGAGCCACCGTGTGGGTACTAGGAATTGAACCTGGGTCTTCTACAAGAACAACCAGTGCTCTTAGCCACTGAGCCATCTCTCCAGCCCAGGTATGGACATTTTTGACTGGAGTGCTTAAACATTCTCATTCTCAAAGTACCCCGCTCCGGGTGGGGGTTGACTCTGCGGCTGAGGTTGAGAACGGTTAAAGAAAGGGAAGACAGTACTCAAAGGGCTGGTCTTAGTGACATCAGTAGGTTGTCTTCAAGGTGCCATCTCAGCCTGATTAAATCCAAATCCTTAGGGAGTGGGACCAGGTATCTGCTGTAATTGAAACTCCAAGAGTTAAAAACATGGCTTTACTTAACTCGCAGTGGTTCTCAAGCCTGGCTACATAGTAGAGTCACATTCAAGACTTTAAAAATGTATTGAACAACAAAAACAAAAACCCCGGGTTGGGAATTTAGCTCAGTGGTAGAGCAAGCACAGGGTCCTGGGTTCAATCCTCAGCTAAAACAAAACAAAACAAAACAAAAACAAAAACAAAAACAAAAACCACCACCACCACCACCAACAAAACAAAACAAAAAACCCAGAAGTATCAGACCCACTTCCGATGAAACAAAGAAGACATGTAAGTCCATCTAAGTGTTTGGGTGAAAGCTCCATCTCAAACCCTGGCACCCTGACATCCCTATACCCAAAGAGTCTGGAATGTTTGGAAAGAGTCTGGTGGAAGATCCACCTCAACTCTCCTCCCCATTTCTCTCCGCCCCTTCAACGCCCACTAAACACAACTCCTCCCTAAACCTGCCCCTTCAAAGCCTGCCAAACAGAGCCCCTCCCCCAGAGATGCTCAAGACTATTCCCACAGGGTATATAAACTGCATCCCCTAAAACAGACACGGGGAACAAGTGTCCAAACACTAAGCAGTGACAATACTCACAGCCTCTGCAGGCGGTTCTGCCTAGATGAAAGCTGAGCCTTTTCTCTGATGCAGATTATTTCACATCAAATCTTCACTTTCCATACACCCCAAATTTGGGAGCACTTGGGTGTTCTAATCATCTTAGTAAAGTCTCAGCTACAAATCAAAAAACAGGCTGAAGTTACTGAAGGAAGAGGAAGCTTGAGAGTCTGCATATGCTCTGCATCTCCCTCCATACTTTTGTCTTGGCATATTCCAGTTTTCAGTAATAATACATTCACTATACAGATCAATGACCTGGGCTCTTGTTCAGATGCTGATTCTGGTTCAGTATGCCTAAGGTGAAAGTGAAGTACAAGGTTCTTCCTTTCTTTCTTCCTTTCTCTCTCTCTCCCTCCCCCCTCTCTCCTTTCTTTTTCTTTCTTTCTTTCTTTCTTTCTTTTTCTTTCTTTTTCTTTCTTTCTTCCTTCCTTCCTTCCTTCCTTCCTTCCTTCCTTCCTTCCTTTCTTTCTTTTCTTTCTTTCTTTCTTCCCTCCCTCCTTCCTCCCCTCCCACCTTCCCCTTTTTCTTTTAACATTTATTCTTCTCTCATACATTACATCCCTACTGAAGTCTCCACTCCCTCCACTCTTTCCAATGCCTTCTCCCCAGATCAACCCTCCTCTGCCCCCTCCCCCAAAGAAAAAAGAGCAGGCCTCCCAGAGATATCCACCAAACATGGCTTAACAAAATACGGTAAGACTGGGCACAAACTCTAATATCACAGAAACCCAGTAGGAGGAAAAGGGTCCCAAGCACCTGAGAAAGAGTCAAAGACACCCCAACTCCCACTGTTGAGAGTCCCATAAGAACACCAAGCTACACAACTGTAAGGTTTATGCAGAGGACCTAGCTCAGACTCGTACAGGGTCTGAGTTTGTTGCTTCAGTTCCTGTGAGGCCTTATGAGCCTTGCTTAGTTAATTCTGGAGGCTGAGTTCTCATGATGTCCTTGACTCAGGTGGCTCCTATAACCCCTCCTCCTCCTCTTCTGTGGAGTCCCCCTGGCTCTACTTAGTGTTTGGCTGTGAGTATCTGCCCCTTTCAGTTGCTGGATGACCCTCTCTGATGACAATTGGACTGCTCTAAGTATAGCAGAATATAGAATCATTTCATAGTCCTGTTGGGGTCCATCCTTGGTCTCCGGGCTGTCCAGCTCTGGTTCCTGGCCATCCAGGCTGTGTCAGACATGGGTTCGCTCTCATCATGGGCCTCCAGTTGGACGGGCCATGGATTGGCCACTCCCACAAGTTTTGTGCCACTACTGCCCCAGCACGTCTTGGAGGCAGGACAGATTGTAGGTTGAAGGTTTTGTGGCTGGGTTGATGTCCCATCATGCTGCTAGGAGCCTTGTCTAGTTATAGAAGATGGCCAGTTCCAGCTATCATCCCCCATTACTAGGAGACTTCACTAGGGTCACTCTCATAGATTCCAGGGAGTTTCCACTGCACTAGGGTTCTACATCACCCACCCATTCCCCCAGTCCCAGTTATCTCTCACAGAATTCTCTCTCTCCATCTCTCCTACCCCCTGCAGATCTCTCCTGTTCCCACCTCCACTCCCTGCTCCCTCTCCCATCCACAAAAACTATTTCCCCTTCCCAGGGAGATCCATGTATTCCCACCTTGAGCTTCCTTGTTACTTAGCCTCTCTGGGTCTGTGGCTTGGCCTTTGCTTAACAGGTAATGTCTGTGGTGGGTATTGTGTTCCCTGAAATATTGTGTGTTCCCCCAAATAAACAAATCTGGGGTCAGAGAACAGACAGCCACTAGAACAAAGCCAAAAATGGTGGCTAGAAAATGGAAAGAGTAAGCCATAACAGAAGTTGGGCGGTGGTGGTGCACACCTTTAATCCCAGCATTTGGGAGGCAGAGCCAGGCGGATCTCTGAGTTCAAGGCCACTTTAGAAAAAGCTAAGCATGGTGACCCACGCCTTTAATCCCAGGGAGTGACAGCAGAAAGAGAAAGGTGTATAAGGCTTGAGGACCAGAAACTAGAGCAATTGGAGTTAAGCATTTAGTTAGTTAAGCATTTGGCTGGATAAGCGTTCAGGCTTTGGAGCAACACAGTTCAGCTGAGAACCATTGGGACGAGGACTCAGAAGCTTCCAGCCTGAGGAAACAGGATCACCTGAGGAACTAGCAAGGTGAGATAGCTGTGGCTTGTTCTGTGTGTCTCTGATCTTCCAGCATTCACCCCAATAACTGGCCTCAGGTTTGTTCTTCATTAATAAGAACTCTTTAAGATTCATACTACAAATGTCCACTTATGAGTGAGTACATATCATGTTTGTCTTTCTGAGTCTGGGTCACCTCACTCAGTTTGATATTTTCCAGTTCCATCCATTTGCCTGCAAATTTCATGGTGTCATTATTTTTAACATACTCCACTGTGTAAATATACCACATTTTCTTTACTCATTCTTCAGTTGAGGGACATCTAGGTTGTTTCCAGTTTCTGGCTATTATGAATAAAGCTGTGGTGAACACAGTTGGGCAAGTGTGCTTGGAGTAGGACACAGCATCCTTTGGATATATGCCCAAGAGTGGTATAGCTGGGTCTTGAGGTAAATCAATTCCCAGTTTTCTGAGGAATGGCTGTAATGATTTCCAAAGTGTCTGTACAAGTTTGCACTCCCACCAGCAATGGAGGAGTGTTCCCCTACATCCTCGACAGCATGAGCTGCCACTTGTGGTTTTAATCCTAGCCATTCTGACAGGTATAAGATGGTATCCCATAGGAGGCTCGATTTCCATTCCACTGATGACTAAGGACGACAAACATTTCTCTAAGTGTTTCTCTGCCATTTGAGATTCCTAGATTGGAAATTCTCTGTTTAGATCTGTACCCCATTTTTTAATTGGATTATTTGGTTGTTGGTGTCTAGTTTCTTGAGTTCTTTATATATTTTGGATATTAGCCTTCTGTGGGAATAGTGAAAATCTTTTTCCATTGTGTAGGCCACCATTTTGTACTATTGATGGTCTTTTTTTTTTTTTTTTTTTTTGGTTTTTTGAGACAGGGTTTGTTTCTCTGTAGCTTTGGAGGCTGTCCTGGAACTCGCTTTGTAGCCCAAGCTGGCCTTGAACTCACAGAGATTCACCTGCCTCTGCCTCCCAAGTGCTGAGATTACAGGCGTGCGCCACCACTGCCCAGGTGATGGTGTCTTTTGCCTTACTGAAGTTTCTCAGTTTCATGAGGTCCCATTTATTGATTGTTGTTCTTAGGCCTGTGCTATCAGTGTTCTGTTCAGGAAGTTGTCTGCTGTGCTAATGAGTTCAAGGATATTCTCCACTTTCTCTTCTATCAGGTTCAGTGTATCTGTATTTATGTTGAGGTCTTTGATCCACTTGAACTTGAGTTTCATGCAGGGTGATAGATATGGATCTATTTGCATTCTTCTACATGCCAACAACCAATTAAACCAGCACCATTTGTTGAAGATGCTTTCTTTTTCCATTGTATATTTTTGGCTCCTTTATTTGAAAAAAATCAAGTGTCCATAGGTGTGTAGATTTACATCTGGGTCTTCTATTTGATTCCATTGATCAACATGTCTTTTTTTTAAAGATTTATTTATTTATTTGTTTGTTTGTTTATTATGTATACAGCATGTATGACTGTATGTATGACATGCAGGCCAGAAGAGGGCACCAGATCTCATTACAGATGGTTGTGAGACACCATGTGGTTGCTGGGAATTGAACTCAGGACCTCTGGAAGAGCAGTCAATGCTCTTAACCTCTGAGCCATCTCTCCAGCCCCAACATGTCTGTTTTTATTGGCAATACAAAACTGTTTTTGTGACTATTGCTCTGTAGTAGAGCTTGAAATCAGGGATGGTGATACCTCCAGATATTCTTTTGTTGTTAAGGACTATTTTAGCTATCCTGGATTTTTTGTTTTTCCACATGAAACTGAGTATTGTTCTTTCAAGGTCTGTAAAGAATTGTGTTGGAATTTAGGTGGGAATTTCATTGAATCTGTAGATTGCCTTTGATAAGATGACCATTTTTACTATGTTAATCCTGCCAATTCAGAAGCATGGGATATCTTTCCATCTTCTGATATCTTCTTCAATTTCTTTCTTCAATGATTTAAATTTTTGTCGTACAAGTCTGCTTGGCTAGAGTTACCCCAAGATATTTATATTATTTGTGGCTATATGAAGGATGTTGTTTTCCTAATTTCTTTCTTAGTCCATTTTGTATTTGTGTATAGGAGGGCTACTGATTTTTATTTGTTTGTTTGTTTGTTTGTCTGATGTTTTCTTGTTGTTAATCTTGTATCCAGCCACTTCACTGAAGGAATTTATCAGCTGTAGGAGTTCCTGATAGAATTTTTGGGATCACTTGTGTATACTGTCATATTATCTTTAAATAACGATGATTTGACTTCTTCCTTTCCAATCTGTATCCCCCTGATCTCCATCAGTTGCCCTACTGCTCCCACTAGGACTTCAAGTACTACATTGAATAGATGTGGAAAGAGGGGACAGCCTTGTCTTGTTCCTGGTTTAGTGGAATTGCTTTGAGTTTCTCTCCATTTAATTTGATGTTGGCTATTGGCTTGCTGTAAATTTCCTTTATTGTATTTAGGTATGTCCCTTGTGTCCCTAATCTGTCCAGGACTTTCATCATGAAGGGGTGTTAGATTTTATCAAAGGCTTTTTCAGCATCTAATGAGATGATCATGTAGTTTGGTTTATATGGTAGATTATATTGACTGATTTTATGTTGAACCATCTCTGAATCTCTAGAATGAAGTCTACTTGATCATGGCGATGATCTTCTTGATGTGTTCTTGGATTAGGTTTGTAAGTATTTTATTGAGTATTTTTGCATCTTTGTTCATGAGGAAAATTGGTCTGTAATTCTCTTTCTTTGTTCAATCTTTGTGTGATTTGGATATCAGGAAGACTGTGGCCTCAAAAAAAACTGGCAGTATTCCTTCTGTTTCTAATTTGTGGGATAGTTTGAGGAGGCTTGGCATTAGTTCTTCTTTGAAAGTCTGGTAGAATTCTGTGATTAAAAAAACTGTCTGGTTCTGAGGGGTTTGTTTTGTTTTGTTTTTGTTTTTGTTTTTGTTTTTGTTTTTAACTGGGAGACTTTTAATGAGTGCTTCTATTTCCTTAGGGGATAAAAGTCTATTTTAAATTATTTATCTGATCTTGATTTAACTTTGGTAAGTGGTATCTCTCAAGAAAATTATCCATTTCTTTTAGATTTTTCTAATTCTGCAGAGTACATATTTTTAAAGTATGACCTAGTGATTCTTTGGAACCCTCAGTATCTGTCATTATGCCCCCCTTTTTGTTTTTTATTTTGTTAATTTGGATATTCTCTCTCTGCCTTTTAGTTAGTTTCAATAAGGGTTTGTCTATCTTGTTGATTATTTTCAAAGAACCAACTCTTAGTTTCATTGATTTTTGTGTTGTTCTCTTTGTTTCTATTTTATTGATTTCAGTCCTTGGTTTGATTATTTCCTGCCATTTACTCTTCTTGGGTGACCTTGATTCTTTTTGTTCTAGAGTTTTCACGTGGGCTGTTAAATTGCTATCTCTACTTTCTTTATGTAAGCACTTAGTGCTATGAACTTTCCTCTTAGCACCACTTTCATTGTGTCTCATAAGTGTGGGTATGTTGTGCATTTATTTTCATTGAGTTCTAGGAAGTCTTTAATTTTTTTTTTTAATTAGGAGATTTTTCTATTTGTTTTACAATCAATCACAGATTCCCCTATCCTTCCTCCTCCCACCCCTCAGCCTTACTCCCAACCCATCCCCCCCATTCCCACCTCCTCCAAGGCAAGGTCTCCCATGGGGAGTCAGCAGAGCCTGGTACATTCAGTTGAGGCAGGTCCAAGTCCCTTCTCCCTGCACAAAGGTGAGCAAAGTGTCTCACCTTAGACACCAGGTTCCAAACAGCTGGCTCATGAACTAAGGACAGGTCCTGATCCCACTGCCTGCGGGCCCCCTAAACAGTTCAAGCTAAACAACAGTCTTGCCTATCCACAGGGCCTAGTCCAGTACCATAGGAGCTTTTCAGCTAGTGGTTCAAGCTTCATATGTTTCCACTAGTTTGGCTTGTTGTCTCTGTATTTTTTCTAATCATGGTCTCGATATGTCTTACTCATATAATCCCTCCTCTCTCTCCTTGATTGGACTCCTTGAGCTCCGCCTGGGGCTTGGCCATGAATCTCTGCATCTGCTTCCGTCAGTCACTGGATGAGAGTTTCTATCATGACAGTTATGGTGTTTGGCCATCCGATCATCACAGTAGGTCAGCTCAGGCACCCTCTCGACCATTGCCAATGGTCTATAGTGGAGTCATCTTTGTGGATTCCTGGGGACCTCTCTAGCACTCTGTTTCTCCCTATTCCCATGGTGTCTTCATTTACAATGGTATCTCTTTCCTTATTCTCCCACTCTGTTTTTGATCCAGCTAGTACCTCCCACTCCCCTAACCTTTCTTTCCCCTGACTCTTGCCCTCCATTATCCCCACCACCTCCAGTTTGCTCATGTAGATCTTATCCATTTCTCCATTGCTATGTGATCCCTGTGCCGTTCCTAGGGTCCTCTTTACTAGCTAGCCTCCCTGGAGCTGTGAGTTGCAGTCTGGTTATCCTTTGCTTTATATCTAGTATCCACTTATGAGTGAGTACATACCATGTTTGTCTTTCTGAGTCTGGGTTACCTCACTCAGGATGATTTTTTCTAGTTCCATCCATTTACCTGCAAACCTCATGATGTCATTGTTTTTCTCTGCTAAGCCGTACTTCATTGTGTATATGTACAACATTTTCTTGATCCATTCTTCAGTTGAAGGGCATCTAGGTTGTTTCCAGCTTCTGGCTATTACAAGTAATACTGTTATGAACATAGTTGAGCATGTGTCCTTGTGGTATGATTGAACATTCCTTGGATATATGCCCAAAAGTGGTATAGCTGGGTGTTGAGGGAGATTAATTCCCAATTTTCTGAGAAAGTGCCATACTGATTTCCAAAGCGGCTGTACCAGTTTGCACTCCCACCAATAGTGTAGGAGTGTTCCCCGAGATTCACATCCTCTTTAACATAAGCTGTCTTCAGTGTTTTTTATCTTAACCATTCTGACAGGTGTAAAATGGTATCTCAGAGTTGTTTTGATTTGCATTTTCCCTGATGACTAAGGATGTTGAGCAATTCCTTAAATGTCTTTCAGCCATTTGAGCTTCTTCTGTTGAGAATTCTCTGTTTAGCTCTATAGCTCATTCAGTTTCCATGAGTTTATCGGCTTTCTATTGTTTCTGTTGTTGTTGAAATCCTGTTTTAATCCATAGTGGTCAGATAGGATGCAGGGATTATTTCAATTTTATTGTATCTGTTGAGACTTGCTTTTGTGACTGAGTATGTGGTCAGTTTTGGAGCATGTTCTATGAGGTGCTGAGAGGAAGGTGTATTCTCTTCTGTTTGGGGGAAATGTTCTGTAGATATCTGTTAGGTCCATTTGGTTTATAATATCTGTTAGCTCCAGTATTTCTCTGTTTAGTTTTTATCTGGATGACCATACACTGGGAGAATGGAGTATTGAAGTCTCCCACTATCAATGTGTGAGAGTCAATGTGTGATTTAAGCTTTAGTAATGTTTCCTTTACTAACATGGGCACACTTGTGTTTAGGGCATAGATGTTAAGAATTGGTGGGTCTTTCCTTTGATGAGTACAAAATGTCTGTCTCTTTGATTAATTTTGGTTTGAAGTCTAATTTGTTAAATGTTAAAATAGGTAAATAAGTTTGTTTCCTAGGTCCATTTGCTTAGAAAATCCTTTTTCCACCTTTACTCTGAAGTAATGTCTATCTTTGATGTTGAGGTGTGTTTCTTACATGCAGCAGAAGGATGGTCCTAATTTTACATTCATTCTGTTAGTCTCTGTCTTTTTACTGGGGAATTGAGTCCATTGATATTGAGAGACATCAATGACCAATGAATGTTAATTCTTGATAGTTTGGTGGTGGTGGTGGTGGTGGTGGTGGTAGTGGTGGTTGTGTGTATGAGTGTATGTGTGTGTGTTTCCTTAATTTTTGTTTTGCTGGTGTGAGATTGGTTTGGGTTAATTATAGGTTAAGGTGCCAATTTCAGAGTTTGTCTTTCTTGGATGAGTGACTTTTTTCTCTTGGTTTCTGTTTTCTCTCTGGTCTTCTGGCCTGAGTGGCCTGCAGTTCTGGTGGTGGGCTACGTCCTTTAGTTTAGCAGGGTGCCTCCACTGGGGTTCTGGTGACCTGAGTGACCTCTGGGGTTCTGGGAAACAAAATGGCCTCTGGTAAAGCAGGGGATTCAACCAGAGTTGTGGGCTGGGCTATGGTGACTAGGGGAGGAGGGCTGTTGGGGGAAAGCTGGGCAGGCTCTGAGGATGTGTTGAGGGTCTGCTAGTAGGTGGCTTACCTGGGTTCTGGGTACCGGTGTGGCCTCTTGGGTTATGTGTTTCTAACAAGCTTTTAGATAATGCCAGTTCTTGTAGATGTAACCGGCTTGTTAAATAAGAAACACAGAACCGATTGCAGAGTTAAAAACCACGAGGTCAGAGCAAGAGCGGAAAACCTTACCCTTCACTGCTTCTGCAGTTCTTCCTCTCCGCCAGAGACCTACTTCTGTGCCTCCTGTCTATTTAAAAACTTTCTGTTCTCCTCTCTCATTGGTTGTAAACCCAGCCACATGACCTCCTCGTCACTGCCTGTTTGTACAGACCTCCAGGTCTTCTATGGTTGGTATTGAGATTAAAGGCATGTGTTTGCCATGCTGGCTGTGTCCTTGAACACACAGAGATCCGCCTAGCTCTGCCTCCCAAGTGCTGGGATTAAAGGCATGCCCCACTACTGCTCAGCTTCTGCTCTGGCTTGCTCTGACCTCAAGGCAACTTTATTGAGATACAAATAAAATCACATTTCAATACAAATAAAATATCACTATAAGTTCTCCTAGTCTGTGGGCCACACTTTGAAGAGTAGAAGCCTATTTATTAGCTTACTCTGGAGACTGCTCTGTTCTTCTTCTCATTGGTTCAGGGACTTCAAGCCAACAAAACTATCTGTATGTTCCTGCTTCCCCTTAGCTTTCAATCATGCTAAAAACCCAACCAGCCAACCAAAAAAAAAAAAACAAAAACAAAAAACAAACCCACAAAAAAAACCAGAAAAACAAAACAAACAGAAAACCCAAGCAGGAAAAGAACAACAACAACAACAACAAAAATCTGTTTCTCTTCTTCCTCGTTTTAATGCCAAGTCTTTGGAGAATAATGTATATACTTAGTCTTCTTTAAAATGGTTTTTAATTTTTTGAGAATTTCATACATGCATACAATGTATTTCAATCATACTCACCCCTCCTGCCCCCTTCCAACTTCATATTCTCTTGTATGCTCACATTAATACAGTCTATATACACATGGTTATAGAGCCATCTTTAAAAAATAGAAAGACTCTCCCTCTCCCAACAACCATCAACTAACTGTTGGTAGCTCCACAGCTAGGGGTGAGGGCTCGTGTGCCCCTCCCTCTCCCATGCTGGACCGTTGACTGGTTTGATCTTGTGGTATCCTTTGCAGGTAACCACAGCTGCTATGAGTTCATAGCAGCAAAAATCCTGTCGTGTCTAGACGACACTGGTTTTCCCTCAGTCCTCCCCAAACTGGTTCTTATGACCTTTCTGTCCCTTCTTCCACAATATTCCTTGAGCTTTGGTAGGTGGGGGTGTGATAGAGATGTCCCATGTGTGGCCAAGCACTACACAGACTCTTGGTAGTTTGACCAGTTATGAGTATCTGTATTAACCGCTGTCATTTAGTCTGCTGTTTAAAGACTTCAATTAGCTTCTTAAACTGCTCAGATTAAGGAAAGTAGTCCCTTGAGAGCCCTGATGACTGTTCATCAAGCCCTCTACCACCATCTCATCTGACTTGGTCTCAGAAGCTTCTGACTTTCTCTTGCTCCTGTTTCTAAGACAAGACTGCTCTCCCTTTTCAATTTCCCTTGTGAAAATTGAAAATTCTTCTGACTGCTGAATTTTTCATTCAAAATTCCACATCCATCACATTCGTTTTGACAACTGGTGGGGGCTTGTTCATGGCTTCTACTGTTTCATATGTGATGGTGATTGGTTGGGTGGGTGTCAGGGGTTATAGCTACAGCCTCCCTCATGCTCCAAATCAAAGTTGAACTTTTTCCTGACATTTTCCCCTGAGCTCCTGGACATCAGCACATATCTGTGATCTGCCCACCTCACTGGCCTTTTTGTAAATGGTAGCATGCATTACCTCCTCCCTTTTGGGAAAATCTAGAAAGATTTTCAGTCTTCCCACCACGCCTTTATTATTATTGTTGTTGTTATTGATATCCATAGGCTCAAAGTATCTCTAGATTCCAGTCTTCCACTGGCATCTGCTTCTCCTCCTGTAAAGACCTCTAACATGTTGCTTACTTCAGCCTCTGCCCAATTCTTTAAGCCCCACTCCATGCTGTCTCCAAACTATAAGTCCCAAACAAATCCCAAATCTTCATGTCAGGCTGCTATTCTGGCATTTCTATTTGTGGTAGTTTGAATGTAATTGGCCCCCATAAGCTCAAATGGAATGGCACTATTTATTAGGAGGTGTGGCCTTGTTGATGTAGGTGTGGTCTTGTTGAAATGGGTGTGGCCTTGTTAGAGAAAGTGTATTCCTGTAGTAGGGGAGGGCTTTGAGGTCTCTTTTGTTCAAGGTTCCCTCAGTGTGACCCTCAAACCACTTTCTGTTGCCTTCTGATCACGATGTAGCCAGTAGCATGTCTGCCTGCACGCTGCCATGCTCCCCACCATGATGATAATGGACTGAACCTCTGAACTCTAAGCTGCCACCTCAATTAAATGTTTTCCTTTATAAGAGTTGCTGTAGTCATGGTATCTCTTCACAGCAATAGAAACCGTAACTAAGACACTATTCCAGTTACCCAGTAATATGTAGTGAACTACACCAAAATATACTAATTTGAAGTAAAAGACAAAACAGAAATCAAGCAACCAATCAAAACATCCATTTCTTTTCTCTCTTACAACTCTGCTGATCATACATGCCCACTCAGCATCCAGCTGTGCTGTTCTCTTTGGGGTTTCTCATACAGCTGCAGCCAGATGTTGGCACGACATGAATCATGCTAAGTCTTGGCTAATTGATACCCAAGATGGCTAGAATAACTCTCTTCACATTGTCTCTTATCTGTTCTTTCCTACATCACGATGGCCCCTCCATAAGTGGATTTCTCAGGTGATAACTGCTTTTCCTTAGAGCAGTGGTTCTCAACTTTCCTAATGCTGCAACCCTTTAATACAGTTCCTCATGGTGTGGTGACCCCATCCATAGAATTATTTTCATTGCCACTTCATAATTGTAAGGTTGCTACTGTTATGAATTGCAATGTAAGTATTTCTATAGATACAGGTTTGTCAAAGGGGTCACAACCCACAGGTTGAGGACCACTGCCTTCTAACAAGCATTCTAAGGGACTCCTGAAGACCTACAGTGCTTCAGAAGCCATGGACTGTCACCTGTACAACCTACTGGTTCCAAACAAGCAACCCAGGTTCACTATGAGAGGGAACTTGTGGCAGGAATCTTAAAAGGTCTTATTAATAAAAACAAACCTGGAGCCAGGTATTGTGATGAACGCTGAAAGATCAGAGAAACAGAACAAGGCACACCAAACCTCACCTTGCCAGTTTCTCAGCTGATCTTGTTTCCTCAGATCAAAAGCCTCTGAGTCCTCATCTGAATGGATCTCAGCTGAACTGCTGCTAAAAACCTAAAAGCTTAAAAAGCTAAAGTTCCTGGTCTTCATGCCTTAACTACCTGTCTGCTTCCTGCCATCACTTCCCGGGATTAAAGGCATGTGTCTTTCCCAAGAAAGACATGAGCTCTCAAGTCCTAGGATTAAAGGTGTGTGCTACCACTGCTTAACCTCTATGTTTAATATAGTAGCTCTTCTGATCTCTGACCCAAGATAAGTTTATTGAGGTGCACAATATATCAACCACAGGAACTAATAAAGGGGTCAGTTCTGCAATGGCAGAACATCTTTAAAGACTAGCTGTATAAGGTTCCTTAGCCTCCTGTTATAGAAAATCTATGCTCAGTAGCTGGCATACTGACATGTCACATTCCAACTTCAGACTGCTTCTCTGGTTTCATCTGTTTCTTTCCTTGGTGCTACTGGGACTTCACCCAGAGTAAACATTCTGTTCTCTGAGTTCACAGTGACTTTCAAAATCTATGTGTGTGTACACATGCTGCTCTGTTCTGCCTGGAAATCCATTCTCTGGCCACATCCTGTTTCTCTTGTCAAGGAAGGGCAGTAGAATGAAACTGTAACCTTATGCTGCTGGATAAGGTGCAACACCCATACTTCACGACCCTGCGTATAACAGTTCAGTCTGCACTCCATGGGTGGCTCCCTTCCCTGGATATCAGCACTCCATTCACACTTCACTCACTGTTGTGACTAAAATGTGAAATGTCCCCAGTAGGCTCGTTGTTGGGACCCTTGATCCCCACCTGGTAGTGCTGTTTGACACAGAAGCTAGAGGAGCTAGAGCCTCACTGGAGGAAGAGGGTCACTGCAAGAGGGCGTTGAGGTTTCAGAGCCTGACTCTGCTTCCTTCCCACTCCCTACTTCCCCACTGAGGACACTATGGGGCCACAGACTCGAGGAAGCCACATCCTTTCTTAAACTGTGAGCCAAGGTGGCTGGAAAGATGGCTCAATGGTTAAGAGTACTGGCTGCTCTTTCAGAGGCCCCAGATTTGGTTTCCAGCACCCACAAGGTGTCTGACAATCATCTGTGACTCCTTCTCAGGCATTGTGATACCCTCTTCTGGCCAAGGGCACCAGGCATGTATGTGATACACAGACAGAACATGCAGGTAACATAGAAATACATGTAAAACCACATGTGTTTAAAACTGTGAGCCCAAACAAACCTCTCCTCCTTTAAGTTGCTTGTGTCAGGTATGTTGTCATAGCGACAAGAAAAGTAACTGATGCAGAGAATTGGTACAAAGGAACAGCCATTGATGAGATGAATCAACCCATGGGTCTTAAGCCTTTGGAACTGCTTTGCAAGAGGAATGTGGGAGAATTAGGAACTACAGGCTAGAGAACCTAAACACAGATCAGTAGGCCTTGCTGGTGGATGCTTAAAAGACCAAAATGAAGAAAGAAAGGAGAGTCGAAGCCCAGCTCGTGGAGATTCCGAAGGGAATAGGATAGTATCAGGCACTGGACTAAAGTCCATTCTGGCAAGGAATCTGGTTACATTCTGCCTGTGTCCTGAGACTTTGAGTGTGGCTGAGTTAAAAAGTGATAAACTCGTGTGTGTGTGTGTGTGTGTGTGTGTGTGTGTGTGTGTGTGTGTGTGTGTGAAATTTCAAGACAGGACAGCATTTGGGCTGTATCTTAGTTCCTGATCACTGCTCTCTGGGAGCTCACTGTCTTAGTGAAAGAAATGAAAAGTGTGAAGTTTTCAAGAATACATGAGTGAGTTTTAACATGCAGAGAAAGGTATTAACCAAATAAAAAGGTTAGACTTTCCACTGGGACAAGAGAAATATGCCCTGAGGGTAAGACCTCACCTATTGCAACTACAACTTAGGAAAATACCAAACCAGTTGAAATGAGAGAATCTGAACTGAAAATGGTACAGAAGGGAATTTCTGCTTAAAAACAGCTACCCAGGAAAGTGTTTCCTCAGATTCAGCTGCCAAAGTGCACAGTGGTCACTACAGCTGTGACATAAGAGAGACACACTGCCTCTTGAGCTGACAGCAGAATTTAGCATCATCATCTCTCTGCGTGGTACACTTTTGAAAGTATGAAAGGTGTAAGAGTGAAGGGGATCATGCAAGCTTACACTCAGGTTCCAGAAAGTCTGAAGCAGGGCACTGATCGTGAGGGTCATAGTCCCTGCAAGGAGGCCCTGAGAGGTCATCACATGATGCTGGAGAGATGAGGAATACACTGAAGTGGAGTTCCTAAGATGTTGGAGATGTTAGGACAGTGGGATATCCCCTGAGGAATGTGACAGGCTTGGGATGCAGCTGACCAAAGTTTGTCTCCTTCCTTTGGGAGCTTGCATGGTACCTCTGGTACCATGAAAGCCAGTCCTCCGGGAGGAGGTGTTCAGGTCAGTTTCAGTTCTTGGTCCTGTGTCTGAAGTGCATGGTGTCTTCTTTGTCAATAAGGATTTAGGTATGTCCACCTCTGGGGAGCAACTAAGATCATAGCAATGGTCTATAATGTTTGAGAGTCTCTTGGACAACCCTGGCCAACACTTCAAAAGATGGCTTCTCATGCAATCTTTGTTTGTTTGTTTCCAAGACAGGGTTTCTCTGTGTAGCCCTGGCTGTCCTGGAACTCGTTCTGTAGACTAGACTGGCCTCAAACTCAGAGATCCGCCTGCCTCTGCCTCCTGAGTGCTGGGATTAAAGGCATGCACCATCACCACCAAGCACTGTTGGGGTTTTTGTTAGATGATCTATGACTCTTGGAAGGAACATTATCAACTCAGATGGGAAGTTTTCATTTAGAACACACACACACACACACACACACACACACACACACACACACACACACACGAGGAAAAGGCCCAGCGCTGTGGGAATGTTCCTCATCTTTGCCCTGGTGATGTCAGCAGGGAGAACTCTCAAGGCTGTTTTCTCATCCCAGCCACTCAGACATCCTTTGAATCATTTATAAAATCCACTTAACCAAGTTGTTGACAAAGAATTAAGTAAGATGACTCCTGTGGGATATTGCTTGATAAGTCTCAAGTTGACAACCCTACAGAGATCTGTCATCTAGATTTTTTTTTTAGAACATGTTTTCCATATCTATCATATGAGGATGCTTTTTCTCGTCTCTACCTCACATAAATCTTGGGGTACTTGGAGCTGTGCACAGGAAAGGCACACTATAAATATCACTCAGGTTTTATTTTATAAAATTGAAATCATCTCATTATGTGCTTCATAAGCCATATTCAAGCAATGCCCTGGTGTCCTGGTAACTCGTCATTTTCATTTCTTCAAAGGCATTATTCAGCTGTGGAGTTTTCTTTTCAAATTACTACAGACAAGGAACAGAGCTTGGGCTAAGAAGGATGTCTTTTTGCTGGATGTGGTGGCACATGCCTTTAATGCCAGCCCCCAGGAGACAGAGGCAGGTGGATCTCTGTGAGTTCAAGGCCAGCCTGGTCTACATGGTGACTAGGTTAGCCAGAGATACACAGAAACTTTGCTTCAGAAAGAGAAAGAGAGAGAGGGGGAGGGAGGGAGAGAGAAGAGAAGAGGAGAGGAGAGGAGAGGAGAGGAGAGGAGAGGAGAGGAGAGGAGAAGAGAGGAGAGAAGAAAGAGAAGAGAAGAGAAGAGAAGGAAAGAGAAGAGAAGAGGAGAGGAGAGAAGGAAAGAGAAGAGAAGAGGAGAGGAGAGGAGAGGGGAGGAGAGGAGAGAAGAGGAGAGGAGAGGAGAGAAGAGGAGAGAAGAGAAGAGAAGGAAAGAAAAGAGAAAGGAAAAGTTTCTTTAACAGGTCCCAAAGCAGGGGTTTTGTCCTACTTCAGCCTGGCAACTCTATTTTACTTTGGACTTCTGTGAACTTGGTTACTCTAAGTCTCTCATACAAATGGGTCACTCAGAGTTCGCCTTCCAGTGTCTCACCATAATGTCCTTGGAGGTACATTCATGTTATAGGTTGAGCCAGAATTCCCATCCCCTTTAAGACGGACGAATATTCTGTTTTGTATACACAAATGTATACTTATCCTTTCATCCATCCATTGCTTGGTTTGGATTTGCTCCCAAAGGATCAGGTGCTGGGAGTTTGGTCCCTAGTGTGGAGATGCTGAGAAGTGATGGAGCCTTTCAGGGATGACTGTATCTTGAAGGGGGATATCTTCAATTGTGTCTTGTTTTTCTCTAAGTTCATATTCTTATTCTTATAAGAAGCCACCTGGGAGGCAACTGTTAGAGAGCAAGTCACCCTTTGTCCATTTTATATGCCCCTGGTTCCCTTTAGGCTTTTCTCCCATGTGGTTGTATAGTGAGTGAAGGGACTTCAAGGGGATGCTGGAACTGTGTGTTTTGGGTCCCTCCAGCCACTAGAATCATGAGCCAAATACACTTATTTTGTTTATAAAACATCCAGACCAGAGGTGTTTTGTTATAGCAACGGACACAAGGGACTAACGCAATCCACTGATGGACAACTGAGTTGCACTTAACATTTGGTTGTTACGACTCGTGTTTGGAACATGAATGTAGAGATATTACTTTTAGATTCTGCTTTCAATTGTCAAGGAATCCCTGGATCACATGGTCATTCTGTGTGTAACTTTTTAAGGACCCTTCATATTGTCTCCACAGCTTCTTTATTACTTACTGAGCTCAAGCATTCCAATTTTTTCAAATATTACCAATGTTTGATTCTTGCCATTGCTGACCATTGTCTTAGTTATGGTTTTATTGCTGGGATAAACACCATGACCCAAAGCAACTTGTGAAGGAAAGGGTTTATTTCATCTTACAGCTCGTAGTCCATCATCCAGGGAAGTCAGGGCAGGTACTCAAGGCAGGAACCCAGAGACAGGAATGGAAGCAGAGGTCACAGAGGAATACTTGATTACCAGGTTGCTCCTTGTGGCTTGCTTAGCCTGCTTTCTTGTAACACTTGTGATGGCTGACATTATGTTTTAAGTTTAAAATGCTGTGCTTAAGAGATCAATAAAACAAAAATGCCTCTAACCTGTTAGCCCCACTTTCCCAAGGACAGACAACTTCCAGGAATGCTGGGGGCTATTCTTATAATTGGCTGGTCCTATACAATTTTAATGAAACTGTTATTCATGTAAGTTAACAAACTGAGTATTTTCACTTTTGTAAATAAGCTTGCTTGCCCCTGATTGTACAAAGGCAGGAAGTATGTAGCCTTGTGAGTTTTTCCTTTATAAGCTCCTGACTAATATAATTTGGTACTACACCTTGGGAATCCTGAATCTAGGGTTCTGAACTGGCATCAATAGCTAAATAGTGCCTCTTCTTTGTTTAAAATTTATCCGTGGTCATACTGGTAAATCTCTGAATCAGGACCACCCATGCCAGGGATAGCACCACCCACAATGAGCTGGGTCTTCCTACATCAATCATTGTGGCAGTTACTTTACTACTGCTGTGATAAGATACCATGACCAAGGCAACTCATAGAAAGAATTTATTTGACTTAAGGTTCCAGAGGGTTAAGAGCCTATCATGGCAGGAAAGCATGTCAGCAAGCTGCAGACATATTGCCTGGAGCAGGAGCTGAGAGTTCACATTTTGATCCACAAGCTGGAGGCAGAGAGAACACTGAAAACGGCAAGAGTGTTTTGAAACCTCAGTGCCCACCCCTAGTGACAAACTTCCTGCAACGAGGCCACACCTCCTAATCCTTCCCAAACAGTTCCATCAACTGGGGATGAAGTATTCAAGGATATGAACCTATGGGGCCATTCTCATTCAAACACCACATTCCACTCCCCACCCCCCATAGGTTTGTGGCCATATCAGAATGCAAAATGAAATCAGTTCAACTTCAAAATCCCCCAGTCTTTCACAGTTTCAACAGAATTTAAAAATCAAAACTTCAATATCTCTTCGGACTCAAGGAAATCTCTTAATTATGACTGCCTCTGAGATCAAAAGTGAATTACACACTTTGAGCATGCAGTGGCACCAAATATACATTATCCTTCCAAAGTGGGAGGAATCAGAGTACAGAGAGAAAGTACTGGGCCAAAGCAAGACCAAAACCTAGTAGGGCAAACTCCAAAATCTTGCAGCTCCATGTCTGATGTCAAAGGGCTTAGATGGCTCTGCCCTCCCAACTCTTCTGATTGCAGCACATGCCTCTTTAGGACTGGTTCCACTCCCTGTCAGCAGCTCTCCTTGGCAGGCATCCCACAGCTCTGGCATCTCTAACATCTTGGGGTCTCCAACATAATCTAGGCTTCACTTTCACGGCTTCACACAGTGGCCTCTCAGGGCCTCCACCCAGAGACCACCCCCTGACACACTCTTGGCCTCAGTGGCTCTCCTTAACCGTGGAGGAAGATTCCACAACCTCTTTACTCATGTAACCTTGGTGACTATAAAGCTACAGCCATGCGGATAACACTGCCAGATCTGCCTGCCTGCTTGGGATGGCGCCAGGCCTCTTTGAATCACATTCGCAGCAGCTTTCATTTGTTGATGCTTTTTAGGAATAGAGAAATCCTTAGACCTTTTCTTTTCACCCACTGGGAGCTTATCTGAGTGAGGTCTTGCCCTGAGGGCACATCGCCCTTTATTCCAATTCCAGTCAGGCCTCTCTTCAATCTCCTTATCATTGTCAGCATAAGCTGTGGCTCCAGCACTAAATTTCCTGGTGTTCTTTTTCTCTTCAGACTGTATATTCTGTATTTATCCTTCTTCCACTTACTCCTTTTCATTGGAAAACGGCACAAAAGCAATGACTAAATAACCATGCCGCAGCATCAATATTAGGCTGTCTTGAAATCTCTGCTAAAGAAATTAGTCCATTACTTCTCAATTTAGCCTCAGGCAAGGTCTTAGGAGGTGGGTAGAAAGCAGCCGCATAGGTTACCAAAATATCACAATGGTCTGTATCCTCGTTGCTAATATTGTTCCCCTCTGAAGTCTCTGGAGCTGGGCCACCATGGCCCACACCGAGCTCAGTCTTTGAGCTGTCTTTCTAGCTCCTACCAGAATGGCCTGTTATGCCCCACTTATGACATTCAACAACTTTCCTGGTCCAAAAATCTCTAAATCTTCCACATTCCTCTAAAACAACCACCATGATGTGGTCTGTCACAGCAGTAGCCCACTTCTTGGTACCATCTTCTGTGTTAGTTACTTTTCTATTGCTGGGATAAAAAACCATGACCAAGTCAAGTTATGGAACAAAGTGTTTAATTGGGTTCATGGTTTTAAATGGTCAGAATCCATGATGGCAGAGCAAAGGCATGGCTACAGGAACATCTGAGAGCTCACATCTTGATCTACAAGCAAGAGACAGAGGATGTATTGAGGATGGCTGGAGGTTTTTGAAGCCTCAAACACCTCCTCCAACAAGACCACACCCCACAGTCCTTCCCAAACAGTTCCACCAACTGGGGACCAAGTCTTCAAACATATGAGCCTAAGGGGACCATTCTTATTCAAACACTACAATCATCAATCAAGAAAATGCAACACAGCTTGTCCATAGGCCAATCTGATGGGAGCATTTTCTCAATGGGGGTTCCCTCTTTCAAAATGACTCTAGCTTATGTCAAACTGACATAAAACTAGTCAGCACAACCATGTCTTTGGGTAGTCACCCAAATGCAATGGTTTTCAAATTGTAGGTTGTGACCCCTTTGGGAGTTTCATATCAGATATCTTACATATCAGATATTTACATTATGATTCATAACAGCAACAAAATTGTGTGCCTTTCTCTTGACCCCCAATAAGCTGTGCTTCGTACATTCTCCCATTAGCAAAGAGAGGTGCATTTATTTACATAATTTTTCCCTCAATATGTCTTGAAAACTGTTCCACACTAGCCTGGTGGTGGTGGTGGTGTCACTGTTGCTGTCTTTGTGTGTGTATGTATGTGATTGTGTGTGTGTTTAGACAGTATCTTACTGTGTAGTCTTGGGCTAGAACTTGCTGTGTAGACTAGGCTGGGCTTGAACTTTCAGCAATTCTCTTGCCAAGCCTCCTGCTTCTGTCCCCTGAGGGCTGGTAAACCAGAATGAACGACCACACCTGGCCGCACGTTTCTCTTCTTAACATCCCCACACTGTTCATTTATGGACGAGATATCTTCTCAACTGCTCTCCTGTTCTTGAATGTTGAGGCTCTTCAATATTTTGCTGTAACAAATGGCAATGTGTTGAATATCACTGTATTCCTGAACAAACTAAAGGGGTGTGTCACCATAAATTTGAGGGAGTCACAACTTGGCCTTCAAATGATACCCGGAAAGTCAGCGTCCCTTCTAAAGGTTCTTAGTCTCATTAATAAAGAATTTAAGGACAGACTCAAATGGACACTTGAGCACAATTTATTGGAGTTTAACAGTAAAACCCCAGGGTAGGTTGCCTGGTGGAGGAGATCTAGTAGGTATGGTGGAGAAGAAAAGAAAAACAATAACAAAAAACACACTGGAGGTCAGCTACAAGGTAGGAAGGGAAGGGAGCTTTAAAAATAGAGTAAGGAAACCCAGAATACCAGGGAAAGCACACTTGGGCTCTGGCCAGGATCCAAAAGAAAAACAGAAGAGAAGAAAAAGGACTCCTGTGGGTGGGGTCGGGAGAGGTGGCAGTGGGAGGCAGACCTACCAGAACCTCATGAAGGCTCATAGGGACTCCTCAAGGGATCGAAATTCTGGGAAGAAAGTCTATGTTGTCTTAAGATCAACTCTCCTTCCTAGGGAGTGTTTCTGCTTTCCTGATTAACTGGAGAAAAGGTCACATCTCCACCTAGAGGTAGATTCCATTTTTTATCACAACTAAGTGAAGTTAATCGGTTGACTTTTAAGTTTGTTCCCATTGAAAGCATTAATAGCATTCTCTCTCTCTCTCTCTCTCTCTCTCTCTCTCTCTCTCTCTCACTCTGTGTGTGTGTGTGTGTGTGTGTGTGTGTGTGTGTGTGTGTGTGCATACATGTGTGGGTATATGATGGTTGTGTGAGTTCAGGCATGCATGTACTACAGCACACTTGTGGAGGTACAACAGAGGCCAACTCCAGTGTCAGTGCCTGACTTCTACCTTGTTTGAGACACAGTCTCTCTTGTCCTCTTTCTGTAGGCAGGTTAGCTGGCACACAAGCTTTGGTGAATTCTCCTGTCTCTGCCTCCTGTCTCTCAGTAGGGGATGCTGGAGTGTGCATTACCCCGTCTGGATTCTTATGTGGGCTCTGGGCATTGTAACTCATACTTACATGCATGGTAAGCACTTTACCCACAGAAGCATCTCCCCAGACTGGCAATAACTTTCAAAGTTTCCCAAGGCCAAGCATAGTTCTGGATATTTTACACAACAAGACAGGTGTGGTGGCACTTGCCTTTGACCCCAGCACTTGGGAGGCAGAGGCAGGTGGATCTCTGTGAGTTTGAAGCCAGCCTGGTCAAGTTCCAGGAGTGCTGGGGCTACACAGAGAAACCCTGTCTTGAAAAACTGTTTTTCAACAAAAACAAACAAAACAAAACAAAACAAAAAATCAGTCTTTGGGCTGGAGAGCTGGTTAAGAACACTTGTTGATCTTGCAGAGGACTGGGGTTCAATCTCCAGAACACACATGGCAGCCCCCAAAATTCTAGAAAAACACCCATACACACAATAATAAACACATCTTTAAAAATCATTTTAAAAATTATAACCAATCAAGCAATAGTTTAATACTCATGCACAACAAAACTATTATACATTATATACCATGAAAAGTATAGGGTAATGATGGTTCTTTAAGGATTGACTATCACTAGGAAAGTTGCTCATGAAATGAAAAATTTCCAGATAATGAATCCATTTTAGAGCTGAATTTCACTGTATTGAAATCACCCTGAATAACACCCATGCATTCCTCTGTTTGATCAAATATATACTGAGCACAGCTGAGAATTTGGTGAACTCCACACAGAGGCTTTGAGCATCCATTATTAGTGGGCTGGTCCTTACCTAAGCTATTGAAGCAAGCACCCCGTACCACGGCCACATCAGGACTCCTTCTCTGCAGGCTGGTGACTGATTCACGTTCCGCCACTGCCCTCTAGTGACTGGTTCTCACTCTAGCCTAGCATTTACCGGAATCATTTTCTCATTGCATCTTAAGCTGTGAGAACACAGATGACAGTTTGTCCCTCTGTGTACCCAGTTTCCAGCAGCAGTGTCTAAATGAGATGCTCACACATAAACACTTGTAGAATGAATGGATCACTAACCAAATAAACAAAGGGAATGGTTAGAATCCTAGGTTCCATCATTAAGTTCTTCTAACCCTTTCTGTGGCTTTTATTTTTGTCCTGTCTTATATTGTTGCTGTGTTTATGTTCAGCCTCTTGGCCTCTGGCCATTGTCCTTTTCTATCTCTCTGACTCCTAAGCACTTAAGATGGAGCTCCAGAATAAGTGAGGAGCAGAGGTCTCCATGACTTGCATCTACAACTCTAGTGATACTCTTTCTGCCAGGTAGCTTGGGAACTCGAAGGCATATTTTGCTTCCCTCTCAGCTCTTGCATTCTGAATTGAGTTGTCAGTCAGCTGGTTTCTAGGCAAAAAGTCACAGCTGTCTGGTGTGTCTGTAAATTTCATGGAAAATCTGGCTATATGGCCAGCACCAGGACTGGAAATATGGGGGTGTGCATCACAATGCTGCACAGGATAAGAGCTTAATGCACATTTATTGAAAGGCAAAAGAAAGGCCCAGAGCATGCCACCGTTGCCTTTGACAATACTGGCAGTGGTGTGGAGCCCCTGTGCCTGACCTTCTACTCAACTTACATGACTTAGGGAGGCGTTATTCATGATCACATCAATTTTATGGATGAGGAAAGCAGGGCTTAGAGAGATTAACAGCTTTCCAAAGTGGCAGCAGGTTGTGAAATCCTCCAAGATCTAAATCTGTTTGATTCCAGAGGCCACATTCCTGACAGTTCCAATTGCTGACCCAAGAGGCCCTTGGCTTCGTCAGTGAGATTGTCACCCATGAACCTGGCAAGACTTCTCACTGCACTCCAGCTGATGGCCTGATCCCTCTCTCCCATCCCTCATCCTGGTCTCCTTTTGTGACAACTCATCCCTGCCCCAGGGCCTTTGCACCATCTCTGCCAAGAGGTATATCCATGGCTTCCTCTTCTTTCATTTAATTCTGTGTTCACTGTGTTCCCCCAAGGAAGGTCTTTCTGAGCACCCAAAGCTACCCCACATTCTCCAAAATGACATCAATGACCTTTTAAAATTTTCTTATTCACTTTTATTGTTCTGTGTATGAGTGTTTTGGCAGCTTGGAAATGTAACCTATGTGCAGTGGAGGCCATTGTGAGCTGCCGTGTAGGCACTGAAAACCCGACCCAGGTCCTTGGTAAGAGTAGCAAATGCTCTTAACCAATGAGCTGTTTCTCCAGCTCCAGTCTTTTTACGTATTTAGTTCTTATTGACAGTCTCTTCCATTTGGTAGTAGATGTCAGGATACCAGGGATTTGGGGTGGACCTATTGTGCTTAGACCACTGCCTGGCACATGGTACCCAATACCTCCCTGTGCTAGCACATTCCTTATTATATGTCAGAATTCTTTAATCTGACTGACATGTGTTGAACAGGAGTCTCATGCTTGGCACTGTGTCAGACAAGTTACATTGTGGTCTCATATATTACTCTATCCCCCATGATATATATATATATATATATGGAAATCTAGTTTTGAATAACATACTCCTGGCAGGCAGAGGCTGAGCTAGGGTCTGAACCTCACAGCCTGGCTTGATTTTTCTTACCAAGTCGTGTCTCCAGACTTCTTTGTGGCAAAAGTCTCTCCTCCGTTTTTTGCACTGACGGTATTTTGATAAGTCCATGCAGACAGGAAGAAACTGGATGCAGGGCTTTTCAGCATGACCTCTCCAGAGTCAGGACAGGACACTACATAACCCCCAAGCAGGTAGCATTTCATCCAGGATCGGATTTCACTTGGGGGCCGTCAGATCCCTTACTTTGAGGGATGGCTTATCAGAACTAAATAACTGCGGGCCCAGGGGTGACTGTGTGTTCCAGCCCACTTTCTGGATACAGGACAGCCTCCCACAAGTTTTGACTGACGAGTCATCATGGTTTTGTTTTTTACACGCAGTGTTTGTAACTGCTTGCCGGGGGTTACATCATGGTGTCTGGGCTGGGACCAGTGTCCCCAAGCTTTCTGGTGGAAGCTATTCTTCGGGGCCGGCTGGGAAGCCAGCAGGCTCTGGGCAAACAACCCACCTTGTTCTCCTTTCCTCTTGTTCTTTGAGGGAGGGCGGAGGAAAGTAGTTCTCCACAAATGAGAAGAACTCAGAATTAATATCGACTCTGACTCCCACGAGGCATCAATGTGGTAGTCGGGATTTTTATTAAAAATGAAAATTCGCAGAGACTGGAAAGCCATGTAGAGGCTGGGGAGCAGGGAAAGGGGTGGGGAAGGGGGAGCAGGGGAAGGGTGGGGAGGGGAGCAGGGAAAGGGTGGGGAGGGGGAGCAGAGCAAGGAGTGGGGGGGCAGGGGAAGGGAGGGGAAGGGGAACAGGGGAAGGGCAGGGAGGGGGGAGCAGAGGAAGGGAGGGGAAGGGGAGGGGAAGGGGGAGCAGAGGAAGGGTGGGGAGGGGAGACGTTGATCAAAGCATACAAAGTTTCAACTAGAATAAAAGAATAAGTTTTAGTGGCCTGTTGCAATGCCTGTTAATAATTCTGGATTTATTATGTATTTCAAATTTGCTAAAAGAATAAAAATTTAATATTCTCATCATAAAAAAGTGATAAAATGTTTCAGATAGTAGACACCCAAACTACTCTAATCTGACAGGCTTGTATACATGTACAGAAGTATCACACCATACCCCATAAATATAAAATAAGTAAAAGCCTAGGAAAACAGCAAATTGGTGAGGTGGTGGATATGCTAATTAGTTTGATTGACTCTGTAATGTACACATGAAGCCATCACATTTTATCACATAAATAATTACAGTGATGACCTGTCAGTTAAAAATAAAAAAAATTCTACATAGTTCCCAAACCCAAAGAGGAACATCTTGGCGTCTGTTTCCTAGCACCTCTTTCACGGTGTCTCCAGATTCATTCTTGGTATCTTCCTTGCCCGGAACACCCACAATTTCATGAAGCCGGGTGGGCAGTGTTACCTAGGGAAGAACAGTTCTGTGGAAAGGGAGATGCCCCCAAGGGGCTAAGTCTTAAGAAAACTGTCTGGAGGACCCCGAAAGAGCCAATGAGTTCAGTACAGTCACTCCAGTGCAGGAAACCTGGACACCCTTACAGAGATCCACCAAGGGGTGTCATTACTCAAAAGTCACAGCTGTTCACACACACACACACACACACACACACACACACACACACACACACACACGAGAATCTCAGAGAGACTGGTGGCTAAGCCAAGGTCACTCACAGGAGATTCCCTTTCTCTCTGTTTAAAAGCCTTCCTTGACCTCTTACGTATTTATAGGAAAGAAAACCCCAAGCTTCCTTTCAAGCCCTTTGCCCACCCCTCCACCACCTGCACCTGGACCTCCGCTGTGCACTGTGCCTCTGTGACCGGGTTATCTCGTCCCTCTGCCTGGACGGCCCTTCCCGTGCCCGTCTCTTCCTGGTGTCACTCTCAGTATCCTGCCCCTTCCCACGAAGCTCCTCTGGCCACCCACCTCTCTAGGTGTCCTTGTAGCTTCTGCCTGCCTTGCTCATAGCAGTTACCCTCTTGGATAGTCAATGTATTTAAACTGAGGTCACCTCCAGGTCAAGAATCCTGCATCTTATTCATCCATTTCTTGCCATGTTGGCTCATGTAGTGAGGGCTGTACTATTTTTTTTTTTCAGTGCCTAGCATAATAATTGATTTATCACAGGGACTAAATAAAAACTGAATAAATGAATGAATGAATGAATGAATGAATGAATGATCCTGGGTGAGCCTGCAGTAACACACCCGTGGGAGAACCTGGAGTGCCAAACCTCAGACATCCATCTGAACTATAGGGTGTGTTATTAGGACTGTTGTTAGTTTTCTTTTTCTTCTTTTTATTGATTTTTAGATGTTTTCTCCCTTTTTGTTATGGAATATAATGATAATACAGGAAGCATCAGATGAAATGAAAAACACTCATTCTCCCATCACTGGGAGGGGATGGTCTGGTTTGGAAGCCACCATTATCCCTGCCTGACTGGGTGTTTGCTGCAGGGTTTTGACTTGGCTTGATGAGGCCATACTTCACACTGAGCAGGTGGGACGAGGCGGAGGAGTGGGAGGTGCCTCTTCCAAAGACCAGGCTGCTCTCTGGAAAGAGCGGCCATGCAGGATTGCTAAGTAGTTGGTCCAGAACATGGCCCTTCTCTAGTTCTTTGTCCCAACTCCCAAAGCAAGAAGACGCTTTAGAAGAACGCCAGGGCTAATTAATAAAAACCACAGTTGCTCAGTCACTTGTTCATTGACAACAGCATGGGTTGCTATCCCCAGATCCATATCCCATCCTTGCCTGTCTTTCTGAGCATCGACACATCCATCACCAGATTCGCTTGCTGGGTGAGTTGGGTATATAGAAGGCATGAGCTGAGAAATTAGAGGGCAGAAAAGCTTGGAGTGTTTATTCCCTGCTCCCCGAACTGAGGCCATGGTTCTGGCAATGGCTGCCATCATCTATCTACCTCCAGACATAATTCCCAAAGAAGGGTCCTCCTCAGCTGATACACTCATGACAGCTTCATGCGTTTTCCTTTTGGTTTTTCTCCCCTTGGGCCTAGGGTCGGGATTTGCTTCCTACCATTGCTTGTTTCCCGACGTTTCGTTATTTTTAAATTGATTCTCCTAACTGTGGACACCTTTTCTTAGAAGTCTCCTAAATAGCAGTGTTAAGAAACAGTCATCCGATCTTACCTGTAGGGAAGAAAGGAAAGGGGCCCCACAGTGAAAATGACAAGTTGTTCTCACAGTGAAATAGGTGTGAGAGCTGAAAGGGGATGCTTGAGTTAAAATGATGAGGCCCAGAGCTAAATTGATAAATGAAGGAGTTAGTAGTTGGGTATGAGATAACCCAGTTAGATTGGAGAAGGAGGAACCATGTCTAGGTCAATGATAGCTAGCGAATCATTGGTCCCCTTGGAAGCCTTGAAGGAGCATATTCAAGGCACTGTTGTCATATACCCTTGCTAGTGACGCTAATAGTGACAGATTAAGCTGTAAATAAAAACGGCTTCTACAGAGCCTGCATCTGCTTCAGGGATGAGATCATAGACCACCCCACAGCCAAGGAGCTAGCAACAACAACAACCACACCAACAAAAACACAACACAACACCACCCCCCAACCTGAAGCTCTATAGACTTCACTTTCTCATGGTAAAGCTACAAAGCGGATCCTGTAAATGTGAGAGTGAAGAGTGCTCGTTGTGATTCCCAACTCCTGAGATAACTCCAAAATAAAGGGTAGTCACCCTCGCCAAGTGACTAACAGCTATGTCAAGGCTGGCTGTCAGGCCGGAGTCAGAGGAGGGCAGAGGGAGGCTACAACGCTTCCCAAATGTGTGGGCAGAACATGGACAGTGCAGGATCATCTCCGTGATTGGGCTACATCCAGTGTAGCCCAGAGAGTTAACTGACCTCCATAGCGATCACTCAGCCTTTGCCTGGTTTCTGCTGTTGATCTTTATAAAACCCCCAGACAAAGGAAATTAATTTTTCCTCTCTTGGAAACACCTTCCACTCTCAGGAGTTCTCTCTCTCTCTCTCTCTCTCTCTCTCTCTCTCTCTCTCTTCAAATTCTCGCTTTTCTGTAGTAACTCTTAATAAAACCTGCTTCCACTTTGAATAATTCCCACAGGATCCACATCTTTAATTTCATTTCAGTGAGACGAAGAACTCGTAGCCATTGTCCCAGATTAATCACTGACGACCTTAAGGGTCCAGCATCTTAGGTCCTTGGGGTACACACTCCTGGGCCGTGGAAGGTTCACAGATATGTGTAAAAGCCACACATCCTTTGCCCAAGCTACCCTCCCCCTGTGCCAGTGTTAAGCAAACCTGTCATCAGACATCAGATCATAAACTATGGCGCCAGTTAGAACTGGGTTCACATCTCAGCTTTGACATTTACTGGGAGACATTGGGTCAAGTTTTAGAATTCTTGAAACCAAATCCAGGGTCTTTGTTATTATTCTTGTTTTGCTTTAGGAAGACTCTCTTGTAGCCCAGGCTAGCCTCAAATTCACAATGTAGCAGAGCATAACCTGGAACTCCTTATCCTCCTGTCTCCACCTGGAATTGCTGGGATCACAGGTGTGTGTGTGGGGGGAGTGTGCATGTGTGATCACACCCTGCAGTTTCTTTATTCATGAGGGAGTATAGCACCCCACCTCCCTCCCAGATTTGTAGCAAGGGATGCATGAGATGATACAATAGAAAGTGTTTCACAAGAGCATGGTGAATGCCTCACACCTGTTCACTCTCTAAGTACTAGACTCTGCTCAGAGGTGGGAATAGAAAGGTTTGGAAGACACAGGGCTTATGACTCAAGCATCTCACAGAGACTATGTGGGAGAGAGAGAGCTTTGCTGCTGTGTGGTCTGTTTGTGGAATGTGAAATGTGGTTTGTATGTGGAATGCCCCCCCCCCACAGGCTTGTGCACTTGAAAACTTGGCCTCTACTGGGTGGAGCTGTTTTGCAGGGTTGAAGAATCTTTTTTTGTTTGTTTGTTTTCAAGACAGAGTTTTTCTGTGTAGCTTTGTGCCTTTTCCTGGAACTCCGTAGCCAAGGCTGGCTTCGAACTCACAGAGATCTGCCTGGCTCTGCCTCCCGAGTGCTGGGATTAAAGGTGTGCGCCACCACCCCTTGGCCTGGTTGAAGAATCTTTAAAGGCTTTGATAGAGGAAGTGAGTCAGGGGGTGGAGGTGGGGATGGGGACTTTGATGTTTGTTAGCTCTACTTCCTGCCCACAATGCTCGCGGCTGCAGATGCAATGTCACTAGTCACCTTACACACCTGCTTCATGGCTTCCCCATGGTGATAGACCGACCGCATCCACTCTTAAACTGAAGCCAAAGCAAACGCTTCCTCCCGTAAGTTGCTGCTTTTCCATGTGTGTGTAGTGGGCACATGTATGTGTGCATGTGTGTGTGTGCATGTATATGAGTGAGTGTGGAGGCTAGAGGATGATGTCAGTCTTGTCATTGAACACTTCACTTTCTCTTGCTGAACCCAGAGCTTACCAACTAGGCTACTTTAGCTAGCAGCTTGCTCCAGGGACTCTGTTTCTGTCTTCCAAATACAGGCGCCAGTTTATAGGCAGGCAGCCATGCCTGCCTGGCTTTTCTGCAGATGCTGGGGATGTGAACTCCAGTTCTTACAATTATATGACAAGAGCCATCTCCCAAACACCTAAGTGCTCCTTACCGGGTACTTTATCTTAGGAATGAGAAAAGTGATGCACATGATTGCTGAATTTTTTCTCATCCTTTGTTTGGGACTACAGTATAGCTTGAACCTTGCACAATGCTCTCGTTTCCTTGACTAACTTCTCAAATATCTGTGAGTCCCAGCTAGGCCCCTAGCCGAACCTCGAGTCTGAGCAAATGGCTTTCAGTATTGCCACAGCCCCACTGTCATCCAGTCAGGTGGCAGCATCTCTGCTCTGCTAGAGGTGACGTGTGCCCTCTTTCGAGTTTATGACTTCAAGTTGCCCAGGACCATTGACTTGAGGAGCAAGATGTAGTGTAAAATGGCAAGACTGGAACATGTTCTTCACCTTCCGTGTGGCTCACTGACCTGGCTGCCAGGCCTTCATCGGCAGCAGTATCATCCACATGGCCACATCAACACAGAAAGAACTCCACACTTATTGGCATCCCATAGGAGCCTGAGTGACAATACTGAGCTGATGGAAGGGTCTTATGCATCACGAATATGAATATCATTATTCAAATCACTCTGGTAGATGTTGAAGATAAAAGGAAATGTTTTATTTTGTGTTCATTAGGCACTAGAGGGTACATTGCCCCTGGCTGCCGACTCATTATGCCTGTTATGGTTAATGGGAGTTAAACTCCAATATCACATCAAGGGGGAGAAATGATCCCATAAGTATTTGGAATTTTTTTTCCTCCAGATTGCAGATCAAAGCTGGGTTATGAACTTCTATGCTGTCTTGCTAATGGATTAGACTAACAGTATTCTTTGAATTTTCCCCATATGCTGATGTTCTCTATGGAGGGATGATTATAGGAATTCCATGAACCTGTGAGACTGCAAAGTCTACCAGAGCCTGTTGCCAGTGTGACTTTGTCTTTCAAGGGAGAAATCCTTGAAATGCCTGCTCTTACTCAGGAGTTTGAGTATATCCTCTCACGTATCCTTGACAAAACAGAGGCATGGGTGGTTAAGTAATCTACCAAGTCACAGAGCTAACAGGAGCACCAGGTGACGGGGCTAGGGGTTTTTGGTTCAGAAGCATGCCAGTGCACTGTTTGGGGCTTCTTCCCGAATGTCTATTACTGCTTACACTACAACAAGATGTTTTAGATAAGGCTGGAGTGGGCCTTTAATAAGGGCAGTGTGGTAGCTTGAATGAGAATGGTTTCTCTAGGCTCATATGTTTGAATGCTTGATCACCAGTTGGTGGAACTCTTTGGGAAGGTTTAGGAGGTGTGGCCTGGTTGGAGGAGGTGTGACACTGGGGATGGACTTTGAGATTTTAAAAGTTCGTGCCAGGCCTAGTTAGTTTTTTTCTTCATCTTGCTTGTGGATCACATGTAAGCTCTCAGCTTCTGCTCCAGTGCCCAGCCTGCCTGGCAGCTGCCATGCTCCCCACCAGGATGGAACTGTAAGATCCCATTAAACACTTTCTTCTATAAGTTGCCTTGGTCTGAGTGTCTCATCACAGTGATAGGAAAGTAACTAAGACAGGTAAACATTGAGCTGACAAAATCTCCAGAGAGTTGAGACTGATTTGAACCCATTCAAGCTGTCTGCGTGGTGTAGTTTTCTCCTTTCTTAAAACAGCAAATGAGAAAATGAATTAGTTCCAGCTCTCTGTGGGTGAGAAGCTAGGGAAGTGCCCCCTTCTGTGACAAGGGTGTGGGTTGGGGGCACATGTAGAAAGGAGGAAGTACAGGTGAGAAAGAGCAGTTTGAGAGTCTGGCACTCAAAAGGCTGAGCTCAAGACCAACCTGTACTACATAGCAAGATTGTCTCAAAAACAACACACACACACACACACACACACACACACACACACACACACACAGAGAGAGAGGGGGGGGGGACACAAGTTGCTGGTTGTGACTTCAGCATGATGAGGAGCTCTGCTTTGACTGTTAACTGGTTGCTTTTTTTTGGGGGGGGGAGTGCGTGTACGAGTGTTCATGTGCATGCACACACTAATGCCATGTCTTTCATGTTGAAGTCAAAGGGCAACCTGTGGGAGTCAGATCTGTACCACGCGGGTTCTGGGAATTGAACTCAGGCCATCAAGCCTAGCTGCAAATGCCTTAACCTGCTGAGCCATCTTGCCAACCCTATTATTTGACTGTGAAGGAGGCTCCAAGTTATTTGGGAAGCTGAGCCCCACACATGTAACACTGAACAGACAATGTCTCCTCTGTGGCATTCGGTATGTGTGCCCTTAGACCAACTTGTTAGAGGGATGATACTTGATCACTTAGGTACATAATCGACGTCATTACACAAGATAGATAAGATTATGGTTTGCGTACACCGCTTGTCACTGAAGATGGAGGAGAGAATTAATCCCTTCCCTCTGTACACCATGTTTTCCTCCAGCTATTCTGGTGTCTAAATAAGGTACAGCCTGGGCCTTGTCCCCTCCTCCCAGACCCATTGGCTGGGCCTCAGTAATCTCTGCTCTCTCCTCTGTGCTGTCTGCAGTTTGGCTCTGTCTGGAGTGAAATGTGGGGCCCAGGAGGAAACAGAAATGGATCTTCTCAGCAACACTCGATGACTCTGCCGAGACTCCACCTGGAAGGCTGCGCTCAGCTCAGCGCTCCTAATTACCAGCCAGGTACAGACAAATGGGCTGAGTGTTCAGGGGGGAAGCAGCAAGAGTGATGGAGAAAGACAACTTGATTTATGGAGAGAGATTAAAAGAGCTGAATAGGTAGAGCTCAGCAAAAGATGATGGGGTGGAACTAGGGGACCATCTCCCTGTATCTGAAGGCTGCAAACAGTCAGTAGACTAAGAGTTATTTCAGCTGGAGCTAAGAAATATAACAAAGAGCGATGAAAGGAAATTTATGATAATAATAGACTGTAATTTTATGCCTATTCCCCAACCAAGAAACCTCAAAACATTTTATAGCTAAGTATAATACACACACTACAACAGGGCTGTAAAGTGGCTGGTAATTTAGCAAAAGCCTTTGAAAGAAATAATATTTAGTGAGAAGGTAATGGGCACTCTTCATGGAAAGAGCAGGGACCTGGCTTTTGTTTTGTCTGCTGCCCACTCCCAGGCGTGGTACAGATGGGGAACGGCATTGCTTGATGTTTTCTGAAGCACACAAGGTTCAACCTTCTTTAAAAAGAGGAGGAGGAGGGAGGGGAGGAGGAGATCTTTACAGATCAGAGCAAAGCTTGCAAGGCTGTTACAGCAAAGCTCTTAACCCAGTGTCAGGTTCCCCGATGGCTGACTTGGTCAGTTTGGGCTGCTATGGAAATGTGCTATAGTCTGAATGGCCTGTGAACAACACAAAGGCACCACTCTGTTCCAGAGGCCGGGAACTGAAGAGCAAGGTGCTGGTAGAGTAGCTGTCTTGTAGGAGCCTGCGTCCTCAGACAGGTGTTTTCACCCAGAGCAAGGGGCAAGGGTGGCCCTCTAGCCTCTGCCATTTTGAAAAGGCTCGTTTTATTTTTATTCATTTATGCACACAAGCCTGAAGAGGCCAGAAGACAGCCCTGGCTCTTCTGAGATTAGAGGTGCAGGTGTTTTGTGAGCCATACAACATGGATACTAGAAACCACATTTTAGTCTTCTGCAATAGCGGTGTGCAGGTTAGTTTTTATTGCTAATCTGATATAAACTAGAGGAAGATGGAGCCTCAACTAAGGAATTGCCTAGATCAGATGGGCCTGTGGGATGTCTGGGGCATAGTCTTGATTGATGTTTGGTCTAGGAAGGCTTAGCCCACTGTGGACCCTGTCATCCCTAGGCAGGTGGTCCTGGCCTATATAAGAAAGATGCTAAACACAAGCCAGTGAATGAGGACTATTAAGCAGCATTCCTCCATGGTTTCTGTTTCGGCTTCTGCTTGAGTTCCTACCCTTACTTCCTCGATGACAGACTGTGATGTGGACATGTAAGCCAAATCAGCCTCTCCTCCCCAGGTTGCTTTTGGCCTTGGTATTATCACAGCCACAGAAACCAAACTAGAACAAAGCTGAGATATCTCTCCATCCCCTTCTAGCCTCTTTTATAATACACTCATCTCATTCTTGAGAGCTCAGACCTCACCTCTCAGCTCTTTTTAAGATATTTGTTTTTAATTATGTGTATGCCTGTGTCTGTGTGGGGATATGTGTCCTGAGCGCTAGTACCCACGGAGTCCAGAAGAGGGTCTTGGATACTCTGGAGCTGATGTTTCAAGCAGTTGTGAGCCACACAACAGGGGTGCTGCGATCTTCTGCAAGAGCAGTATATGCTCTTAACTACTTCGCTATCTCTCTGGCCCCTCCTTTCACCTCTTAATGCCATCACCTCCAGAACTGGGGTTCCAACCCAAGAATCTGAGCCATGGGGATGTTGACATTCAGGCTGAATTGCTGATAGAGTAGAGGAGATGGGAAACCATAAGTGTCACGTCTTCACTCTGGTTCTGTGGAGACCATGGGACCAGACCTCTCTGAGCCCCTACCTAAGGAGGCAAGTCTTTGTCCTTTTTCTCACTGTGGGACTGAGGGATAGATGAGCCTCTGCTTTTTACACATCCCTCAGCTTGGAGTGTTCCTTCCTAAGATATCTACATCCCTACTTCCTTCCTTCCTTCAGATGCTGCTCAAACACCAGGCTGCTTGCTGTTCTTGTGGTTTAGTGCATAGAGCCTAGGGATCCCTGTGTGGTTGGCAATCATGCTACCACTGAGTACCTTCTATCCTCCTCTGTCAGAGGAGCTGTACCTGGCCACCCTTCCTGGGACATCCTCCTCCTCCTCACCCCATTGCTCTCGCACTACTGTGTCTCACACAGCTAGGGTGCTGGAACCCTGACTGGAGGCTGTAAGGGAAAGAAGAAAGTACAAACACACAGGAAAGCTGGGATCCAGTAGGGGCTCTGCCACCTCTGATGAAGGGCCCCTGCCACCTCCAGGAACCTGGAACTGTGATGTTTTGTTGTTGTTTTGGGTGGGGAGGGGGTTGATTTTTTGTTTGTTTGTTTGTTTTGGGTTTTGTTGTTGTTTGCAAAGCACAGAAGAGGGGTTAGCTAGTCTCAGTAGGAGATTTCTGTCAGTGAGCATCCCATGCTATAAATATCCAGGAAGAAGTTGCTGTGGGATGTTCTGCATGTCAAATGTGTTGCTCTGATTGGGTAAAATAAATAAAGTGCTGATTGGCCAGTTGCCAGGCAGGAAGGATAGGATAGGCTGGACAAGGAGGAGGAGAATGGTGGGAAGTGGAAGGCTTGGGGAGACACTGCCATCTGCCGCCATGACAAGCAACATGTGGCAAAGTATAGATTAATAGAAATGGGCTAAATATAAGAGTAAGAGCTAGACAATGGTAGGCCTGAGCTAATGGCCAAGCAGTTTAAATAATATAAATGTCTGTGTGTTTATTTTACAAGTGGGTTGTTGGACTAACAGGGCTTGGTGGGGGCTGGAGAGAAGGTCTCCAACTACAGAAGCTGAATCCGCTAATTCTCATACAGACTGGCTGCTCGCTCATTCTCAGCCTCCCAAGGAAAGCTTTGCCATCTTGGGCCTTATCCAAGTAAGGCTTTGCCACTCTGGTGGGGCTGAGGCATTGGAATACTTGACGTGGCAGCGCCCATGTCAACAGTACACAGGCACTCAAGACTTCTCAGGGCTTTCTCCACTCCTTACTTCCCACCCCTTACTTTGTTTTTAAACACAATTTTTTACTGATGCTTTGGGAATTTCATATCATGCACCCCAATCTCACTTATTTCCCAGTCCTTCCATATCTTCCTTCCACTCTTGTTATGGCCCCCCAAAGAAAATTAAAAATAAAATAAAGTCTCACCGACCCCTCTGGGCAGGACCTGCTCCTCTATCAAGTGCAGCCTTCTCACCCCTGTCACAGCTGTCGGGGCTCCAGTTCCTCTGTGCATGCACCATTCTGCTCCTCCCTCTTTCCCGCCTCTCCATCACATATTTGGCATTGGGAGCTGCAGTGTGGCACACAGTACACCCTTTTGCCCAAACAGCTTTACTTGCAAACGCTGAATGCAATGACTCATTGGTCCAGTTCAAGGCCTCTGCCTTCTGCTACACCATCAATATTGGACCCTCACCGAAACTCCTCTCCTACTGGTGCCTTAAGTCATGGAGATCCTTGGCCATGGTTTGGCAGGACAAACCCCTTCACATGCCCCAGCAGCTCATACATGGGGTAGATCTAAGGGGAGCGCAACTCAAAGCCCTGGGTCTGGGGCCTGGGTGGTAGCTGAGATGGTCAGCCCACCAGCTCTCTCATGATAAAAACCACTGGGGTCATCTCTCCCACCCTGCTCCAGTGAGGGGCAGGGCCTGCTCTCCTGCATGCGATGGCCAGAGAAGGGCAGGGGCAGCTCAGTCCAGCCCTAGGCACCAACATGCCTTCAGATATCAGCCCAGACTACCGACTTCCCCATGACCTTTGGTGGTAACTTGGGCCATGGACATCAACGCAGACGCCAGCTGTGGTAGGGCCAAGGTGCTGTGGATATCACTCTGTATAAATAAAATGCTGATTGGCCAGTAGCCAGGCAGGAAATATAGGCGGGACAAGCAGAGAAGAGAATTGTGGGAGGTAGAAGGCTGGGGAGGACAGACACTGCCAGCCACCGCCATGAGAAGCAACATGTAAAGACACTGGTAAGCCACAAGCCATGTGGCAAAGTATAGACTAACAGAAATGGGTTAATTTAAGATAGAAGAAGTAGATAACAAGAAGCCTGCCACGGCCATACAGTTTGTAAGCAATATAAGTTTCTGTGTGTTTACTTGGTTGGGTCTGAGTGACTGTGGGACTGGTGGGTGAGAGACATTTGTCCTGACTGGGCCAGGCAGGAAAACTCTAACTACAATGGTGCCCAACGTGTTGGCAAGAGTTTCCACCTAAAACCTGAAAAAAAGATTCTAAGACGGAGCTAAAAGCAGCTTCCTAGTTGTCTCTCTCAAGTTAGCGGCAGCCTGACAGTTTGAGCTACTGTGGCGGGTTTCTGGCGTGTGCGCCTGACCTGCAGTGTGGTGGGAATGAGGAGTCTACAAGCGGCACTTTATGCTGCTGCATGGTGGATTTAGTCTTTGCTAGTTAAAAAAAAAAAAAAAAAAGGTTTCTGGGCTATGCACTGCTTTGATAGAACTGCTTCTGATAGTTGATGGTACACATGGCTCCAGACCCAGAGCTGGCGGTAAACTGTACCACCGCCATGTTGGGAAACTGAGGTGGGTGGAGCCAGCAGCCACAGTGGCGTTTCAGTCTTACAAAGATGGATATTACACAGAGAATCTGGTTTATGTTGTCTTTGGGATTTTTAACTACAGAAAAAGATTTGATCGTAAAAGCTGTTGAGTTAAACCAATATGTAAATTTTAAAGGTACCTTGACTTCAAAATTTAGATATAAGGATATGTTGATTTGGAAAAGAGTCTCTGCTTTTGTTTCCACAGAAAGCCAGAAGCTATGGGTTTGTTCCAGATTAAGATACATCAAGTTTGATCAGCCAAGACCACCTGAAAGGTCTCCGATGACACCATGGCCCAGATGATCTAACATCCAGAATGGTTTCAAGGCAACTGGCTCAGAGGTTCACCCTCACAGACTACTCCATAATCCTAAAATTTTCTTTGTGTCCCCATAAGATACAGCGCCCCCCTCCAGCAGGAAGTAGTAAAAACAAAACAAAACAAAACAAAAAAACAACTACGCCCAAATTCCCAGCTGGTTGGAGATGGAATTGGCTCACTCCTCTAAACCCAGGCATATTGTTAACAGAAAAGGTTAAGAGATTCTTGTGTCCCAAATCAGAAGAGCCCTCTGGTGTGGGACAGAGAAAAAAAACAGTATTTTTATTTAAAGCAGGTTGATTATAAATGCGATCTCTTTCTAAAGAAGAAAAGGGGATATGATATAGATATAATAGGATGAAAGGGTAGATTAAGGAACTTACTTCTAAAGAGCAACAACTTGTTTAAAATGTTTTACATTGGTATAGATTTTAGTCTATTGATACAAACTTAAAGTTAATTTTGTTATACTGTGTATATATTTCTACTGGTGTTTAAGATATTATGTTTGTATAGCTCATTTAAAATTATAATGGATAATTAAAAATAGATTAATAATTAGTCATTATGATAATCATACTCGTAGCCATGTTAGTTAAATCTTCTAGGTATACATAGAGATATTTCAGATAGATAGGTAATCTTTAAATACTTCAAAGGTCTACAGAATATGGCATTTAAAATATTTTTAAAATTTAGACTTTCTGGACAATGAGACATGTCTGCTCCTGGCAACACCGATTTACTTCAGAGAGGAGGATGGGCATTAAAGACACTTCATATCTTATCTTCACCTTGGCAAAAATAGCCATTTGGGCAAGAAAATGTTCTTGCCTGGACTGCTTGATTGACTGGACATGCAGGATCCATAGAAAGATGACCACTGAACTTTGCTTGACAAAATGGTCCTTCAGGTTCCTGCTTCACAGAGGAAACTGCCAGACATTCTACAGGACACTGAGAAAATTGACCGAGAGACTCTTGCCCTGTGGGCTGAAGACAAATGCCCCAACTTTACAAAGGAACGTTAGGTGACAGTCCAGGCTGCCAGCTGTCTCTGTCTACGCTGCAAGACTCCCGAAAGTTGCTTGCATCCTTCTCCCGGTTCTCAGGCAATATTATATCCTTCTGAGGTCTTTGATGTGGTTGAAGACTAGATAGTTATAATTTCCTCAGTTATAATAAAAGATAAGTTATATATAAAACTTTAAACTCACAAATATAAGATAGATAGGATATCTTCTTTAATATTGCAACTGTAATTCTTGCTTGATAATTGTTTTGTTATCTGTAATTTTACTATGTGAAAGTTAACCTTCCTTTTTTAACAAAAAAGAAAAGGGAAAGTGCTGTGGATATCACTCTGTATAAATAAAATGCTGATTGGCCAGTAGCCAGGCAGGAAATATAGGCAGGACAAGCAGAGAAGAGAATTGTGGGAGGTAGAAGGCTGGGGAGGACAGACACTGCCAGCCGCCGCCATGAGAAGCAACATGTAAAGACACTGGTAAGCCGCAAGCCATGTGGCAAAGTATAGACTAACAGAAATGGGTTAATTTAAGACAGAAGAAGTAGATAATAAGAAGCCTGCCACGGCCATACAGTTTGTAAACAATGTAAGTTTCTGTGTGTTTACTTGGTTGGGTCTGAGTGACTGTGGGACTGGCGGGTAAGAGAGATTTGTCCTGACTGGGCCAGGCAGGAAAACTCTAACTACACCATGGGCTCAGACATGGCCCTCGGTGGCAGCCCGGGCCTGGGCATCACCATGGCCTCGGGTGGCAGGAGAGATCTCTCGAATCAGCATCAGGCTGTATTTCACCACCTTAGCGTCTCCCGTTCTGCCTCTCTTCAGAGCGCACAAACCACTCTGCCTCTCTTTCTCTCCCCTCTTCCACCACATACTTGCTCATTGTAGGTGGGCCTCTGGCTGTCTTCTGCCTGCCTGCCTACTTTTTTTTTTTTTCAAAGAGTTGTTTCCAGTATCTAAAATCATTATATTATTGATTTATTACATTCCTTTCTGTCTCTTCTGGTGTGAATGCAAACTCCTTAAGGATAGAAAATTCATATGCTCTGTTCAGTATCCTCATCACTTCCTGGGACACTGATAGTATATGCAAATATTAGCAAAGCAAATTTACTTTTTTCAAATAGGGAAGACTTAGAGATTGCATGTGTGGTTTATATCTTCAGCATATTCTCTCTCTCTCTCTCTCTCTCTCTCTCTCTCTCTCTCTCTCTCTCGTGTGTGTGTGTGTGTGTGTGTGTGTGTGTGTGTGTGTGTGTGTGTGTATGCATTCACACATGCTTATGGGATACACCCGTGTATGGGGGTGTATATGCATGTGTGTGGATGTGTATACACCTGGAGGGAAGAAGAGAACCTCAGCTGTCATTCTTTATGTTTTGTTCACCCTGTTCTTTTGAGGTGGGGGGTGGGGTCGAGGGTAGAGGGGTTGTCTCTCACTGGCGTGTAACTCATCCAGTAGACTGGGCGAGCACCAGGGACCCACCAGTCTCCATTTCCCCACTGCTGGGATTACAAGTGTGTGTCACCTTGCCCAGATTTTTTAAACCTGGGTTTGAGAGGTTGAATTTTACAACTGAGCCATTTTCCCAGCCCCTGCAGCATGTTTTCAACCTCTGCATTCTTAGCCTTTCTGCAATCCTGGGGTACGCTCTTGTTCTTCTCTCCCTTGTTAGAGCTAAAAGCTAAGACACAAAGTTACAACAGGAAGAAAACCGGCCTGGCAGGAGCTGGGTTTGCATGCAGAGTTCTGGAGTCCTTTGGCAATCTCCTGTCAGCATCCAAATTTTACATCTCCAAGCTCCTTACCTTCTGCATGGCCAGGACCCCTAGAAAGCCACGAGCAGATGATAGAGCAAAATCTTCAAGCAGAATTGGGTTAGTGTAGAAAGTAACAGTCTCATCACAGGGACGCAGAACTCTGGGCCAATTCCTATGGCTGATAATTACAGGTACCCGGAGCCTCTGGCCCTGTTTGTCTGCTAAATATAGACGTCACTTGGCTTTCTTGTTCAGAGCCGCTGAGAGGGGAGAAGAGGTGCTTTGCTGCTGTGTCTTCTCTACCTTCCTTCTGGTTAAGATTCTTAATGGCTACACACATGGCTGGTAATGCCTTTTCCAACCCAAGTTTTTGATGATTGTCTTCAACTTATAACTTGCCAGCATATCAAGAGAGTTGGAAGGTTTCCCCCTCTAGCTTCCTGATTGGCTGGTATCAGCATCATTTTTCACTTTTCTCATTAATATGTAATGAGTAGTATGTCAGACAGCAATATGGGGACCTGGAGGAGGCAGGCATAGTCCTTGGCTAGAGGCCCCATAAGAACATTTTTTGCAGGAGATTTGCAAAGCTGAAGCACATGTGACAATTGTTGTTCTGGAAATGAGGTCGTAATGTGCTTAGCCCTTGTGGGAGGGGCCACAGCTTTCATTTTCTGTGTAATTATAGGGACAACAGTGACCGGGGATAGACCAGCCACAGAAGCTGTCCCTTCAGAGACGTTTCAAGGGTTAGGTAATGGAGAAAACATTTAGGGCTGGCTTCAGAAATGAAGCAACCAGGGCTGGGGAGACAGGTCAATTGTCACGCAAGTAAGAAACTGAATCTCACCAAATAGTCAGGCACAGTGGTAATCTCAGCATTGAAGAGACAGAGACAGGAGGATCTCTGGTACTTATTGACAGGCATTCTACCAAATCGGTAATCTTCAAGTTCAGGGAGAGACCTTGTCTCAGAAAACACAGTTGATAGCAATTGAGGAAGATACCATACAACACAGACCCCTGGCACACACACACACACACACACACACACACACACACACACACACACACACGCACGCACGCGCACACAGGAACACACATATATGTAGACACATGCACATATAAGTATGCATACGTACACAGGAACACTCCCCCAAACACACACAGAATGGAGCTCCCATTGGCGTTCAGAGTTGAGGCTTTGCTTTATTTTTACAGCAGTGCTCTGGTCTGTAGACTCCTTCACAGGACTAAAAACAGCAGAAGAAACTGTCAAGGAACCAACCAACTTCCAGTAGTAACGTATCCCTTTCTCTGAAACCCCATCTCCTTATGACCCCAGATGGCACTGGGAAGGTCAAATGAGGAATGTGATAAAGGGCCCATTTGGAAGTCTTCTTGTTATGGTGTTTGGCATCTGGGCAGGTGTTTCCAGGTTCTTGGCCTCTTATTCATAGAATCAAATATTCACACAGACTTGCAAACCTAACTAGAGAGCTTTGTTCAAGGCAAAGTGATAGGATGGTCAGATATACTACCGAGAGTGACAGCAGGCTTCACAGCTGAAATACCCTGATTATTTGGGGGTATGGGTTCCTTTTATTAGGTTCAAGATAAGGAGGATTTTGGTTGTTAAAGGGAAGAGTTTGGATGGTTCACTATTTCATTGGACAGATTTAATTATATGGTCATTTCTCTACTGCTCAGGCTCTTATCATAATGCATCTGATTTCAATCATACACATGTTCAATTAATACATAGGTACAAGATGGTAAATGAAGGATTCTTCCTAAAGTATCACCCAAAGAACACAGTTTGCCGTATTGAGCATGCACTCCAAACCAGCCTGTACTGGATCAACTCATTGCCCAGAGTTAGGGGATTGATTTCAGGATAAATTTGAATAGAAGCCACAGGGTGGCAAAGGGCAGTGGACTGGTTGGTTTTTGTAAACTTGACACAACTAGAGTCACTTGGGAAGAGGAAACTTCAGTTAAGGAATTCCTCCCATTAAACTGGTCTGTGGACATGTCTGTCGGACATTTTCTTGATTGATATGGGAAGGCCTATCCAGTCCCGGGCTGTATGAAAATGCTAGCTGAGCAAGCTATGGGTAGCTAGCCAGTAAACAGCGTTCTTCCTTGCTTCCTGCCTCTGCTCCTGCTTGAGTTCCTGACCCGATTGCCCTCAGTGATCAACTGTGATGAAGATTCCTAAGCCCAGTGAATCCTTTCCTCCCCAGCTTGCTTTTGGTTGTGGTGTTTTATCACAGAAACAAAGAAGCTAACTAAAACAGGGGATAACTATTTTCATTGTTTAAAGCAGGTATATGTGCAGCTCAATGCAGATGGGGGTCATTAGGTGCTAGACATATTGTTCAAAGAAGGGTGTCTGTGCAAGTAAGGGTCTCAGTGCATAACTGGAAAATGGTAGTGTGCAGAGCCCAAACCAAGTGGAGTCCCAGGCTGCTAAGCAATTCCCTATGCCTTGCCTGATTTATTTGGAGAGAGAAAGCATTTATGAGGAGTCCACCTCAGACCTTTGGGGTTGACCTCCTAGAGCAGTTGGGCAGTGAGAAGGGACTCTTCTTTCTTGTTAATCAGTTTTGTTTTTCTTCCTGTTTTGAGCTTCACTTGGCAGTATGGAGAGTTCAGGGTGACTCGGGATGAGGGCACATGGGTGGGAATTTATTTATTTGTTTGTTTGTTTGTTTGTTTGTTTATTTATGGAGCTGAGGATCGAACCCAGGGCCTTGCACTTGCTAGGCAAGTGCTCTACCACTGAGCTAAATCCCCAACCCCTTAATTTTATTTTTAATTAATAATAATTGTATGTATAGGGGTACTATGTTATGGTTCAATGTGTGTTTACATTGTGGACTTGTTCATTTAGCTACCATTTCATATACTAAATCATATATTCTACTGAAAATGTTTTGTGGGAGGAGAGGTCTTTCTTTATTACGCACTAATTTAGGATAGTGTAATTTGTCCATAAGAAAAAATTAGGATTTGATTTTAATAGAAAACCCCCAGAAGAAGAAAACCCAACCTTTTACTCTTTCTTTATTCCCCCATAGATTTCCCCCTTAAATTCAGGGGGTTCATCTTCCTCTTCCTCCTCCTCCTCTTCCTCCTCCTCCTCCTCTTCCTTCTTCTTCTTCTTCTTCTTCTTCTTCTTCTTCTTCTTCTTCTTCTTCTTCATCAAATATAAGTGGGAGAAAATCACTTTCCTTCAACCAAGCTAAGGTGTTCCACAATCCTTCAAAATGAAGACAGATGCCTACATGGCTTAGAAACACCCAGGGCTGGGCAGGGACAATGGTTCGGTTGGTAAAGTGCTTGCCATGCAAGCATGAGGCTGAGTTCAGATTCCCAGAGCATGCACAAAAGCCCGGTGTGATGCTTGTCTATAACCATGGTTACAGCTAGTTTTATGCTAACGACACAAGCTAGAGTTATCTAAAAGGAGGGAACTTCAATTGAGAAAATGCCTCTGTAAGATCTGGCTATAAAAGCACTTTCTTAATTAGTGATTCATGGTGGGAGGGCCCAGCCCATTGTGGGTGGTGCCATCCCTGGCTGGTGGTCCTGGATTCTATAAGAAAGTAGGCTGATTAAGCCATGGGGAATAAGCCAGTAAGCAGTACTCCCCTGTGTCCTCTGCATCAGCTCCTGCCTCCAGGTTCCTGCCCTGCTTGAGTTCCTGTCCTGACTTCCTCCAATGATGGACCCTGATATGAAAGTATAAACCAAAACAAACAAACAAACAAAAAACCCCTTTCCTTCCCAACTTACTTTTTGGTTGTGGCATTTTGTGCAAGGGGTAGAAACCCTAACTAAGACAACCATAGTGCTGGAGAGTGGGGACAGGCAGATCCTTGAGTTTCACTGGCCCGTCATCCTAGTCCATCAGTGAGCTCAAAGTTCAGTGAGAAATTCAGCCTGTCTTGAAAAATAAGGTAGAAAGCAATCAAGGAAAACACCCAAGATCTACCTTGGACTTCCACATGCCTGTGTGCATACACACCTGCATGCACACATGCTCATACCCCCACCCCTACCCCAAAACAAAACCCAAATGAAACAAAACATGAAACCAACCTGAGATCTCTTGTAGAGGCCTCTTGGCTGCAGGAATGTGGAACAGGTTGCACTGTAGGGAGGTAGGAACAGACAGTGAGAGTCTGTGACAGGGTTAGGAATGACCTAAGAAAGTAGAGCTAGGATCATCACATGGAGTGAGATTAGCGGAGGGAGAAGAGTACAGAGAATGGTGGATAGTTCCTCTTGGTTGTGGACCCCAGACCCCTCAAAGCAGGAGATGTGTTCGCAGACCCCCCAGAGCAGGCCTGAAACTGCAGATGGTACCAGACCTGGGTACTTCCACGTCCCTGCACTGGCACACACTGATGGAGCTTAATGTGCATGCTAGGACATTAAAAGGTTAATGGCGTAATTATAATTAAATAGGACAACCAGAATATATATAAGAAAGCAAGGAGGACTAAGGGAAGAAAGGGGGCCACCGGAAGGGGGAAGGAGCATGGGGAGGACGGAGTGTGGGAGAGGTGATAGGAACAAAGTGAGATGACACTTACGTGTGAAGAGGCCATGCTGAAATCCACTACTCTGTATGTTAGCTTCAAAGTGCATTGAAAAGAGAAGACACTAAAATGGTAAAATTATAACAGTATTTATAGTAACAGTTAGATGAATCTGCACCTCCTTCCTCAAGTATCGTACTGAACATTCATGGGAATCAAACTCTTTACAGCCTCCCTCTAGCCTGTCTGGTTTGCGAGAGCCAATGCTCTCGCACTTGTGATTATTTTAGTTAAAGTGGGGTGACTGGAACACAAGGATCGTGATAATCCAACAGTCGGCCTTAAAATAGAGATGGCTTCTAACGGGGCCTGGGAGACTAATGGGCAGGTAGTATATCCAGTATGGATGCATTGGCAAAAGGACGATCCACACCCAGGATGGGAAGAAGCAGGATGGCTCAGGATTTCATCACATCATTCAGAATAACATGCTATTTAAAGCGCATGAATTGCTTATTTCTGGAATTTTCTCTATTTAGTATTTTTGGTCTGCAGTTGACTGTAATAAAATCCAGAAATAAGCCACAGTAAGAAAGAGACTACAGGATTTCTTCTCCTAATGACACTCTCAGATGAGATATCTGTTCTCCACCTTTCTGAGGCATGTCTTAAACAAAACAGCTGAGCAAATTCAGGGCCCATTGAACATACACCGGGACACTGGTTGAACACACTATGCTCGCTCATTCAGCCCTAGCCACTATCTTATATTTAGCTCCATTCTACAGAAGAACTTGGGGTTCAGTAAGGGTGGGTGACGTGAGGGAGTGACATTGGAGTTTGGAAGACACTCAGGTCTGTCTTGGTACAGAGACCAGACTCTCACCCTTGTTTCTGGAGCTTCCCACCCATTTTATTATGCAGTGGGCTCTGTCTTTGGAAAGTAACTGTACTCCCCACATACCTCTAACGATATGGTCTGGTTTGGGGAGTTTCCCTCTGGTGGGGCTTAGCACATGGTGGGGCATGCTCGTGGAGCAGCTGAATTACTGAGTTGCATGCACCATGCTAATGCACACCATTGCTAATGGCCACTGTGCACCTGTGCTGAGGAAGAGCATGAGCTTATCCTCCTTGGGTTTTACACTCGGAAGTCTTTCCAGGAACATACCTTTGGGCTCCATCCAGCAAAGACTTTTACAGATTAATCATTTCTTGGGAGACTTTCAGCACCCCAGAGAAGTTCTCTCATAACTCCAGATGTGGAGCAATGAACACAAGCTAACAAAGTCAGCAAATCTGCAAGTATGAGACAGAGTCACATGTGAAAATGGATGCAGCAGCATCTCTCAGGGACAGACATAAAAGGACATCAGGATCCTAGATTTGACCAAAGAACATTTCAGATAACTTTTGATGGATTTACCCTAATAGTAAATCAGGCAACAGAGACACAAGAGTGGGCAGGATGGGTGTGGCCCATCACAACACAGCCACACTCACGTTCCTGGAGCCAGAGGGCAGAGTCGGGAAAGATGAATAGTAGAAACGACACTGGAAGTAATTTTGAAAAGTCACCTAATCTGTCCCCCTCAATCATCTGAAGCAGCCTCATTCCATTTTGAAAGACCCCCCAGGGAAAGACATTCTGCACCCTCTCTTTTGGTGGAGTCATTGCCTGTTAACAGCTCTCACTGGCTGGAAGTTGAAGTCCTGTAATTCATCACCTGCCAAGGCAAACACAAGCTGATGGGCTCTATCTATTTACTAAGGATTTATGCCCCTACCTACTTCCAAATGGCCATGAGGCAATCTGCTGATGGGGTTGATTCAGAGTTTAGGGAGAAGAGAAAGTTAAGGTCTGCACACTACACTGCCCTAAAGAAAGAACGGGGATGGCGTGCGTGTGTGTGTGTGTGTGTGTGTGTGTGTGTGTGTGTGTGTGTGTGTGTGAAAATCTGGTTTGGACTGAACATTACTGGGACAGGGTGAGGGGCACAGAGTAGACAGGTCAGAGGGTCAGAGGCTGCAGCTGGTGTGGAGCCTTCAGTCCAGAGGAAGAAAAGCAAGCCGAGATGGGCATTCTGACCCAGAAGTTACAGAAGGTCCTTTAACCATATGTCAGTCTACATGGGGAAGTTGAGCAAATGAACTGTTCTCCCAAAGCTAGATGGGTAAATGGCACACAAATGATAGGTCCTCGTGACAGCAGGAAGTAGGGGCCTACTGGACAAATGGAGACTTTGCAGAAAGAGGGAAGGGAGGCAGTCCTTAGCAGAGATCCCAGTGAGCCAGAAGTGGGTGTTGGTGGAAGAAGAGAAGGAAGTTCACTGTCAGGCAGAAAACAGCAGGCCTGTCTTTTGAGAAAATAGTCTCATCAGTCTTTTCAAGGTGATGTGCTGACCTTTAAGGCATCACTACAGAAGAGTTCTTCATGCTGACAGGCTGATAGAAAATGCAAATGTTTAAAGGAGCCAAGTTAACCAAGGGGAAGTAGGTTTAAACCAGGTAGGAGCACTCTAAGGCTGTGAAGACACAGTGTGGCTGATTTGTGTGCTAGAAATATCCCTTTTCTTCATTAAAAGGAAGATTGTTCTAATCATGGTACTGCTGTTACTGCCATTATTACTGCTACTAACTCGACATAATTAAACTGGGATCTGAGGTGCTTTATTAAGACCAAATTCCAGGATAGAAACTCATCAGACTCAGAGAAGCAGTTTGCTCAGTTCCCTCAGAGCCAGAAAATAGACCCAGGGGAAGGAAACAGGACTGAGTGCTCCTTCTTTTGCCCCTTTGTGCCCCCAGCACCTTAGTGGGAAGTATAGGAGGATGGATGGGTAGTCAGATGGGTAGACAGGTTAAAAGAATGGGTGACTGGGCCGACAGATTTTGGAATAAAGGTTTACTGGAAATACAAAACATAGAGGAGTTGGAAGAAGAAAATAGTTATGGGTCCCCGGCCAGTCTCACATGTCCATAAGTAGGTCTTGATTCCATGCTGGGGTGATAATTTATGTTCTAGTACCTGCTTTGCCCTCTTTCCTTGCTAGATGACAGCCTGGATACCTTATCCCATCAACAACCTTGGGGTTCCCAGTTGATTTTTCTGCACCTGGATGGTAAACACTGGCCTTGTCCAGGCCCCGTCATGGCTCTGCTTGTGTTTTATTTGGTACTTGAACCTGGATGATCTCATATATTCTCTCTCATCCTTTCAGAGACTTAGTTTATGTTTCTTTAGGTGTGTGAGTATGTGAGTGTGAGTGTGTGTGTGTGTGTGTGTGTGTGTGTGTGTGTGTGTGTGCTATTTTTGTGTGGGTGCCTACAGAGACCAGAAGAGTACATCAGATCACCCAAGCTGGAGTTTCAGGCAGTTCTGAGATGCCTGATATTGGTATAGGGGGTTACCTTGTGTCTTCTGGGAGAGCAGCGCACACTGCTAGGGACTGAAGATGTGTTCCATCACACCTGATGGTATATTCTTTCTGTTTATAAGTTATCACTGTCTTGACTCTGGAACTGAGAACAAGAGATCAACTGTTCCCTGATGATTATTGACAACAAGTTATTTAGAGTGGTGGGAAAGAGTCTCCTGCTTAAAAAAAAAAAAAAAAAAAAAAAAAAAAAAAAAAAGGAAGAGAAATCCTCTGTGGGGGAGACCCAGACCAGAGACTAGAAAAACACAGACAGTATAGACACAAAGACAGAGGCCCAGAGTGGGTTAACACACCCCTGCCCTCTCAGAGTCCTTATCTAATTCCCCTTTAACCTGGGCTAGATCAAGTTCATTTTCACGATTTGAAACCAACATGGTCCTGATGCAGATGGAGACTGAACTTGGAGGCAAGCGCCTCCTGCTTCTGAACAAAGGATGTACCTCCGAATGGGTGCTGGCTGGGGACTGTGTCAAATCCCAGGGGCCTAGCTATGTACTCTCTTCACCCTATTCAGTTCTTCACTCTCGGACCCAGTCTTTGGAAGGGGTTTCTCTGGTCTCCCATCTCTTAAGCTGTCTTTGTGTTGAAATGTGGCCCAGGTTCTGACCACCCAACATGCCTGTCATTTGCTGCAGAGCTAAACACAAGTCCTGGAGCCACTTTCTTCCCCTGCAGCTGCAGCTCAGTGGCAGAAGCTGCGCAGGACAGTGATGGATCCCCTGTTGCTTCTTTTGAAGGACAGAGCCCAGCTAATGCAGCACATCAGTCCTGAAAATGATGCATTTCTAGGCTCCAGGCTGCCAGGGTGTGTGATTTCTGAAGGGTAAACATAGCCTTAAAGAGGAGAAAAATTGTTCTGTTTAACTATGCAGAGAATTCCCAGCAGCTCCTTTAATTTGGTTTTCTGAATAGGACACATTTGCATTCACTGACTTGTGGCTTTTTAGAATAGCAAATGCTCCTCTCTCTTCTCCATGTTTCATTAAATGACTAGATAGTCTCCAAGCTATGCTAACATTAGCCAGTACCCCTGAGATTCGGAGGCCCATCGATCCAGCTATCTTGTTTCCTTTTCTCTGCTCTCCCTCTACTGTTGTTTTTCACTGTAAATTCCTTTTGCAGTGTGAGTACAGAGTCTCAGAAATTGTCTCTCTGTGCATGTGTGTGCATGGGCATGTGTGTGCAACATGCACATAATGGAGTAGGAAAGGAACGAGGAGGAAGTATCCTGAGCCTCATTTAGGATGAAAGCAACATTGCCTTGACATAAACCTGAAGTTAAGAAAGGGAAAAATGGATATTTTTGTTATTTTATAAAATAGCAAAAAGATCTCAATATGGTTTGCTATAAAATGGCAGATAATGTTAAAAACATAATAACTAGCCAGGAGTGGTGGCACATGTCTTTAATCCCAGCACTCAGGAGGCAAAGTCAGACAGCTCTCTGAGTTTGAGGCCAGCCTGATCTACAGAGTGAGTTCTAGGGAAGCCAGAGTTACACAGAGAAACCCTGTCTTGAAAAACAAAACAAAACAAAACCCAAAACAAGCAAACAAAAGTCCAGAACATGGAAACTAATAATATAAATACATATAATTTTAAATATTAACATACTACCATGCTGTGCTTATTGATAATGGTGCATGTTCCTCCATCAGTAATGAATAAAAGCAGTTCTGAGCAAGAGGCTTTGCTAATGCATGGTCGTGTGCCCTGTGGATCCTGCCTCCAGTCTGCATGATGGGGACCAGAGGCTGAGACCAGCTGCATGACTCACTTCCCAGAGAACTCCTATGAGTGAACAAGAGGAGAAAGAGTCTCCATACCCTAGTAGACAGGCCACGATGTCTAAATGGCTTTAACACAGCTCTATGATTGGATGTTTTATGTGTTAAAACGTCTTCCGGCTATAAGTAAAACAGCCTAGGAATTTTATTGATTGAGAACAAATTAATACAAAGGTTAAAAGATTTGAACTACTTTCCAAGAACTCTGAAGTTGAAGGAATTCTCTAATGATGCAATAATACTTAAAAATAATCCAACTATGTGTTAAAATTAGTAGTACGCAAGAAGATTTTTATATCAAATTGTATTTTCACTCACATTGGTTTTCTTTTTTTTTTTTTTTGATCTTGTAATTGGGTATGTTTAGATGGATGACTTACAGCTGGGGTTGAATTGGGGAGAACTAGTCTGGGAGTTAGTAATTCTAGTTTTAAGACACACTTTACTACCCTTCTTGGTTAAGTTTCAACATTTCTAAGCTTGCTTTTTCTGGAAGCATCTACCTCACCTGGCTGTTATAAGGATTTGATGATATGATGTATGAGAAAATGGTTTAGAAACTATGCGGGTTGGGGATTTAGCTCAGTGGTAGAGAGCTTGCCTAGCAAGCGCAAGGCCCTGGGTTCGGTCCTCAGCTCTGGAAAAAAAAAAAAAAAGTAGAAACTATGAATCATGAAGATCCCACATTTCCCTCTAGGCTGTTAGCAACAGTGTTCAGCAATAGATGGTCAAAATCATGACAAATCAGAAATGGTCTAAATGCCAGCAATAAAGCTTGCTAAGCAAATTATGCTACATTCATAGGACAGAGCTATCTGAAAATATGAAAAAAGATGACAGCATCTATCTATTGACAAGGACAGTTGGCCTAGATGCAATAGTGAGAAAATGTATATTTTTCCACAATAAGACAATGTTAGTGTATACATAAAAAAGATGTCTAGAAGATTTTGAATAAAATGTACCTTATTCTAGAATAACATGTATTACTAATGAAATATATACAACATGGAAAGTTTTGGAATTTAAATGCACCTGAGTTTCAAAAGGTAATAGAAATTCCTTCTGCCTTGTATAGGGGCAGAAAAGGGTAATCCTTTTCCTATCCATCACAAGTGCTCAGACACCCTGGAGCTAAAGACAGGCCACTATGCACAAAGCCTCACATATTTATTTGATCACAGTTTTATATGACACAGAAGCCCTCAGACTGAAGACCCAAGGCCCCAGGGTGAACCATCCATTTCATGTTTTGGGCCAATGGACCATGAATGACTGTACAGAAATAGCATTGTACAGACAGGTAGTGATCTGCACCCCAGGATGGAAAGCAGCGCAGTGAGTCTCAGGTCCTGTTGGCACCTGCGTTACTGAATTCCTCTCTTCTGGGAGTAGGTGGGTCTCCTTTGGAAACGGGTAGTGTATGTGTGGGCTTCATGGCTGACTTTGAAAAGACAAAATTCTGGTTTCTATGACCTGTCTCAGGGGAAGGAAAAGTGAGTTTCCATGGCTTATCAGGACAGGGTAAGGGCTGAGAGATAAGGAGAAAGGAGATCAGAAAGAAACTTTGTGCCAGAGGCGTTCACTTTGGGGTGTAATTCCCAAGTCTTCACACCTAGAAAACTTGGTGGCCATAGAGGGACGGGGGCATTTTGGCACCTGAGAATGATGTGGCAAGATGCTTCAAGGGAGAATCATGGCTGAAGACATCCTCATCTGGGGTTATCTGAAAATCCTTGCATTTCTCCTGGACTGTAACTCAGAATTGGGAAACATGCACATTTGACCATAACATGCCCTCCACCTCCAGCTCTTCTTTTGCCAGGACCACAGAGGTACCTGGTGCCCCAGAACCCATTTCAACCACACAAGATAGAAAGACAAACTTTGTATAGGTTTCAAGTGGACTTACAGCAGGACCATCTCCAGACCCATAGAAACATCTCAACCCTCTGCTCACTGACAGTGACGTTTAAAAAACTTGTCTAACTGGGAAGATAGGCTTCCTTTGGTATAACTTCATGCCATTGTTCCAGGGGTTGGCATATACACATCTGTAATACATTTTCCTATAACTAGATTTCCTATTATTATTCCACTTTTCCTTGCTGTTTATCACCTTTTTCTTTAGTTACACATGATGTCTTAGTTGGGGTTTCTATTGCTGTGCTAAAATACCATGATCAAAAGCAACTTGGGGAGGTAAGGGTTTGTTTCATCTTACAGCTTGTAGTCTATGATCCAGGGAAGTCTGAGCAGGAATCTGGAGACAGGAACTGATGCAGGGGCCATGGCGAAGTGCTCCTTACTGGCTGCTCAGTCTGCTTTCTTACAGTACTCAGGACCACCAGCCCAGGGCTGGCACCACCCACAATGCGCTACAGACTTGCCTTCAGGCCAGTCTTATGGATGCATATTTTCAATTGAGAGTCCCTCTTCCTGAATGACTTTAGCTTGTGTCAAGTTGTCATAAATCTAACCAGGACACAAGCCTAATGGGCAAAGGGAATAAACATGGAGTCAGGTCTTGAGGAAGTGGGTATAAAAATAAGCCAAAGTATCTCTATCCTCAAGGGCTTGTCGGGGAAGACACACATCTGAGCAACTCATTGAGAAGCAAAGTAAAAAGGAAACAAATGCTAAATCAATGCTGTGAGCTCCAGAAATGATACAAATAAGATCTTTGATCTCGGACTATATTCACGTCTAAAGAACAGTTTGGTCCCTGTACAATCACTGAGTACTCATGTCAGTAGGGAGAGAAAGCCAAGATATCAAACAACAGAGAAATGCCAATAGTAGTGCATGTACCCACAATTTGTTCCTTTATAAATCTCAAATTTGTATTTATATTTATAAATCTGAAATGCTGTGGCCCCTTTCAAGTATATGCCATCAACACTCTTTGCAAAATAGCTTTTGTAAAATTCACTAGAACGTTCTTCTGCTTAAGGCGTCACTAGGTCTTTCCTATCAGACCACAGAAAGCCATATTTCTTGTCCATTACAAAAGAGCACTGTGAGGGGCCCTTAAGTTGGACTCCATTAAACTGTTGATTTTGATGTAGAACCCTATCCTATCTATGGTGTGACACCTCTCAATGATGATTAAAATATAATAATAATTATAAAAAATAATTATAAAAATTCTCACCTATCAGTTCTTTTCTGTCTGTTTTTGTTTTTGTTGGTTTGTTTTTAGATAAAGACTCACTGTGTATCCCAGGTTGGCTTGAAACTGATATCCTCTTGACCTAGCCCTTTCAAGTGCTGGGACTGCAGGCATGTGCTGTCTGTCCAGCATCATCCATTATCTACATCAGGGTCCTTGCATAGGACATAGGAACTGTTGTAAAAATGGGACTGTCCCTCTATGAGGATTCCAATAATACAGTTAAAAACTGTCTTCTCTCTTGTCTTAGCCTTGGAAATCTCACCCCACCCCTGAATGATAACAGGAGTTGACATTTCAGGAGTTCTCTGAGTGGCTACAGGGAATATGGCTGATGTGGGCTGTTTACTCTGGAAGCAGATGCTGAGGTAAAGTTGGGACTTCAAATGGTTATTCGATATCCATACCCCTCAACATGAGAGAACTTGGCAGAGGAAGGTGCTGTCTTCACACTGTCCAGTCTCCTCAGGTGAGCTGTGGAGTGAGTACCTCCCTCCGCTGCCTGGCCCAGTCAACAGATGTGGGCTGCTCAGAGAGCCTGCCTCTCTCCAGCCAGGGTGACTCTGAAGTTGCCAACAGTGGGACCTGTCAGTTGGCCACCTCCCACAGCTGGGCTGCAAAGCCTTCCTTTGTCTGAGCGGCACATCTTTGTGTAGACTACAGGAACTAACGTGAGAAGCCTTGGAGACCTGTTGTCCAAGCCCATGAGGCTTGCACATCCTTTCACAAGCACAGTCTGTAACTGCAGTATTGACTTCTCCAGATTCACCCTGAAGCCAGAACCTGTTCACTTGTTCCAGAGTGTGCTGCAACCAGAGCCTTCCAGAGTTACCCATGTCAATGCCCACAAGAATGTATTTCTAAGGGCTGGGGCAATGACTCAGTGGTCAAGAGCACTGGCTGTGTTCCAGAGGACCCAAGTTCCATTCCCAGAACCCACACGGTGCTAACAACTATCTGTAACTTCAGTTTCAGGGGACCTGATGCTCTCTGCTTACCTCTGTGGGCACTGTATAAATGTGGTTCATGGACATATATCTAGACAGAATAGCCTAAGACATAAAATAAAATGTATTTCTGGGACTGTTAAGGAGAATTCCAATGATTTCCTTTCTTTCACATCTCCTCTGGTCGCTTTCAAACACAAATGAAGGGACTCAAGAGCCCCCACTCCACCTTTCATACCACAAGGGATTTTTCACAAGGAATCTGTCCCATAGGAGGCACTTTAATTATTACTCACCCATGTAAGATATGCAGACAACACTCAGCAATGTTGTGAAACTTGCATTATGTCCTGTCTCCATAGTACAAGAGACAATGTTGGGTCCTATGGTATGAAGAGCACATGTAATTATTCTCTCCCAACTATGCAGATACATATACCTATTCATGAAAAAATGTGTGCAGAATTATTTGTTATTAAAAGAATCTCGCAACGGTAGTACAATCTAGAAGGTAACACATGGTGATGGTAAATAACATAATGCCACATTATCCCCAACATCAGACTCTGAGCTGACTCCTCAGGTGGACAAGTTTTTTCCTCTGAGAATTTCTGTTAGATACTGGGACATTAGAGGCAAACTAATTCTGTCGGATGATGACCCCTGGATTCAAGTATACAAATGAGACTGTTAAGAGAGCAACAAGGCTGACTTCCCATTGGTACTGTTGACAAAGAGAAGAACAGAGACCCCAACTTTATAGGACTGCCTGAGAAGTAGTTATCTTGATACGATCTGCTTCATAAAAAGATTATTGATCTTTCCAGTTCCACTGTCATCAACAGTGTAATATTTACACTGAGAAGTGGCATTTCCATAGGGATCTGCTCTTTTCCCATTTTAAAACAACAAGCTGATACAGTCAGTGAAGTTTATAGAAGCGTCTCCAAATAGCAGATGTATAAACTCAGTGTGCCAGACCAAGGCTTTCAGATTTATGTTGGATACCTAAACCTTGGTGGCCTGCTGGTGGACATTTGCACAATGTTTCTGGTAGCCTACTTAGGTTGTACTGCCAATAGGTGCTAGACAGTTTTGACACTCTGCCAGGAATAGTTCCAGGGTACTCCTCACTACGTCCTCACTTTCACAGTGACATGTCCAGGGAGTCATTAGAGCTTATTAGGCATCGATTGTGGAAACTTAAATAACAACAACAACACTTCATTTAGTTTCCCAAGAGTTTAAAGCATTTTAAATAACTTCAGCTGCTGTGTTGAGCTGAGGAGTTCGTTTGGTTAAGAATGGGTCTTTTGCAATACAGACCCTTACATTTTGGAGAAAGGATCATATTTTTGAGCCATGCAGGTGCCAATTGTACCTATTAGGGGAAGTGGTCACTGAGAGTGGGCTTTGAGGCCTCAGCTGCCCAAGCTAGACCCAGTGTGGCATTCACTTCCTGCTGCCTGCTGATCCCAATGTAGAGCTCTTCTCAGCTCCTTCTCCAGCACCATGTCTGCCTGCATGCTACTATGCTTCCTGCCCTGATGGTAATGGACTAAACCTCTGGAACTGTAAGCCAGCCCCAATTGAATGTCTTCCTTTGTAAGAGTTGCCATGGCCACAGAGTCTCTTCACAGCAATAAAAACCCTTCCTAAGACAGGCTGTAATCTGACTCAACAACTTGCAAAAAGTTTAGCTTAGAAACACATTAATGATGGTTGGTCTTACTCCATTCTATAATGTTCATTGGAGAGATTGCAGTAGACACTCTGCATGTGTCCCTGAGTGGAAGCCCAGCAGAAGCACCTGGAACTTCAGCCACAGTATGTTGGAGCATGCTCAGTATAACACCTTCTCTGAAATGTCAGGCCTTTGGCATGTGAGACATCCTGGAGTATCAGGGAAAGGGGTCCCAGAAGACTGTCTTCTGCTACACAGATGTGCACAGTGAAGAATTTCTTTTATCAGAACAGAGGTCTGGACTGTGTTCCAGCTTCTGGGAAGGAGCCTCTGAATCCTTGGGGTTTCCCCAGTGATCACAATGTCATTGTTATTTCCAGGGGGCCCCTTGGATCACACTGAATAATTTATGCGAATCAGGTGACTCCAAGTGGAGCCAACCATGTGATGAGAGGACAGGGCTGTGAAACACATGTGGGTAAGGACTCAGTCAAGCATGCTATGTAACGAAGCCTCCCAAACTATAGACTTTGAAGCTTGTCCAGGCTTACTGGGATGGCAGTACTCTGCTCATGACATCCCAGTTCAATGACAACAGGGCAATGTGTCCCTGAAGGCAGAGAAGCTCTTGGATGCTCCCATCTCTTCCTCTGGTTGGTTCCGATCCATATCTTGCTGTAATAAAAATAACTATGGTGAATACATTGCTTTCCTGAGTTTTTAAAGTTATCCAGGGAACTGTCAAAAGCTGAGGGTGTGCTTGGAGGAAATCTTAAACTTGGAGTTGATGTTAGAAGTTTGGGGCAGACTTGGCAGGCTTGAAGGACTCTGCCCTTCACCTTGTGTTGGCCTGTCTCCCAGTAGGGTGTTTGTACTCCTCCATCAGGGCTGCCATAATATATACCACAGGCAGGGAGGCTGATGCACAGATTTAGTCCCTCACTGTTCTGGCGGCTGATGTCTGAGGTCAGCGTGCCAGCATGGCCCAGTCCTGGCCCCCTTCCTGGTTGGCAGATGGCCACCTTCTCATTGTCTCCTCATTCTGCAGTGCATACTGTGTGATGTGGGCCACTGGCTCTGAGGTTTAGAGAAGTCAAACACAGGGAAGTTTCCAGTGTAACTTTTGAGGGCTAACATAGGGTTGTCAATTTTTAAAAAGGCATTAAGTTAAAAGTGTTCATTTATCTCTTACAATCACCATCCCTCCATAAGGGACATTTGAATGCCCCAAACAGCAAGAAGTGAATCGGCCAGGCATAAACAAGGAGCTGCCCAAGTTGACCTTATCTTTCATTATTCAGCTCTATCTGCAAACACTTTCTCGTGGGAAAGAAAGGTAAATATTCATGTTGAACTTGACCCACGCAAGTTCACAAGTTGGTTCTGCAGCCTGTGGTGAGCAACTTGTGATGATCATCCCCCATCTTCTCAGTCATAAGATAAGGACTGGAAAGCTTGTCTTTAGAGCTTCGATGAGAATGGGATGAGGGTCCACATGTGCATCAGGTTGAGAATTGTCAGGGGACAAGCAGAGGCCACACGCAGACTCTGACTCTAGAGCTCCAAGGCAAACACAGGCCTCACTGATTGTGTCCACCTTCCTCCTTCACAGTAGTTCCGACCTAAGACAGTTTAAGTCCAGGTTCTTGGTGCTCTTTCTTACAGGGGTAAGGGATTTTTTCCCTCTTACAAAGGTGTCATCTGACTGTTAGCAGGCTGAGAACCCTCAGGGACAGACACCCAGTCCTGGGTAGTGGCCGAGGGAAGTCTCTTCTGGTGACGGTGTGGATGGGACCAGGCAAAAGCGAACAGGGCTCTGTTACCATTGTGGGTATGTGTTCTGCCGGCCAGTGCCTGCCTGCTCTTGGCTTTGAGACTGGGAAGCCTGTGTGTCACCTTCTTGCAACAACACTCTCACCCTTCAGAGATACTTCTCCAGAGCATGTCTGCGGCAGTGCCCTAGACAGGCTGCTCAGTGCTGCTGGATCCCACCACATCCACTTGCTCTGGTGCCTGGGACTCAGTTACTCCACAAGGGGGTGAGAAATGTCTCTAGCAGCACCTGTAGAGCTGATCTCTCTGAAGAAGTCTTCTCTGTATTAAAGACTGAAGACACAGCTGACTGTTCAGCCTGGGCTGAGGTGAACAAAGCAATTGTAGAGAGACGGACACACATGGAATACCAAAACAATCTCAGGTTATCTTAGTCCCTTAGCCGCTGTGTACTTTCTACCCCTGACCAGACCTCATCCCTCTGAGACGGTTGGGTAAACCTTGCAGAATGGATCCCTAAAGCCTAGAAGACCTCTAGCCTCCATCATCCCCCAAACTAAGAATGCTACTAAGACAGCATTTGAGCCAGAGCCAAGCATGTTAGCCACACTTTCGATCTCAGCACTCAGGAGGCTGAGTCAGGAGGATCACAAGTTCAAGGCCAGCTTTGGCTGTATAGGTAGATCCCATCTCAAAAAATATCAAAAAGAAGGAAGAGGTCATCTGAAAGGCATAGGAAAACTTCTCTCTGCTGCAGCCTGCCTACTGTATTTGCTGAATGTCTTGATTCATGTCTTTCCTTGTTCTGTGGCTACAGAAGTTTACCTAACTCTTTAGAGCAGAGCACTTCCATCAGGATAAGTCCGCGTTCCCAAGCTTAGAATACGCTATTTTCTTATTTATTTTTTAAAAGTGGGGTTACCTTGCCTTGGCACATCTAGTCCAGCTAAATGCCAAACAGGACCCTTAGAACAATCAAGAACTCTTTTATGTCATTTCTCAGGCTCAGCAGCGCTGATGAGTGCCTACAACCTGGGCTACTGCTAAGGAAGCACATGGTGACAGTTACTATTGCCTGCTAACTTGATAGGATGTAGGATCACCCAGGAGATGAGTCTTTGTGCATGTCTGTGAGGGATTATCTAGATTAGGTTAACTGGGATGGGAAAATCCAACCTGAATATGGGCAGCACCATTGCCTGGGTGGGGACCAGGAACATAATAAAAAGAAAAGGTTGTCGGGTGGTGGTGGCGCATGTCTTTAATCCCAGCACTCGGGAGGCAGAGCCAAACGGATCTCTATGAGCTTGAGGCCAGCTTGGACTACCAAGTGAGCTCCAGTAAAAAAAAAAAAAAAAAAAAAAAAAAAGCAAAGCTACACAGAGAACCCGTCTCAAAAAACCAAAAAAAAAAAAAAAGAAAGAAAGGAAGGAAGGAAGGAAGGAAGGAAGGAAGAAAGAAAGAAAGAAAGAAAGAAAGAAAGAAAGAAAGAAAGAAAGAAAGAAGGAAAGAAGGAAAGAAAGAAAGAAAAGGCAAGCATTTCTTCCTGCTTCCTGACTGGATGCAATGTGACTGGCTGGGTCCTGCTCCTTATTACTGTGACTCTCAAACTGTGAGCCTGAATAAACCAATAAACCCTTCCTTCCATAAGCTGCTTTAGGTGGGTATTTTATCACAGGAATGAGATAAGTGATTAATACAAACTCCATGAGCCATGAGTTGTGGTAAAAATGGCCCCATAGGCCCATAGGGAGTGGCACTATTTGGAGGTGTGGTGTTGTTGGAGGAAGTGTGTCACTGGGGTGGGGGTGGGTGGGGAGGCTTTGAGGTCTCAGATGCTCAAGTCAGGCCCTGTGTGTAGCAGCAGGCTTTCTCTTTTTGGGCCACCAACCAGTTCCAAAATCATGGCATGGAGACTTCTTATTAGTTACAAATGCTCATCCTTATCTTAGCTCTTATTTTAATCTATTTCTATTCGTCTACATTTTGCCTCAGGGCTCTTTACCTTTCTTTCTTTCTGTCTGTCTTACTTTCCCGTTGTCTCCATGGCTGGCTGGCAGCTGCCTGGCTTCTGGCCCCTGGTGTGTCCTTCTCTTTCTCCCTTGTTCTCTTCATTCTCTCCTGAGACTAGATTTCTCCTCCTACTTATTCTCTCTGCCCACCAGCCCCACCTATCCCTCTCCTGCCTAGATATTGGCCATTCGGCTTTTTATTAGACCAATCAGGTGCCTTAGGCAGGCAAGGTAAACAAATGCCACACATCTTTACATAATTAAACAGATGCAGCATAAACAAATGTAACACATCTTTACACAGTTAAAGTCATATTTTGCCACACTGGTGTCTCACTGTCTCTTCCTGCTGCCTGCTGATCTGGATGTAGAACTCTCAGCCACCTTGTCTGCCTGCACGCCACCATGCTTCCTGCAATGATGATAATGGACTAAACCTCTGAACCACAAGCCAGCCCCAATTAAACGTTTCTTTTATAAGAGTTGTTGTGATCATGCTGTCTCTTCACAGCAACAGGAACCCTAACTAAGACAGTTGTCATGGCTGGAATCAATAGCCTGCCTGCACTTTGGGGCCTCCTTCCTGTCAGCGCTGGTCTCCCGAGACTTGCTTTCCACCGTAGACCCTAGCCATCTCTTTGCACTCAGCTGGACCCCTGAAACAGGCCACAAGCCACACTGAAATGGAGACTCCAGCCCCTGTGAGTGGGAACTGCCTTATTCAGTGTTGCTGCCCTGATCCTGTGTCCCTTAGCTTCGAATCCTGCTCCCTTTACCGTGTGTTCATCTTCTGCTCCCCTTCCTCTCACGTTGGGGGTCTGTAAGTCCTCCTCTTCACTTCCTGGATTTCTGTGCTCTCCTCAGACCTTGGCTTTTGTCCCATCCCAATAACCAGATGTGCAATGAAACAGCCCATCCCCATCTTGACAACCCTCATCCGCCTAGAAACTCTGTTCCTCCTATGAGGATGGGGACTTGAGCAAGGAGTGCTGCTTGTCCAGCAGGGATTGGATGGCTAGAGCAATGCTCAGGACCCAGAAAGAGGCCTCAGAGTCCAGGAGGCTTTGGTCCAGGATCAAGAAGTAGGCTTAGTTGCTGTGTTCTTCCTGTCTGGGCCCAGTTGGATCTACACCCGTGGCTCTTCTTTCTTCCTGTCTCTCACTCCTCTAGGGTTCTCCATACTGTGCACCTTCTCAGGAGCAGATGCAAACCCCATCCTTTGGGCTGCCCTTTAGGGAGCACTGGAGTTTACAGAGCTCCGGTGCCCTGACCTCCTGCTCCTCCTTTGCCTTCTTCTAACACTTCCTTGGCCCCAGACCTTCCCCTTCTCTCCCCTTTGAAGTCCATCATCCTCCCAAGGACCTTTTACTTTCTCCAGTGAATGTGGCCTTAATGCCTGAAAGGGCTGTGGGTGTCCAAGGGAAGCTGCAGGCCGTGTGGGCCTTCAAGTCTCCCCTGCAGCTTGGCTTCACAACATGGTCTCTCCTCACTGAACTATTCAGCAGTGATTAACATTCACTGGACACCCACCCTGTGGGGTGTTCATGTGATCAAACCATTAAAACACATCCAACCTCCACTCTGAGTCCCACCGAGCCTAGAACATGAAGGTGATTCATACTGTGGAACTTTGCAATCCAGTGACCCAGGTGAGTTAACTGGACAAAAAGTGGGGGAGGGCTGAGTTTTCCCTGTAGGGCTCAATCTACTAGAAGAAAAAGAGGAGAGTAGTTAGAGGCCTCTTCAGGCTCTCTCCAAATGGTAAAGCAAATGAACAATGTGGCTTCTAAAATAGCCAAACTTAGGCTCAGAATTCTAGCTCTGCTTGTTATGAATGCTGGGGACTGGTAGTGGGGAAGGTTGGTAATTTAATCTTCTGGAGGCAGTCCTCTCATCTATAAAACGGTGATGGTAATATTAAGGTCACTGCAGGATGAACCGGTCCTGTTTGGCTCCCAGCACACAGTACTCAGTGCGCCACTGCCATCTGGTGGAACTGGGAAAAAAAGGGGGGAGGAAGGAAGGGAAAGAAAGAAACGGAAAAAAGAAACAAAACAAAACAAAACAAAACGCTCCCAAACAAAGCAAGTTTTTATTTTTTATTTTTTTTTTGCAAACCAAAAGAATAAAAATAAAAAACAAAGCAGGTTTTTAAGAAGGTTTGCCTTATAAATTCAATATGATCAACATATTTAAATAATAAGAATCATTAAGAAGGAAGGAACAGGAAATTCAATAGAGGTGAGGATGAGGAGGCATTCTGTTTAAGGTAAATACCATGGTCAGAACACAGACAAGATGACCCAGTGGGTAAAAGCGGTTGATACACAAGGACCTGAGGACCTGAGTTTGGTCCCTAGAACCCATACAACAAAAATAGATGCAGTGGTGCACATCTTTAGTCTCAGCAGTCCTGTGGTGAGATAGGAAGTGGAGAAGGGACAATCACCAGCTAGCCTGGAGTGAGCCACACAGCAGAAATGAGAGACCTTGTTTCATCAAGGATGGAGGAGAGAACCAACTCCTGAAAGCTATTCCCTGGCTGCCACACACATGCTACAGCATGTGCATGCCTACACTCACACACACATATACATCATACACCCACATGCATACACACACATATCACACACACACATACATATATCATACACACACATCATGCATATACATCATACATGCACATATAGACAATAGTGAGATTTTTAGACTCACAAAATGTGTTTAAAGAAAATCCACAGAGACAGAAATGTGAGTTATTAAGCAGGATTTCAGGTTGACTACTACATAGTAAAGAGAGTTGATTTTGCCTTGTCATGAACACAACACAAGTAGGCACTGTACAAGGACACTTCTTGGCCTGAAGTGTGGCCTGGTGTGACATTATTCTTACATGCAGGTGTAGGAGATCCATGGCTTTCTGACCCCACATCCAGTGCACAGAGCAGGTGATCTTTTGAGTCTGAAGGAAGACTGTGGTAATGCTTACTCTGGGGTGGGGGGCAGGGTTTCCATCAGAACTCTGAAGGTCTGTGGACTACAGAAGCTGGGCTGGTCATGAGGATGCCCCCACTTCCTATAGCTAAGCAGCCATATTTGCTCACTCCTATCTTCTCTGGTTTATGGTGACCACCAGCTCAACTCAGTGGAAACCCAGAAGGGTCTCACTCTGTAGCTCAGGCTGGCCTTGAACTTGTAACAATCCTTCTGCCTCTGCTTTTCCATATATTTTCCTGATATTTCAGGCATAAGCCACCCAGCCTGGGTTATTATTTTAGCCACATCAAGTGTATGATTTAATGGCATTGTACAATCAAGAGTGTTTTGCAGCTGTCACCATTATCTACTTGCAGAACCATTTTGTCTTGCCAAACTGAAACTCTACACCCATTGGACACAGACTTTCCATCTTTCTGTCCCAGCTCCTGACTACTCTACTCCAATCTACTTCTGTGTCTACAGATTTGCCTATTCTAGGATATACATATATAGTTGTAGCTTGTGTTGCAATTTTATAACTAAAGCATCGTGGTGGTTTGAATAGGAATGGCCCCCACAGACTCATGTATTGGAATGCTTGGCCCATAGGGAGTGGCAATATTAGGAGGTGTGGCCTTGTTGGAAAAAGTGTGTTACTGTCCGGGGAGGGCTTTGAGGTCTCATATACTCAAGATACGCCCAGTGAGGCAGACAGTCTGCTTCTGCTGCCTGCAGATCAAGATGTAGAACTCTAAGCTACCTCTCTAGCACCATGTCTGCCTACATACTGCCATGTTGATAACGGACTAAACCTCTGAACTGTAAGCCAGCGCCAGCCAATTAAATGTTTTGCTTTAAAGGAGTTGTTGTGGTCATGGTGTCTCTTCACAGCAATAGAAACCCCAACTATGACAAGCATGTATTTGTGTGTGTGTGTGTGTGTGTGTGTGTGTGTGTGTGTGTGTGTATCTTCTGGATCAAGCTGAACAATGCTGCTATGAGCATATCGATATCTTTTTGAGCCTTTACTTTCTGTTCTTTTGGGTAGAGACCAAATCTCTGGATCATTTGGCAATTCTGTGCGACCATTTAAGGAGACTATTTGTTCTTTTCCAAAAGGTGATAGGTACCTCTGACTATTCCCATCGGCTGTACACAGGAAGGATGTCTCTGCACCCTCACCAACACTTACTTTGCTGTTTATTGTTTGGTTTGGTCATAGCCATCTTAATGAGTGTGAGGTCTGTGAAGTTTGGTCCTTTTTCACCTCTCTGGGTCTCAAGCTTCAGTAGAATTGTGGGTAATATAAGGAGTTTGAGTCCTGATGCACAATTGTCCTCTAAGGTGGAACCCATCACCTGTGGATTATGGGCACTATGGGCTGGATATTTCTTCCCATCACCAGATGTCAATAAGAGTTTCCCATCAGGACAACCAAATGTGTCTCCAGACTTTACCAAACGTGCCTTGAGATATGAAACTGGCCTGAGATGAAAACCGTTGTTCTAAGCCTCCACTAGCTAGAGTCAGCCTGGCATCTCACAGGGAGGTAGAGTTTCCCAAGTCCCTGGGTGCAAGGCCTCATGAACTCCAGTTTAGTGTATCTCAGTTTACTTCTGTCATCTGAAAGCAGAGCTCAGCTATGGAAAACTGTAATTTTGGACTGTACCACTAGAGGGCCCTGTTGATTAAAAAGGTGCTTCAAGCCTTTATTCCTAGCCCTCCAGCACCCGGGAGGCAGAGATGGGTAGATCTCTCTGAGTTTGAGGCCAGTCTGGTCTACAGAGCTAGTTCCAGGATAGCCAGGGCTACACAGAGAAACCCTGTCTGATGGAGGTGGGGGTAGGCTGAGGATAAGGGATGGGGAGATTTAAAGAGGTGCTTTTAACGAGCAATTACTACTTAAAGACTGAGGTTCACACACCTAAAAAGCACTTGGTACCCCAGTGCCATCTTACGCCACAGCCATGCTGGCACCAAGGGAGGCTACCTCCATACACTCTTCTCATGGCACAGATTGTCTTTATGGGGCACCTACTTCTCTGCAAGTGTGATCTTGAGATCCATTATCAACTCCCCCCCACCCCTCCAGACAAGGTTTCTCTGTGTAGCTTTGCGCCTTTCCTGGAACTCGCTTTGGAGACCAGGCTGGCCTCGAACTCATAGAGATCCACCTGCCTCTGCCTCCTGAGTGCTGGGATTAAAGGCGTGTGCCACCACCACCGGGCCCATTATCAACTTTTAATCACCTGGAATACAAACACTCCATCCTTAGAACTCACCTCCATCTTGCTGAGCTTCCTGGTGCTCCAAACACATGGAGCCAGGGCTTCACATTCATGCACAACATGATGGTAGCACACACAAAGTTGTGTGTGTGCGCACCCCATCATGCACTGTTCAGACTCTGTCAGCACTTGGAATTCGTTTTCACTGTTTACCTTGTTTCAATGTTGCAAGGCTGGAGAGGCCCCCAAACCTTCTTTCCATACTTCCTTAGAGCTGGGGTTCCGGTTGGAATGTAGATGAGCTGGTGAGAAGTGGGTGGAAGCCATCGCCTGCATTGCAGTGGCTGCAAGGTCAGTTAGAGGGGAATGTTAGTTGTGGTTTAACTCCAGGTCTCAATAATGGGTGTTCATGTCAGAGGTGAGATACAAACTGTGTGATTTAGTAAGCATGTGTTCCCAATCTATCAAATCGTGACTAGGGTGATTTGACTCGAAATCAATAGTCTAAAGGTGGTTCCTTACTTCTGCCCACCCAGTGACTTCCAGAGTACCCGATTCTCTAGCATTCGTTTCTCAGCTAATGCAGACTTGCATCCTGGGTTGGGCCCTAGCTGACACTGTGCGTGCGCTCCCATACACACATGTGCACCCCCTGTGCAGCCTGACGAATGCTTTACTGTGCTACTTCTTTGAATTTAGAAGTATATATTGATCATCTGCTGAATGGCAGAAGACGCTAAGTGCTGTCAGGCGTCAACGTGAAAAAAGGTTCCTCTATTGATTGTTAGGAAAATAGACTCTAAAGTTCAGGGACTGCCACCCACCCACGTCGCCGTAAGAAACCAACACATAAACAGTTGCTGTCTTGTGTGGCACTGAAAACCACAGTGGGCTCTAGGCAGTCAGAGGGGCTGGGCACAGTGGAGGGGCTTTCTTCATACAGGTTTGAACTAAGTCAGCCCTAGGTTGGGAGAGGGGGTGGCGTGGTATGCAGGATGAATATCTGTCAGGGTCCAAACCCAGGACTGATAGCTTCTTCCTGATATTCACTTCCTTTTGGAGTGAGGCCAGTGGTCTGACCTCTGCCAGCCCAAGACACCTTATTAGAATAAGGGAAGAACTCTGTGGGGTTGCAGTGAAGAGCAAAAGAGATTGAAAATCTGTTTGCGTCTGCCCATCTCCACCTCTACTGATGGGAGCGCATGCCCGCTTTCTGGGTCACCTTTGTGTCCACTGATGCAGTGCCTCACTTTCCCTGTCCTGCTCTGACCCTGGAGACTGGCACATATGGACAGCTGCTGTGGGGGCTTGTGCCCTTTAGCCTTTGGTGGGGCTCAGTCAATGGGAGACCTCTGCGAGAGACTCTGGAGAGTGTGAAGGAAGAGAGAGCAGGGCCGTTATCCCAGCTCCCTTTGTCTCTGCCACAGTGTGTTTCTCTGCTAAGACCACAGCTCTTGGCTAGCAGCCCATCTACGCACTAGAGCGAGGGCTCCATCTGTCACAGGAACCACTTCAGCTCCAAGGTATTAATGGGTCGGCATCACCGAGGGCCTCTGGCTTCCTTGCTGGTTTCCTGGTAAGGTCCACGCCCATCCACACAGGCATTCTCTATGGACACTACTTAAAATGTGCCCCATGTGCCCCATGTGCCCTGTCGTGATTCTGATTGACAGCAAAGGTAAGCTGCTATATTCAAATTTCCTCTGTGAAGAACCTGTAACAGTTCCCTGTTGTTTAATAAAGGCCAAGTCCAAATTCATTTCAATAACGTATAAAAAAATTCAATTGAGAAAATAAATCCACATTATGTGTCTTATAAAAAGTATCATGCTGCTGCTCCCAGCAACCGTGTGCACGCTGGGAATGTGCGCCTGAGGTTGGACATCGGGTTCCTTCTGAGTGGCACATGGATATTCTTTCTTCGGTTTCATTTCAGTCATCTGCTTCCAGCCGGCTAATCCCGGAGTATGCTTTCTGCTCTTTCCTTCCTCCTCATTTCCGTCTCCCGGTTTGCCTTTTCTCCCTTGAGACCCGTAGGAGAACACAGAAGGGAGAACACAGCCTCCTGGGGAAAATGAGGCAGGGAAAGGACTGCAACATTTTGTAACTACTATCCAATCTTTGACCTTGCAGTGGTAGGCGGCTTCCTGCAGAGCACAGGACTCCAGAGTGAGGAGGAGGGTGGGTGACAGAGAGAGAGAGAGAGGCACGGAGTCCACTCACCCGAGCTTAGAGTCTGCTTGGCTTTCACGCCTTCCTCCTTTTCTTCCAAATGAAAGCTCGGTAATTACGTGTCCATTCTTTTGAGCCAATGACAACCAATAGATGTGCCACGCTGTGTTAGTTACCTTTCTCATCTCTGCGGCAGATAGAGGCATTCAAGGGAGGAAGGATTTATCTGGGGCGCATAGTTGAGGAGAGTCCATCACTGTGCAGGCAAGACATGGTGGGATCCACAACAGCAGAGTGTGGAGCTTGGATACATTGTGTTATCTGACCAGGAGGCTGCGAGCTGGAGCCGGAAGTAGTGCTGGCTAAAACTCTCAAGGACGGTTCCGGTTCCTAATTACCTGCTGTTGCTAGCCAGGCTTCCTGTCCCAAAGATTCCAGGCTTCCCAAAGCGGCCTCAGCAACTGGGAGCCAAGTGTTCGAATACATGGGTCTATGGAGGACATTTTACAGTTAGGCCATAGTACATAGCTGTAGGGGCTTAAAGTGAGTTTTAGAAGATCGCTGCCAGTGACGTCACAGAATACGCAGACTTAGTTTCCAAACGACCATCACAGCCAAGGATGGCAACAAAAGAAAGAACAGGCACAAATGCAATCTGTTCTGTCCCTCCCCATCCCCCTCAACAGCTCTGCTGAGTGCCTGCTCCTCTAGGGAATGGGCCCAGGAGCAAATTTTATTACTCAAAGCTGCACTTCGGCTGTAGCTCACAGCAGAGACCATTTCTTTTTCTTTTTAAAGGGTCAAGACTGTTGTTCATTTTTTTCATTTAAAGGTTTCAAGAGAAGCTATGTAAAATTACCTGATTGTATTTCTTTTTAAAGAAGTATTATTATAATGTGTTGTCATGGTTTTATATTTTTCATTAATTTATTTTTTGGAATACACACACACACACACACACACACACACACACAACTCTGCTCACCCAAACCATCCAGCCCCTTCTCACCCTCCTTCCATCCCCACTGTCTCCCCTCATCCCCACCGGTCCCCTTCCCACCAGCATACATTTCATACATTTCAGTTCTCTTCTGCTTTGTAATCCAGTTAAGGACTCTTCTTCCCAAGGCCTTTGCTAGATGCTTCCCTTGAAGGATAACTTGAAATCTCACCTTACCTCTGATATCTTCCCTTTGCACTAAGTATGGTTGAAACCCTTTATCTGACATTTGTACACATGGAGGAATGAGCACCCCTTTTCCCCTTGTCTTTCTCCTCCACAAACCTGCCTAATAGATACAATGATTCTTTGTATTCAAAGTTTTCTTTGGGGGTCAACAAGTTGGCTTGGCAGGTGAAGGCACTTGCTGTGCAAGCCTGACAACTTGAGTTCCATCCACCCTGGAACCCAAGCAAAGGCATGAAAGAGCCGACTCCACAAAGTTGTCCTTCAGCCTCTACCAGTCTGCCGTGCACACATGCACCCCCCCAATAATGACAATGTTTAAAGAATTTTCATATATATGAGTAGAATTAGAAAATTATGAGTTGGAGAGGAGCTTAGAAATGAGCCTCAGGACCAAACACCTCAACTCTCAGGTGAAAAGTAGACCCAGAAAGAAAGAAACACAATCATGCAAATCATATAAAACTTGCCCTAGAATCCAAGTTATCTGGTATACAATTTTGTAATCTTCCACTAGACTGTGGTTCAAGAGCTGGCTGGCTCTGAGGTATTTTTTACCACACATTAGCTCAGAGGGTGAAAGAACACATAAGCAAACCATAGAGAGATGAGTCATCCTGGGCCAGTCTCTGAAACTTCCAGAATACACTAGGATTTGGGAGTTCTACCTCTGGGAAGGTATAGGACTAGGGAGGGTACTGATTCACCAATGTGAGAAACACACAACTACATTTCCCTTTAGTATCTGGAGTGCAAGTATGGGAAGTGTCTGGGATCATTGAATCCATATATGCACTGTTAATCCATGAGCATGGGCACGTCCTGCTTAAACTTAGCACATACCTGCTCTTTGAATTAGTGTGTCTCCTTCCTCTCCCTGGGGTTTCCCACCAACCAGAGTCTCTCACATGTAGGAACTCTGACATTCTTGCCATCTCTATGAGTTATATCATTGTATTTTATTCAGAAACGGTTCTCTAGGAAAATGAAAACTTCTTACAGATCAACAAATGAGTACCTCTTGGGTATTTCCACTGGTTCATTTAGAACACAGCAGAAAATTAAATACTTTAAATACAAGTTGCTTTGTGTACATTAAGCACATGTATGTTCATGGTTTACCATATGCCAGGCCTGCATCACTAGGGATGCTGTTAGAAGCCAGGCCTGCATCACTGGGGATGCAGTCAGAAGCCAGGCCTGCATCACTGGGCATGCTATCAGAATGGCACAGTTACACTGACAAGGAGCTCCATTGCTAGTGAGAAGAGAGTCTGTGACAGAGTGTCACAGTAGAAGGTAGGCATCACAGAATACCGTGTGGGCATCTGGAGGACAAGTAGTCCATTCTTGAGGTAAACTATGATGGTCAAACTTTGAAGACATTCCTTCAAAAAACTACTATCAAAGCAGAAACTGTGGGAGTTAACAATTATAGGTGGGATGTAGTGATGAAGGTAGTCCAAAGAGCCAAACACAAAGAAGGATGTTTTATGAGATAAGTATTATTAATTTACATTTAATACATTATAATTTTGTATAATGAGCATGTCTTTATATTGACATCAAAGATTTTATTTGAAATAAAAATATTTTGATGATAATATACACCAATAGGATTGTACATAATCTGGGTCCCTTCTGATTGCCATTGGTCTATCACATAATAGTTAACAATTTTGACTGTCACCTCTGGTAAATAATTTGTATTACCAGAAGCTTCATTTCCAAAGGGCTTCTTGTAGTTCTAGTTGAAAAGTCATGGGTTCTAGTGCTGATTTTTATTTATTGGGTAACTTTATTTTCATCTTTCTAAGACTTGTTTATAAAATTAGAATTAAATAGTACCTAACCCAGAATCCATGCTTGTGGAAATGAATAAAGGCCAAACCTGTGGCCCTAATGAACATTGTGTCCTCACCTTCCTCTATAGATACACCAGAGGTGTCACACCCATGGCTGGTATCTAGTTTGTTGTAAGATCTCTAAGTAGACCTTGGTTTCATGAATTCATAGTATATCTGTTAAGACTATACATTCCGGGCTGCCAGTGTTTCTGATCTCCCTAAAAATTGCTTGATTCATCATTGTTTTCCATGAACTAAGACATCCTGATGTCAAACTTTCTTCAGCTGACTTCACTTGGCTGCAGAAACTGTTCCCTAATATCCTGACCAGCATACCTATGGCCATGAATATTTCCCATTGTTTCTAATGGGGATATACCACTTCTGGAAAATTCATGAAAAAGGAACTTCGCTGGGATTTTCCATGGAAGGATGACCAAAGCTATTCTTGGTTCTCTCCCAACAGATCAAACTCGCCTAGTGAGAGATTTATACTAGAGGAGAGATGTGCACATGTAGTCTTGTGATGACCAAATCCACTATCACTGAGAATAAATACTCACCAATGTTCTAGCTCAAATCTCCAAGAGCCAGTTGTTCAGCTACACAAAATACTTTTTTCTTTCTTTTTTTTGTAGAAAAGAGGTAGCAATCATTTTTCAGATGAATTTCGTGTTTATTTGGAGAAGTTAGCATGTGAACTTTGACACTATTGACTCAAAGCTACAACACAGGTTTGCACATGGTTTCCACGGTGGATACAGGATACAAATCAGAAGATGCCTGAAAGAGAAGACATTTTTTTGACCATGAAGAAGGGTGCCCTTGGTAGAGAAAGTAGGTGTTGCGTAATAGGTATTTTTGAATTCTCAGGAACAGAGTTTTTTTTTTTTTTTTTTCCGGTTCCAGAAATATAAAAAATGAAGATGAGGAGGGAGATGCATGAATCACAGCAGTGTACACAAAGTTCCCTGCTGATTTTAGGTGCCCATACATTCCATTCTCTGCATCATTAAACAGTGACCAGACATGACCTAGACTTTCGTATACAGAGATCCTGGCCTTCTGCACCTGACTGACCTCAGTGATCTCTGAGCACTGGATATTTCCATCATGAAGAGGCTGCAGGATGCACAGGCAGTCAATGCCTTTCACGTCTCAAACCAAATCATTTCTGGAGTACTAGATTCCTATCCTGCTAGGTTGTAACTTGGAAGCTGGGAAAGAGCTTGTTGCATGGAAGGGAAGACATTCAAAGTGTGTGCCACAAGAGCAGAAGATTTGGCTACCCATCTCTCAATGGAGGAAGAAGGCTGATTACCTGAACCCAGTTCGGAAATGTAACTGCACAGTGCAGTCATGGAGATCCTGTTCCACCAGCCCTGGAAGAGGGAAGAGAACTAATTCCATGTTTCAGAAAGATGTGGGCATTCTCATCAGTAACAAGGAAAAAAGTCATTTTTCTATTTTTACATGCCTAGCAATTATCAGGACCAGGGAGAGATATAAGGCAGGATGTCTTCCTGGGGAAGCTGGGCTTTTGCAGGTTGAAAAAGGAATTTAAAATGCAAGATGGATTCTGTAAAGTGCCAAATAAATGATTTAAGGAGTAATTGCCTTGGAATTGAAAGAAAGGAAAATAATCAAGGTTCCTCTAACCACCCACTCCCAACACTGTATGACCAGCTTCCCTTGGAAGAGAAGATATTTATTGCAAACATGATAGAGCTGTCGGAAATCTAAGAAATCAATTACATAAATTGTGAAGTCTAAGGCACATTTGTATTTGTTCTGCAAGAGTATAAAACTTTCCATTTTCACTAAAATAGAAAATATGAACTCATCATTACTTTCTTCCTGCACCCCCACCCTACCCCTATCACTTCCCCATTTTAATTGGACTGCCTCTGTGCAAGTGATTTTGCTACTAAGACTTTGGCATTTGTGGCATCTGTGAAGTGACTGATCAACGGAAGGTGGATTTCATTTCTTCATCTGATAAGATCATTGCCCTGGTCTTTTATTTAGTGAGGCAGTTCAATAGGAAGAATGGCCAAGAATAGGGGGAAAGCTGACGCCATGACACAGCCATGAATTTGCAAACACTTTATCACTGCATCCTGAAGACTTTAGGCAGGGAGAAAAGCTAGATCATTCTTGTTCAAGTGGGAAACTGCTATAAAAGATATGGGGGCGGGGCTAAAGCTAGGCAGAACATCTGGGAAAAATCAGGGTAAGAGTGTGGCTTGGGTGAAGATGTCTCAGTAAGGGCTATGGATAAATTGATTTAGGGTGGTGAATGACATTGTTACGGTTTGAAAAGTCATGATGTGTTGGTTTGAAAGTTCTCAGAAGCAAACCTTGAGTATTGAATTGGACACACAAGGTGATTACTGGAAGGATGCTTAGTAAATGGGAGAATGAAATGGAGGTAAGAAAGCCAACAAAGGTGGTAAATGTGAGGGTTGTCACTAGGCAATCAGGACTCAGTCTCCCTGGGGCATTTGAGAGCTATGAAGGTCACTCCACAAGTAGAAGAAGTCAAGGTTTGAACTCACCCTACTTGATCTCCTATGGGCCTGTAGGTTACTCCCTGGCACTTTGGTGTTTTGGTCTCCCCACCAATTACCTATGTATGAGTTGCTGGAGGCAGCAGCCCATCACCTCTATGAGAACTACCCATTCTGTCTTAGGGATGCCAGATGGGATAGAGGATAGATAGTTGACCACCATCACCTTCTACTCTACAACTTCTTGCTTTCAGAAAAGGTTCTAAGGTAGCTTTTGTCCTCAGCCGCCTCCCTCTCTATCTTTTTGAGAATTCCTAGCCCACTCTAATCTCCGTAATTAGGAATTGGGTGAAGGCGGGGCTCCCAGGCAGCTTTTGTCTTTCAGCTGCTTACTAAAGCAAGGATAAGCAGTTAGGGGGGATCTTCAGCCGATCGAGGAGTGTACTTTGATAGAGATGGTCATCAACCCAGAGCGTCGGATAACAAGTTCCTCTAAAACTTGGCCAGCAGCTCAGTTGCTCAGCCCTGTAGAACTGGGGTTTTCTTCTCTGAGCACACATGGCTGCTTTGTTTTCTACAGGAGTAGAAAAACGGGAGTTCACCTCCTCTTGTCTCTTGCAATGGTCATACCTGTAACGTGACAGCAACCTTGGTCAAGGTGTGAGTATTGTCATCACTGTGACAGAACACCTGATGCACAGGGGGGAATATTTATCTTTAATATTTAATCTTTAGCTCTAGAGATTTCAGACCCCATTCCTGGCTCTGTTGGTTCTGGAGCTACTGTGAGGTAAAACATCACTGTGGCAAGGGAATGTGAGGTAGAGAAACTTCTTCATGTCATGGTGGACAGGACAGAGAGTAAAGAAGGGACTAAAATCCATACACAACCTTCAACCCCAGTGACATACTTCCTCCAACGAGTCCTCACCTCCTGAAGTTTCTAGAAAAATAACAGCACCAGTTAGGGAACCAAGCACTGTACACATGAGTCTGTGGGGGGACATTTCATATTCCAACCACAGCAAACACCACATCTGCACATAGATGATAAAAATATGAATCCAAAGAATTTTCTTTGGTCAATCACACTTCCTCTGGAAAGGGCAGCAAAAGAGCCCAAAGAGAGAACAGAACCCACTAGCATGGCATGGAGAAATCATCTTACATCCCAAATTATGAGACTGTCAATGCTTGACACATGGACTTATCTCTACAGACTGTCACAGCACAGAGCGGATGAGAGGAAAAACACGAGGGGGGATGACCTGAGACCATGGCCTGTGATGCTTGTTCTGCAAGTATTTTGGTCTGAAGACTAGAAGTAAGAGAAACTCTTAGGAAGTAGAATTCTCTAGGAACTGATTTTTCTTTCCCTCAGACAGCATTTCTTTTCCCATAGATTATTTTTATGCTGACTTTGGGGGCCTTGGGGAATGACAAACCTGGTAGGGACTAGAATAACATAAACCATAAATCTGGAAGGAGCCAAGGGGTCACCTTGCTTAGCCTCGGGTTGCTAGGCAGAGATGATCAGTAACCATGCTGAAAGAGCCTGCAAGAGCTGTGATTCTATGGGCTTTTTGATATCCCAGATTGCACGTTCTAAGCCTCCTCCTGCAACACAGCAGCCCCTTCTATCAATTATGCATCTCCGTGGTGAATTTTAAGTCCATGCTTTGTATTCTATGCTCAATGGCTCACTGAGAACAGCTGGGCACCATGAAGTCTGCACTCTGTGGTTGTGAATCACCTGTCTGCTCAACACCATGTGGTCCTGCCCTTCCTGAACCAAGCATTGCCCTGCCATGGAGTGACCAAGATGAGAAGAGGGAATCTTTATGGTGGGAAGGACAGATCACAAGTTGTCCTTCTGTACTTTTTTAAAAATCATTTTTATCAAAGAGACATAATGTTCCCAAATCTCCGCAAGCTAGAATGTGGATGTGGCAACACTGTGGCTTGGATGTGGCTCAGCCCTTTGGAAGTTCAAGTGCTTATGGCTTTGTCCACAGTGTAGCAGTGTGGACATGGTGGAATCTTTAAAATACAGGTCTAAATCTGAGTAGGGGTGGCACATGCTCATAATTCTAGCATTCCTGTTGGTTGTGGCAATAGAGTTGCAAGCTTGAGGCTAGCCTGGGCTTCATGGTGACTTCAAGGCAGACATAGAAGACCCTGTCTCAGAAGGAAAGGAAGAAAGGAAAACACACACACACACACACACACACACACACACACACACACACACAGAGAGAGAGAGAGAGAGAGAGAGAGAGAGAGAGAGAGAGAGAGAGAGAGAGAGAGAGCCCCAGATCTGGAGTGGAGAGATTGAGTCTTAGGCCCCAGCTTTGAAGGATCTAGCTGCAGCATTTAGGACAGCTGACCTTTCTTTTTTTAACTTATTTTTTTTTATTAAGAATTTTTTTCATTCATTTTACACACCAATCAAAGACCCTCCTTCTTCCCTCCTCCTATACCCCCCAGCCTCCCCTTCCCAACCACTCCCCACGCCCCCCACAAGAAGGCAAGGCCTCCCATGGGGAGGCCCATCCAGTAGAGGCAAGTCCAAGCCCTTCCCCTGCCTCAAGGGTACCTGAGGTATCCCATCATAGGTAGTGGACTCCAAAAAGCCTACTCATGCACCATGGATGGATTTTCTGATCCTACTGCCAGGGGGCCCCCCAAGCAGATTAAGCTACACAATTGTCTCACCATGCAGAGGGCCTAGTCCAGTCCCATGCAGGCTCCATAGCCATTGATCCAGCTTTCATGAGTTCCCACTAGTTTGGTTTCCCCATTATGATCTTGATGTACTTGCTCATAGAATCCCTCTTCTCTCTCTTTGAGTGGACTCCTGGAGCTCTGCCTGGTATTCAGCTGTGGATCTCTGCATCCATCTTCCATCAGTCATTGGAGGAAAGCTCTGTGATGACAGTTAGGGTATTCACTGGTCTAATCACTGGGGTAAGCCAGTTCAGTTCAGGCACCCTCTCCACTATTTCTAGTAGTCCAAGCTGGGGTCATCCTTGGGGATTTCTGGCAACTTCTCTAGCACTGGGTTTCCCCATGAATAAACTGGAGATGAGGGGTGGGCAGTGGAGGGTAGGGGATAGGGGATGAGAACATAAGGGAATGGGATAGTTGAGCTGGAACACAGCTGGAGTGGGAAAGCAATGAAAGAGATGCCATGATAGAGGCAGTCGGCTCTTCTATAAGCAGGACAAGTAATTCTATTTCCCTCACATTCGTCACGTGGTATACTGAAGCTCACCTGAGCTCAGGGGCACAAAGGGCTTTGTAAGCTGTGGTGTGCTGAGCTCAGGTGAGTTGCTGTTGCTATTAGAAATGGTGATATAAGTTCTGTTCGGACTGTAAATCTAATATCTCTCCCTTCAATAAAACCAACACAGAACTTCCATTTCTAATAAGTAATCCAATTTTAACCTACACCATGACAGTGCCCTTTATGCATGGTTCAGCTTACTTCCATTATTTACTTTCCCTTATCCTTTGTTAAACTGCTTTAAACAGGCTTGTTTCACTCTCTTAGACATTGCTACCAGGAACAGGAGGTGTAGAATTCATATGAAGACCAAGTTGGCAGTAATTATCAGAATGATAAGCACAGTTACTCCTTGGACCAGTAAAACCTCTTCTGAGAATTTATTCTTCTGATTGTCTGAACACATAAAATACTTAAGTATAAAATTATTTATTGTAGCATTGTTTGCAATGATGGAAGAGTGGAAAGGGCATAAATGTTTACAATAAGGTATGGCTGAATAAACCATAGTACAGTGTACATAATACAACCCCACACAGTTGTTATAACAACAAAAATCCAGCCATACCATCCATGTTCTAATATAGAAGGAGCCCTAAATGTATTTTTAGATGATAAAAAGTGTGGTTTATAACACCGTATAAAATGTGTTATCTTTTTTATTTGGAAAAAGGCATAAATACATAAGAAAATGATAAGGATAATTATTAGTAAGAGCTGGTGCTGAGGAATAAAGTGAGTAAAGACAGGGCAAGATTGAGCCTGTCCAATGCATGACTTTTTGTTCATTTTAATATTTCCTCAGTATATCATCTATCCTAAAATACTAATAAGAATGAGGAAAAAACAAAAACAATCTTGTTCCTAGTATTTTTTGTCAAATGAAAACTGGACACCAGGGCTAGGAGACGGAAGCTGTGGTGATGAGACACCATGAGCAAAAGCAATCTGGGGAGAAAAGGGTTTATTTCGTAACTCTCAAGTCACATGAAGGGAAGTCAGGACAGGAACCTGGGAGCAGGAACGGAAGCAGAGGCCACAGGGGAACACTGCTTACTGGCTTGCTCCTTATGGCTTGCTCAACCTGCCTTTTTTATATAACCTAGGACCACCTGCCAAGAGGTGGCATCACTCACAACAGGCTGGGCACTCCAACATCAGTCACTAATTAAGTAAATGCCTCACGTGCTTGCCTATAGGCCAATCTTATGGAGGCATTTTCTCAACTGAATGTGCCCCTTCTTAGATAACTCTAGCCTGTGCCAAGCTGACAAAGAAGTAGCCCACACAGAAGCTGATCTCTTTTACCAGATGGCTAATGACAGAAACTGAAAGTCTAGCAACAATGGGCTTGGAGAAACTCATTGCTACCACATGACTCCAGTGCCCTACTGTAATTATGAACCTTGAAACTGGTAACTCCAAAGAGACTAGTCCCCTATACAAAGATTGAGGAGAGAGATGTTATTGTCACAGTGTTATTATGATTGCTTGCAGGAAATTTTATACATCAGTATTCCTTCCTTACCCAAATTTCTGGAGAGATGTCCAACATAGTGGATAGACCTTAACTGTATCTAGTCTGTTTTTTTTTCCTATCCATACAGACCTATGAAGAGTTAATTTATGAATTAAGTACAATAAGAAATTAATAATACTTAGTAACAAGCTATAATAATAATAATAATAATAATAATAATAATAATAATAACATGCTATATTAGAAGTTATGTGAGTGTGGTCTCTTTCTCTAAATTTCTCATTATGCTGTCCCTACCCTTCTTGTGATTATGTGAGATGACACAATGCCTATTCGACGCAACAAAGAGAAGCAAATGGCGTAGACACTGTGACAGCGCCCAGTGCTCCTGGATAAGGGTTGCTTGACCATAAACATCACAGTAATGCAACAGCCCATTAAAATGAGGAAACTGCTGAGGGACTAATGCGGGAGCAGTTTGTAAAGAATGGGTCTATTGACAGAGGAATGATCCATGTCCCTGTTGGGGTAGAGAAGGATGGAACAAAATTCCACGGTATATAATTTAAGACGTAAGAATGATTTATTTTAGTAATTCTTCATTTAACAGTTTGGGGCCTTGGTAAAGTGTAGGTACTTAAAACTACAGGGAGCTAAACCTTGCAAAAGGAGGCATTCCTGAGCTAGAGAGATGGCTCAGAGGTTGAGTGTGTACCGCTCTTACAGAGGACCCCACTTTGATTTCTACCACCCATGTCTAGCAGCAACTCATAAGTACCAGTAGCTTTAGATTCAGGGGATCCAATGCCCTCTTTTGGCCTTGAGGGTCACTGTACTTATGTGTACACACACACACACACACACACACACACACACACACACACACAATTTTTAAAAATTGTAATGAGTGATTCCTATAATTTATCTAATTAAATCATCCTAACAAAACTGTATTGCATTAATATCATCTCTATTTTATGGATGAGAGAACTCATCTTCACGAGGCAAAATGACTTGCCCAAGACCACTAGGCAAGTTGACAGTGCTTCCGAGATTCAAAACCAGGTCTATCAGAAAAAGAAAAAGTTCAGATGCAAATTCTACTATCTCACCAATCTGTATGTTTAAAGATGTTTAGTGAACACTGACCAGGCAGCAGGCTGTGTGTTAGAAGCATAGACCATCCAGCAGATTGAGTTTCCCTAAATAGAGACTGGATGGTTTTTTGTGTCTATTCACATTCTTTGCTGGTGGTCCCATCAGAGCTGCGGCACATCTAGACGCTCACAGCATGAGAAGAGAAAAGGCCCCTTTCTTCCTAGCATCTCTCCTTGCTAGTCAATAGAACTGGGCCCCTCTACAGTAAGGAAGGGGGAGTGGAGCCCAGGTTACTGATCAGCAGTGCAGATATCCCAAAGAACATGGAATCCTGTGAGCTGTACATGCTGATCAGTCAATCCTCTAGACACGGGAGCAAAAGGAGCTCAGAGATGGAACTGGGGAGGAGGCAGAGGAAATGTCCCCTTCCCCATGTCTCCTGTTCAGAGGCGTAGCTCAGCAACCTTCCTTTGGAAAAGTCGGAGGATTCTTGGAGGGGAGGTACAGAAGATGAAACCACTCAAAACTCAGTGGAAGAACTGGTTCATTTTACATTTTCATTAACAATCTAGATGTAATAATGTCAGGGGGATGCAATCTTCTGGTAAAATATGAGATGGTCAACTGAATGTAAATAATTGTATAAGCTAGGTGAGCCCTCTACGATTGAGCTATAGCTCCATCCTGGATCTAAACATTTTGTGAAGAAAAATCTCAGGCTTACATTTGGCCAACTTGGCATAGAAATGCTCCCACTCAAGTGTGAAGTCCACAGAATTGGATGGTGACTTTTCATGACATCTGCTCTGCACCAGAGAAGGAGGAAAGAAATATTGAAAATGGAGAGGGAAATACACAGTCAAAATGCAAGTCCAGGCACTCCACAGTTTGTCGGTAGTAGGGTCTGAGCAGTACCGTCTATCTAGGGCTCCTCTGCACCCCCCCTCACAAACACCTCTGTCTAGCCTTTTCACATCTACTCCATCTGATTTCTTTGCTGTTATTCCCAATTCTCCTCCACTCAAGCTAGATCCAGCTCCATCTTAGCTTAAATGATGTCTCCTCACAAGGCACTGAGCTCAGGGAAATGAGAGTCACAGAAAAGACTATAGCCAAGGTAGACAATTGCCCCAACTAGGATACTCAGCAAGTAGTCAAAGCCAACTAGCTCTGTGAAAGTTCCCAGGAGCCGGAGAGATGGCTCAGCAGTTGAGATCACTGACTGCTCTTTCAAAGGACCTGGTTTGGCCAACTTGCTATAGAAATGCTCCCACTCATTGAAGTCCACAGAATTAGAGTCACTTTTCCTGACATCTGCTCTGCGTCAAAAGAGGGAAGAAACAGCTTGGCTCACCGCCATCTGGATTTCCAGTTCCAGGGTATGTGATGCTCACTTAAGGCCTCCGATAGCCTCTACTGGGACTGCATGCTGGTGGTACCCAGGCGACAATGGCAAGTAAAGTACTCAAGTAGGTTTTGGTTTTTGTTTTTTGTTTTTTAAGTGCATCAAAGTAAGAACCACTATTGATCAATTTGAAGACTTGGTTTATATCCACTTTATTAAAGATATACTTTCTTTCAAAGTCTAACCAGCAAGATACATCCTTCTGAACATTTGGGGGACTCACATGTCAGGAAGTGGAGCAGAGAGCTCACTCTGCATTTGCTCTGAGATGCTTACATAGCCTACTGGCCTTGCAGTCAGACCATGTGATCACTGGTGGCCAATGGGCTAAGGGTGTGCTTGTGGATCATACTGAGAATGCATTTTACTTTACCGGGTGAGTAGTACCCACTGATCTTCATGTATATAGGTAACTATGGAGCCTGTATTAAGGGAGACACGAAGCAGTGGCCCACTGGGATTTCTACCCCTCATATGTAGGACAGATTCCTGGAGCTCAAAGTGGACTTGGACCAGGAAGAGGAAAAGGCTCAGTGTAGGCCCTTGTGATGCTCATGTTGCTACTACAGCAGCATCTAGCCTGTTCCTGCTGCTCCACTGTGTGCATTTAGCCTGCTTGCCTGCTTTCACCCTTTGCAGGAGAGTGAGTCTCTTCTGTTGTTCCTGCTCCATTGTAACCCAGCCTTTTCAGCCTTCCAGTGTGTGCTGAAGACTGGCAGCTCTCCAGGAACCCTCCATGCCTTTAGTGCCAGAGACATTCAGCCTCACCTACTGAGCAGCTACTGGGCTTTCAGCCTCTCCAGTGTGCAGACAGCTGTAGCTGGATTACCCTGACTATACTGTGTGAGCCAATCTAACAAATCCCCTACGTAATACATGTCCATCATGTCAGTTCTGTTTCTCTGGATGACAAGACTAATATGCCTCCCTTAAATACTGATCTCAAATGAGTCCTTTTCATAAGTTCTTTCTAACTCCAGCTAATTCTGGTCTTTCCCTTCATTGAGCTCCTCCTTCACAGTAAAGCCCATTTTGCAACTATGTTCCTCACCTGTGTTACGCTGCTTTTCTCCAAATGAGAAAGAGTCCTGAGAGAAGAATATGTGGCTGATGCTTCAGTTCTGTCCCGTGGCACCCTTTCCTAGTATTTGGTGTACTATATAGATCTAATAGCCAATCGGCAACAACTAGGTCCCATACTTTATAGTGTACTGTGATCTCAGCATAGACAGAGCTCAACATTTTGACCCTTCTGAAACGTATGCCAGTGTGTGTTCATTTTTACACCCAGGAGAGTGAGAAAAGTCACCCAGGGGGGGTGAGTTCCACTAAGAAATAGGACTCCAGAGTTGGATTTTGTACCAGGATGTTAGCTTGCTTCTCAAGTCTATGCACATGTTTAGAAGATCACTGTCTTGGTGGCTTCTGTTGCTGTGACAAAACACCATGACCAGAAGCAACTTGAGGAAGAAAGGGTTAATTTTGACTTATGGTTCCAGAGGGATAGTCTATAATGGTGAGGAGGCATGGCTACAGAAGTTGGCTGGTCACATTTTCATCCACACAGAAAGCAAAGAAAGAGAGCAGGGAATTATGGGGGTTGTAAACTCTCAAAGCCCACCCCAGTGATGTACTTCCTCCAGCAAGGATCCACATCCTCCAGCTTCCATAATTTCCCCAAACTGTGTCACCAACTGGGGACCAAGTGTTCAAATACACAAGTCTGTGGGGAGCATTTGTCACTCAAAACACAACAGTGTTTGTAGAATGCATTCCAGAATGCATGCTGTAGGTGAAAAACATATTTGGCATCTTGAGCCATGGTGTTTCCAATGCCTGTGTTTTTAGGGAAGCACCATAATGCACATTGTGTGTGTGTGTGTGTGTGTGTGTGTGTGTGTGTGTGTGTGTGTGTGTGCTCGCGCACACGCTCTGGACCTTTTTATTTTTTTAAATATGGAAAGGAAGAGACATTCATGGTCATATGTCTTTTTCTCTTCATGATCAGTAAAGTGCATTTGTTGACCAGTCAGCCTCAACAACATCTGGGGGCAAGCACCATTTGAATAGTGAGAAGGAAGGTGGCCTCTGGGGGAACTAAGAGAGTGACCCTGCGCTTTATGCACCAGGCCCTAGACAACCGTCTGGACACTGTCTCCTTATATTGTGTATAAGTGTGTGATGGGAATTAACACATAATTCTGTGTCCCAGCTTCAGTGCTGAGGTCCATAATGAGTCAGTATAATTAAGCACCATTTGCCTGGTTAGTTAGTTCAGGTGTCTAAATCTGTCACAATAAAGTATGTGATGTTAAACATGTTTGGATTAGAACCTTCTGGAGCCAATGCCAATGCAGACAGCTATATTAATCACATGGGAGGTTATCTTATTTGAGATTTTCTATGCACCTCTGAGTTACAGTGTTTCATCCATCAAGGGCTTGCTGAAGACATCTGTAAACTTTGATTTATTGCACTGTTCCTGGTGCAGAATTAAATAGCATTATACTCAAATATATTGGCTTAATTGACAGGTAGAGATTTAATCCTGTTAATTATCTGGCTTGCTTGAAAGTTTCTATTAACCCTTGCTGAATCAGTAGCATCCAGAAGAAGTATCTCAGTACCTATTTGGGGTCCAGGTTAATCTATCCCTCTTTAGGAAGTGAATTCTCATTGTTTCCATGCTGTGTGTGAGCATAAATATCCCTGAGCCATGCCCATCATCTGGAGTGGTTTCCTCTCTGACTCTGCCTACCTCACCTCCTAGCCAATGACCTCAGGAGCTTAGGAGGTAGACATGCTGTCTGTTTAGGGTTTAGATGTGATTGTTTTCTGAACTAGCATGTGGGAGAGTTGTTGATTGACTTAGCTCATTTTAAAATTTTATATACAGGAACTTTTCCAGGCTACAAAAAAAAAAAAAAAAAATGTGCAAAGGCAGTTAAGATTCTTAAGGACCTAGCATTAGTTACAACCATGAAGGTTTTCACACATATATAGGATGCTTTTTAATTTTCTGTCATAGTTATGTAGAAAATATTAGGTAGTTAAACTTTCTCATTCTTGGACCAGTGCCTTAGGCAAAAGACACTAATGAAGACATTTCAAACACTGTGGTAATGAAGTGTAAGAAACATATATGTGAAGCAAATTCTGAAGCTTTTCAGTTCACCCTGAAAAAGCAGTCATGTTCTCCATCCACATACATAGGAGGATCTAACCCACAGAGCCATCTTTTAAGCTTCTCAACTCCATGGGTCAACAATGTTCCTCTCTGTTCATGATCACTCCACTGGATGCTGAAGACATGGGGCAACTTCCCTTTCCCCTTGAGATATGATAGATAGCAATCACAGAAGGTCCTGCAGAGGGATACGGTAACCCAGAGTGGACATAAGCATCCGTTAAGACTAAAGAAGGAAGGAACCATATAATTTAGGTTTTCACAAGTGATTGACAATTACTCAATAGTATTTCAGACAAAATAGTAACATGACCAAAACCACAGCAGAATCACAAGAAGCCATAGTAGTTGTCTGTGTTGTCAGATGAAAGGCAAGGGGTAACTGACTGGGATAGGTTATGGGCTATGCCTAAAAAGAAGGCCTTATAGGCAAGACAGGGTGTTCTGAATGGTATTTAGGAACCAGTAGAAAATTCTGGAGTGGTGAGGTAGCAAGTAAAGGTACTTGGCTTCAAACCTGTTGACCTGAGTTCATTCCCCTGGACCCATTTGGTGGAGAAAACCAACATGTTGTCCTCTGCCTTATACACACACACACACACACACCATGGCTAGCTGGTCCATGTTTGCACATGTGCATGCACACAGAAACAAACATATAAATAAAACACAATAAAGAAATTCCAAACAGAAAAATAAAATGGCTGAGTTTTCTGTAATAAGTCCATCCAATGGTGTATCCATAGAAGACTTGTTGATGTCTTTCTAAACTGGAACAACTTTTAAATGAAAAAAAAAAAACTTCTCACACTCCCAGAAGACTTTGGAGACCATGAAAATCATGACATTTATAAACCCTTTATATTTTATATGATTTCACGCTTTCAAAGAAAACGTAAGAAATACAAAGGACTTCCATATAACCATCACCCAGATTCACCAATTTTTAACAGTTATTGACATTTTGTTCCATTTGCTCAGCTCTACCTATTTATTTACACACACACACACACACACACACACACACACACACACACACACAGAGAGAGAGAGAGAGAGAGAGAGAGAGAGAGAGAGAGAGAGAGAGAGAGAATTATTGAACCATTTAGGAATAATGTGCAGACATGATACCTTTATTTATATGCATAAATATTTCAACACCTGTTTCCTAGGAATGAGAACTTTCTCCTATACAACAATAAACACTGACACAACACTGTTATCCAATCCAAATCTGCTAATTGGGCTAATCATTAATTGTGATAATTCTAAGAACCTGGACCTGAAAAACACTAAATCTGACGCTGTGTACATACCTTTCAGCAGCAAATTATCATTGTAGCCAAGATTAAATTTCATAGCAATCATCTTTTTTTTTTAACCAGAAATGAAAGTACAGAATTTTTAAAGTTCTCCTGAAATTTTGTACATTACTTGATCCACACTTGAGAAAAGTTGTTGAATCCACACAGAGATGGGAGAAGCTTCATCACTGTAGGAAAGTAGATCATCTTTTACAGACCATGCTCATGGGGATCCCAGGAAGTAGGCAGTAGTGGAGACAAGGTTTCCCAGAAAAGTCAAGTGTAAAAGGCTTGACCCAAGGAGGACGGAAGGATAGGAGCCATATACACACTGACCTGTGATCCAAATTCAGAGTCCAGAAGGGAACCTGCCCAGCACCTTGCTGGCCAGGGAATAAGACCAACTTACGCTTAAGTCCTGTATTCTAGCAAGTATCACAGTCCAAATGAACAGAGAGGAATTCTTGGAGAAGGGGCATTATTCCCACGGCTTAGTGATCTGCGGATCTCAGAAGTGAGGGGGCATATTCTGAGGGTAATTTGACATTGTTAGTAGTTTGCAGGGAATCCAGTTCTCCACAATGAAATCAGAGTACAATGAGGAGGGAAGCAAAGGCCATAGAGCTGATGAGGACAGAAAGGCACCTCACAAGAAATCAAAAGGCAAGAGAGTGTTTCGAGACTCACTTTGGTGGCAGTAATAACAGAAAGGAGGCTGTGGGGACAGGCTCAGTGATAGTGCAGATTTCTGCCAAATGTAACAGGCTTCTTTGTTCAGACACAATCAATAGAAATTGACAGCGGCGCAATCACGGAGACGCAGACAAGCCTCTTGGGCTTTGCTGAAGTAGGCCACACAAAGGAGAGCAGGGAGAGCCTTAACGCACAGCCAGCCCGCTGCAGAGCTGGTCACTGTAAACAATTCTCTCAGGCCTCTGTGGATCGTTCAGGAGAGGCCCAGGGAGAGCCCCAATCAAGGCGGTGATGGAAAGTGTGATAAGGACTAAAACAACAATGCACAGCATTTGGGTCCCATCCGGGCTTCCAAACAGAATCTGGGTTCCTCAATGTATAAAATGTGAGTATTTGCACAGCTGCCTTCTATGGATATTACAAGTGCATATTTGTGAAGCTTATCACGGTGGTTGGCACACAAGCACTCACCTATGACTAGCTGTTGGTGTAGGTGCGACACCTCCTATTCTGGCCACATTTTCTCTCGCCTTTCCACCCCAGACAACAAAAGCTAAAAGAAATAATGTAAACACTCAGTATGTAAACAAGAGCAAAACATCTTAAACAATGAGCCAAACCAAATCTTATGACCATAATTCTACAATAAGTGGGAAAAGATTAAGCGAACAACCACAGCCAGTGGGTAATAAAAGGCAGCCAAAGCTGTGTTAACAGGTAAATTCATGGAGGCAAACAGTCTTTTTATTTGGGGTGGGAGATAATATAAGAATAAAACAGGTCTCGGGCTGGAGAAATGGCTCAGAGGTTAAGAGCACTGCCTACTCTTCCAGAGGTCCTGAGTTCAATTCCTAGCAACCACAGGGTGGCTCACAACCATCTGTAATGAGATCTGGCGCCCTCTTCTGTATACATAATAAATAAATCTTTAAAAAAAAAAACAACAACAAAAAAAACAACAACAAAAAAACAGGTCTCAGGAAAATAAAAGCAGTGAAATGGCAGAAGCATCAGCAGAAATAAATGTTTTAAAGGAAGCAGGAAAACAGCACAGTTTGGGAGGGAAAAAACATGAAATACCATCACTGCCTTTAAAGTGGCATTTTAAAATGATATAGACCACTGCCACAGTTCTAGAGCATGAGACTGAACACCATAAAAAATTTAATTTTCCCTAAAGTAGTTTGTTCAGTTTTCAAAACCCAATCAGTATTCTGATGGGACAATTTTTTTTTGGGGGGGGGGCACTCAGCAATATAATTATAATGTTCATTTGAAAAGCAGGTGAGAATACCTAATAACACTCTGAAAATATTCCAATAATATTAAATTTGTCTGAACAGTCTAGATGCAGAAGAAAAGTTATTTTGAGAGCAGACTGACATCAATATAAAAAGAACCTTATGCACCCTGATACTTTATGAAAACACTAATTGCCATCAGCCTGGGAGTCACACCTACCCATTCTCAGCTTGAGATATTTTTACCTCTTTAATGCACGGTCCTGTAAATCAAATAACAGAAATACATGTTGAAAATAAATGGCTCTTGTGGCCCTCCATATGAGCTCAGGAGAACAATGAAACTCTAAACCAAAAATAAGCTCGAATCTTACCCAAATATGATCATGTGCATTTATTGAGCTTTATTACTTATTTCAAAAATATCTCTTTTAGCCATCAAGGGAATTTGGCATGCATCCTTCACTCATTACACATTCTTTCTAGAATTTTCAGTCCCTCAGTTTTTGTTATTTTCAGAATTAGACGTAGAAAAGGTCATATTTGAATTTTGATTTTGCTGGTCAAGGACAAAGTCCATTATCATCCATAAACAGCTTCTAAAGTAGCTGCTAGAATTTATAAATATGAGTTCATTTTATAAATGGATGTAAAAATAAATGGCTTGTCTCCCTTTGATGTCTGAAGTTTGGATGATGGGAAATTGGGCTCAAAGGGACTGTGGTTGGGAACAATTGTGGCCAGTATGCCCGAGGTGGAACACAGTATACAAAGCTCCCATGGATGATGTAGAAGAGTGGACAAGAAAAAGAAAAAAAGAGAAGAAGAACAAGGTGGAGGGTGTGGTTGATTGAATAGGAATGACCCTCATAGGCTCATGGGGAGTGGTACTACTTCACAGGGATTAAGAGGTGTGGCCTTGTTGGAGTAGGTGTGGCCTTGTTGGAGTAGGTGTGGCCTTGTTGGAGGAAGTGTGTCACTGGGAGTGGGCCAAGCCCAGTCTCTCTCTCTCCTCTTTCTCTCTCTCTCTCTCTCTCTCTCTCTCTCTCTCTCTCTCTCTCTCTTTCTGTCTCTCTTCCTGCTGCCTGCCAATCCAGATGTAGGACTCTCAGCTACCTCTCCAGCACCATGTCTGACTGACTGCCACCATACTTCCCACCATGATGATAATAGACTAAACCTCTGAAACTGTAAGATAGCCCAATTAAACATTTTCCTTTATAAGAGTTTCTGTGGTCATGGTGTCTCTTCACAGCAAATAGAACATTGACTAAGGCGGAGGAGGAGGAGGAGGAGGAGGAGGAGGAGGAGGAGGAGAGGGGTGTCAAGACTGACTACAGAAACTCATTATTGTAACCAGGCTGTGGATTAAGGAAACATCTTTGACATCAAAAGGAGAAGGTGCATAGTCCCATCTGCCATCCTTAACAGCAGTCTAATGCTAGACAAGTTCCTTGGACATTATGGTTCTCAGTTTCTTCATCTCAATATTAGGAACTATGCAGATCTTGTTAGTAGCTAATATTACTTAGTGTAAGAAAATGTAATCACTGTAAGTCTATAGTTCTCATGAAAAGGGTGTCAGGGGATTTGTGTAAGTAAAGGAACTTACTTACATAATGTGGTAAAGACATTTTTGCTCTGTATGCTTATAAAAAAGAGACAATGTACGAATTAAAAGATTTAAGATTTCTAGGGCTGGAAAGATGGCTCAGTGGTTAAGAGTACTTACTGCTCTTGCATAGGATCCAGGTTCAATTCCCAGCACCCACATGGTAGCTCACAACCATCTGTAACCACAGTTCCAGGGGATTCAATGCCTTCCTCTAGCCTCTAAGGGCACTTCGTACATGGTGCACATACATGCACTCAGCCAAACAACAATACACATTAAATTAAAATAATAAAATTATTGTCCATGGCATGAAGGAAAGCCGAAGTTATTGAAGGCAGAAAACACAGTGATGAGTTTACAGAGGAGGAAACCCACAGAAGCCTTGTGTTGAGAGGAGAAAGTGTAAAATGGGTGATCCAGAGAAACACTTACATTTTAGTTTGGGGAGAAAGAGAAGAGGCTGGAGTTGAATCATTGAGAAGCTGGCTGGGCCCCCAGTCCCACATGCTAAGGAAGCAGCAGTCGCTATTGGGATTGGACAGCAAGCATGATCAGGAATCTTCTGACCCCAGTGGAGGTAAGGCGGGACATTCTTAGACAACCCTGGATGAGAGAGGCTGACACACGGTATCCATGGAAGCTGCTGGAGCCCAAGATCTCAAGGATAAGAATTATCACCATTCTCACAAACTTTCCTTTCCCCTGTATGTTTATTTCCATGAAGATCGTTACAGGAAGCAAATTAGTATTGATATCCAGTAGAGCTTACAACAGCACCAACACTGAACTCTCAACTCTTCTTCACTAGGCTTCTTATCTTTCTCACTTTGTACTCATCTATTTACAACTTAAAGAGATTAGAAGGGTATTGATGGCCCCACAATGAGTGTGGTCAGTAGCTCCACATTGTAAAAGTGATTAAATGATCTAGCAGGCCGTGGAGATGCGGGCTTGCTCTGCGATTTATAGGAACTGGACTTTTAACCTTTTGGAAGCTTCTAGTGTGAGTGAGCCAGGGTACTGAGTGCTTAGTTAGAGTAAAATGCCTGCAAGTTCTGGGGATGATGGAGGGATGAAGTTGCTATGGGGGTTTGGGAGGGTCTTGATCTGTTTCTGCCCTTCCTGGATTCGCAAAAGAGCCATTGTCAGACTGTCTCCATATCCTCCTCTAGATGGAGAGGAAGGGAAGAGGAGGCCAAGTTAGCCAAGTTCTCTTTTCTTCACACATTGAAGTTTATTCTTAAATAATCTTGAGCAAGACCAGCTACCCTCTGGCTGCTGTGGACGACATATTGACAAAGCACATGTGTAGATGACTTCTCATTAGTTAGAGAGAACTGACACGGATCCCCAGTAGGTCACCCTGCCATAGGCCTTGCTGAGTATTAGGGGGCTGTTCATCTTTTATGATGCTCAATTCCCTCTCCTGCCTTCAGGTACTCAGGAGGTGAGGGGTCTCATGGGAACTCACATAGCAGTTCTCTTGTCCAGTTCATTGGATGGTGGCAGATAGGGCCAACTCCAAAGGCATCACACAAGCTTGGACTCTTTACCTGGGCCACCACTGTGGCTGACACGAGCTGATGTATGACTGGAAGATGGGGTTACTTGAGCAGACATGTGACACTTCTGAAGCCTCTGGCAGTCTCCCCCACCACTGCTGGGTCGATGAGGTGGATGCTTGTGTTCTTGGAGCCCTGCAGAGACAACAATGACAAACTCTCTGAGGTTTGCCTGGCACAGTTACTGCACAATTCAGCCATGAGGTCTGGGCCAGGAGATGTCTCTGTGACAGACACTTTACCGTACTCAGCTGTAGTTCCCTGGTACAGTGAGATGAAAAGAAAGAATGCCTCTTCTTAGGAGCTGGTACAGACATTTATCTTAGGAAGAAATGTTTTTTGTTGTTGTTTTTTGTTTTTAAGGAAAAAGACTTGATAAGCGCATAGGTGTCAATTCCTTTGCAGGATGGCAATTCCGTGTTGCCAACACTTCTGAGAAAGAGCCAAGGTTGTTCTGTATAAGAGTAGGATAAACTTTATTCATTCGTGCCTTTGTTTCAGCTCAGAGTATAGGCGAAGAAGTTAGCAAACTGGATAGGGGATGTGTGTGGTCACGTGTTATATTTTTCATCCTCACAGATAACACTTAATGCTTGATTTGATTGGACATATTTTTAATACAGAATCTTGTTATCAACCCAGACTGGCCTTAAACTTGAGGTGCTCCAGCTTCAGCCTCCTGAGCACTGAAATGACAGGCTACAACAGCACATGTGCCCAGCTTAATTGGATTTCTCACAGGAATTAGTGACGAAGGCAGACTGTGTGCTTAAGTTGACCATGGGAAAAAATGGGAGTTACAGACACAAAAAGAAATACAGAGCCCCATTAACTTCAGGACAGTGGATCAGGTGTTTGTGAACCAGCCTGTATGATGTACTTGGTCTTTGGTCTTTAGTTGGGCTCAGACAGGTCGGTGGCCAGCTGGAGAATGTTGGAATTGCTCAGAAACTACTGTTAATGGGAGGGACAATAGCCTTTGGGTTCTTCCTCTGATCTCTGTGATGCTGCTATGTTTTCTCTTCAACAAGGGCCTTCTCTGGGATCATGAGAGGGGGTGCTAGAATTTTTAGTGAAGCCTTTCCAACTATTTCTTTTTTCTTTTTGGGTTTTCAAGACAGGGTTTCTCTGTGTAGCTTTGTGCCTTTCCTGGAACTCACTCTGTAACCCAGGCTGGCGTCGAACTCACAAAGATTCATATTTGCCTCTGCTTTCTGGGTGCTGGGATTAAAGGCATGTGCCACCACCACCAGGCTTCCAACTATTTCTTAAAGTCTCCTGGTAAGTTTTCCCTTAGGTAAGTCTCACAACATCTATGTTGGCTGTGGACATTTACCTATTCATTTCTGAAGAAGATGTCAGTTCTAGGGGCTAGCAAGGTGGCTCAGCTGGAAAATGTGCTTGTGGCTAAGTTTAATGACCTGAGTTTGATTAATCCCTGGGACCCACATGATGGAAAGAGGGGACCAACTCCCACAAATTGTTCTTTGACCTTCACATGTGTTCTGTAACATACATGGGATGATAGTGGGGTCCTGAAAGCCTGGATGCTAAGGTCCTTGCAATTATCCCAACAGGCTTTGTTCCTGGAGACTCTCAGCCTGCTCACAGGCTCCTTCCCCCACCACTGAATAGAAAATCCTTCTTCAGGTCACATGAACTTGATAGACTCCTTTAAGGAGGTGCCTCTATTCAAGGTACCACAAACTAGAGAAGGCTGCCCAGAAGAGGGTCCTCTATTCAAGGTACCATGAACTAGTAGAAGCTGCCCACCAGATCTCCTGATGGATAGGAGATCCCCTCTGGGATCAGTCATAAGCATGTGTCTGGGTCTTTAACTAGTGAAGCTGAAGACTGCTGATACAGAAATGCTGGTCCATTGTGCACTGCATGTTGTGACAGGGTTGTGGGGAGGCAAGCAGATGCCGTATGCTTCCTGCTACTGGTGAATCTTGAAGGCTATGTTAATTAGCTTTCCCACAGCTTCTGGACCTTTGGTCTTTGAGTTTGTCCTTATGACTACACCCACTCATCCACACATAACCTCATTTTAATGAAATCAGAAGACATGAAAATCACCCGCTGTATCAATGCCTCATTAAGATGGACATCTCCTGCTAAAGCAGGATGCAAGGGTCATGTTGTCATTTATTCATGCTCTTAATTGCTTAAAGCACAATTTCCACAGTGTTGTGGTGGTTGGTGAGTGGAAGTCAAGGTTTTATTTTTCTTTCTATAAACAAGAAGGGATGTTTTCCAGCCCAGAATAAGCTACCAAAGCAGAGAAGGCTGTGACAGGTTTTGAATGCAATCTCTGGTTCCTGTTAAATTAGACACATTTTTCAAAACATATTGCCGGTATTTGGAATGCATTTATAAATATTTATGGGAGTAATGGGTGGGGGTGATGCCCAAAAGGAGCAGTAGGGACATGAAAGGACAGCCAGTTAGCTGAAGGTGCAAACCATTTGTGGAGTGTTCCAGAAATGGTCAGACTTGTGAATTGCATTGAAACCAAAAGCAACAATGGCAATTTATGCAGCATAGAATTTTTGCATGTATACTTGAGCAAAGGTGGGCTAGGGAGGTCCAGGGAAAGCTGCTGCCTGGACTGGGGCAACTCCTGAGATGTGGGCTAGTCCATCGGTCAAGGGCTGAGAAAGAAGATACAGATGGGAACCATATAATGAAGGAATGGATGTAGGGCTCTACACTCATGAAGGAGTTGTTTCCTTCCTTCCAAGGTACAGAGATGGCCAAGTCAGACTCCTGGGACCTGAAGTGTGCACCTCTGAAAGGGAATGTTGGGGTGGACAGGGAAGGGTTGTTTGTGGAACTTCTTAGGTGGAGAACTGGGAATATGACAGTTTGGGGACTCAGGAAAGCTGGCACCGATGAGCCCTTGAAGTTGTCTTCCTGTAACCCCTGGTGACTAGGCTGACTCTACCTACCACAGGTTCTCTTGAACCACTTCCTCTACATCTAGAGAGCCTCATCTAGTAGAGACAGGTACCACTCTAATTGGGTAATTGGCAAGAGTGTGAAGAAGGAAAATATCCCAAGGGGCAGTGCTCCGGGCTGGGAACCTCATCGTGCTACTGCTGGGCACAGGGGAGGATATTGATGAGGTCTGGGTAGGGATAGGACCACTCAGGAGAGAGGCTATGGAAATGGACATTGACCTCTGCCCTCTCCCCCTTCCATTGCATGTTAGTTCTCACTGGCCAACTCTAGACAGCAGCCACACACTTCAGGGCCTAGCAAGCCCATATCATTAAGGCAAACAGCAGCCTTGGAGATGCAGGAAGCTGGCTTTGCTGTCTTGACTACAAAGGCTGGAAATAAGGGTGAGATTCATAATTCATTAGTACCTGGGCTCAAACCCAGGACCTTGTGTGATCTAGGCAAGCACTCCACCACTGAGCTACATCCACATCCCTCTTTTTATACTTTATTTTCAGGTAAGTTTTTTGCTGAGCTATCTAGGATAGCTGTCACTACCTGTGTAGCTCAGTTAGACTTTGACCTTGGGATGTTTCTGCCTCAGCCTCCCAAGTACTGGGATTACAGGTCAGCACTGTCAATCCTGACTTTCCAAGCAGAGTTTTTTCTTCTTTGGGAATCTGTCTTTTCTCTGAAGGTTTTCAACTATGTGGATCAGGCTCACCCTGTTCATGAAGGAGAATCTGTTTTTCTTAGAGTCAATTACTGGTAAATATGAACCACATATAACATATACCTTTGTGCCAGCATTTGGACTGGTGTTGGTTTAACAATGGTCACTGGAGTCTAGCCAGCTTGACCCCTAGGATGAATCACTACAGCCCCTGTGGAGGACACGGCAGAGGTAGTAAACTATACTGAGGCTCAATGTCACCCTTGCAGGTGTTGACTGAGCTGATCCTCAAAACCATGATGGGAGATTACTGTCATCTATAATTTATGCATGCTGCAGCTGAGGCTTAGAAAGGTGGCTGCCCAAGGGCACAGGGCTGGAAACTTGTAGAAGTAAGACTCAAATTCAAAACTTCTGTCCTCAACTCGTGAGAGTTCTTAGGTGGCTAGCACAATCTTTTTAAATCCCATCATGAAATTACATGATACCAAAGGTTCACTTATGAAGAATAAAGCTGTGGACTGGGTGAGAATATGGTGAAAAGGACCAGTCATGTCTGCATGGTTGCTGTGGAAGATTCATATTTTCTTCATGAGTGTGAACATGGGAGTATGCATGATGTGATGGGTTCCCAGGCTCATGGCCTGGTAGGCAGTGGGCTATCTCCGAAAGCAGGGTTTTCTTCCACTGTGCCTTCACCAACTCAAGTTCTTTGATGCTCTCTTGGACTCATCCTACTCTGCTTTTGAAGGGGCACTATTTGCCAAGGGGGAGTTATAACTTTAGGTGGGCTATGCTGAGCATCTTCTGATGACATGAATCCCTCAGTCACTGCAGGGAACTGACATTCAGGACTCACTAATATGAAATGGTTGAGCACTGAGTCTGAAGACAAACTGTCTAGCTTTGATGTCTTCTCTGCCATTCCTCAGTCCTGTGGCTTTATCAAGAACTTCACCACAGGAAACAGTGCACTGATGCCCATCTCCACTATTTCTGGAGGGCTGAATGGACAATGAAGGCACACAGGAGAATTTTGTAAGCATTAGTAGAGTGATGGCCACACAACTCTCCACATATGACAGAGAGTACACTTCTAGCTGCATGTGATTTCTTTTCTTTGTCTTCCTTTGTCATAGACTGCTAGGGGAAAAAATAATAGGCAAATCCTTGTTTATTCAACCAATGACTAATACCCATAGCCTGTGATATTTCACAGTTGTTATGTTGACGACCAAAAACTGAGCTTTACAGCACTGAGGAGATGGCTGGGCAGTTAAAAGCACTTGCTGCTCCTGCAGAGGACCAGAGTTTGATTCCAAGCACCCATATCTGGCAGCTCACAACTGCCTGTAACTCTAGCTCCAGGGGATCCAAATCCTTCTTCTGGCCTCTGAGAGCACCTAGATGCATGTACACACACACACACACACACACACACACACACACACACACACACAAAAATAAAAAGTAAAATGAATATATTTTTAAAGCTGAATACCTTTGACAACAAAGAAGTCAACTACCTTGGGAGGGCTGGATTTTAAGAAAATCGGTGGTTATCAGTATTTACTAAAACACAGAACCCTAGGGAATCAAGGAATGGTATAAGCTGTCTTCACATACACAACACCCTGTCTGTCTCTCTCTTGCTCTCTCCCTCTGCTCTCCAACAAACAACTACACAGAGTATGCTAACTTCTGCAACAGAGAATACTGTAGCATCTATTGTTCTCTTAGGATCAACCATGAGCCTTTCAGGAGATACTTTTGTAATATTTGGGAGAAACTCTGGTAAGTTCTGATTAAAGCCTTATTCTTCCATCATGGCACTGTTGACAGGGAGTGTATCTGAGGTTGCACCAGTGTCAGTACTGGAAAAATAGGTGTCACCTGCCCTTCCATCACGAGTGTGACCTTGAACCTGCCATTCTCCACTGCTTCCCTGTAAGTCAGGCACCTTTTGTGAAGGTCAGTTTCTACCGAAGAATGTAATCCATGAGTTCACATGAAAGAAACATGAGCTGGGCATGAGGACACAGTTACTGTTCCTTAGCATCCACTGTGTGGTTTTTGAGGCTCCTGACCCTACACACACACACACACACACACACACACACACACACACACACACACACACACACAAATGCAGCCCCTATCCTTAGCCTGCTGATTCAATGACAGGATGGATTGATTCCTTCTATTCAGCCTCAAACTTCAGCACAATCCTCTTCTTCCATCTCCCCTGTCTCCTCCTTTCCATCTCCTCTGTCTCCTCCTCCATCTCCTCCATCTCCTCCTCTCCATCTCGTCTGTCTCCTCCTCCATCTCCTCCTCTCCATCTCCTCTATCTCCTCCTCCATCTCCTCCATCTCCCCCATCTCCTCCTCCATCTCCTCTGTCTCCTCCTCCATCTCCTCCTCTTTTCCTTCCATCTCCCTTGACTCCTCCTCTTCCCCACCCCATCACCTTCTTTCCCTTCATCCTCTCCTAGCCTCTCTTTTTTCCTCTTCCTCCTCCCCCTCTTTCTTGTTCTCCTCCTCGTTTTGAGGTGTTCTGTGCCTGGAACTGGTGTTCCTCTCCCTCAGCTATCCAATGTCTGTGTGCCCCTGTGTGTGCCTGGCTCAGTAGATCTGTTTTTTCCTCCTTCCCACTGTGTTGTTGTGTATCCCCCCCCGCCCCCGCCGTTGGGGCATGTGTGTCTTCCTCTGGAGACATCAGCTTGGCAGTGCCTACCTACAGAGTCGTCCGACCACAGAAGTCAAAGTGCAGCAGGTAAAAAGAGGAGAGTTCACGGGTGGGGGAGTAGCATATGCAAGGGGCCTGGGACAGAAGAACGGGGGAGCTACTTGAGCAGCTACATTTTTTGTAATCCTTCATAAAGTATCTGGGTAGGAAAATAGCTCATTCATATGCATAAGGGCCCGTGCTCAGCCCCCAGAATTCATGTTGGAAAAAAAAAAGCCACTACAGTGGCCCACATTTGTAATCCCATTGGTTAAAAGGCGGAGTTATGTAGATCCCTGAGCTCATCAGCCAGCCAGCCTAACTTACTTAGCAAGTTCCAGGCCAATAAGAGACACAGTCTCAAAAAACATAATAATAATAATAATAATAATAATAATAATAATAATAATAATAATAAAGGTGGTTAGTTTCTGAAGAATTACAGCTGAAGTTGTCCTTTGGCTCCACAGGCACCTGCCCACACATTCACACACAGCACTCATCTCTGTAGGAGCAGGCATTATGCCTACAGGGTTCACTGTTGTATTATCTAGCCTTATGCTCCTCAGTAAGAGTCTCATGAATGAATAAGCAGAGAAGAAAGACAGTAAACCACACTAAGGGTCCAGGGGCTCTTTCTCAGAGGAGAGAGAGCTGAGTAGAGATGTACAGAGTAGGTGGGGGATGGGGGCAGAGGGTTCACTATGGGGGAAGCAGGGAGGGGTGTGATGGACCATTGAGAAGCTTACAAAGAGCTACAATGCAGAGGCAGAGTAGGGCAAGGGTGAAGGTGGCAGCAAGGATGAGGCTGGAAGGTCAGGAAGAGCTGTGTCCACTGCCTGGGGCTCACAGAAGGTCTGAGTAGTGAGAGATCCTCTACCATAGGAGTAGGGAGGAGGACCAGGCTAAGGAGCACTGGGGAGGAGAATGGAGCACAGTTGAAGAGGCAAGGGATGACTTGACTGGTTTCATGACTGTGAGGAGCCAGTGGTAGGAAGATAGTGAGGACCATTGCCGGTGGATGCACAGTGGTCCCACTCACCAAGAGACATAGAGAGAAGTTGTGGAGTGCAGAGGCGGTGTCAGAGAGGCTATGTTAGTTACTTTTGTTTAACTCTAACAAAAATCCCCGACAGAAACCACTCAAGGGAGGAAAGATTTATTTTGGCTCACAGTTTCAGAGACTCTCAGTCCATCATGGTGGGCAGGGCACAGCCAAGCTCATAGGTGGGAGTGTATGATTCAGGCTCCATATATCAGAGTAGGCCAGGAAGCAGACAAAGTAGGGCTGGGCTGTTAGCATTGACCCACTTCCACTAACTAGGCTTCACCTCCTAAAGGCTCCAGGGCCAAACTAGCATCATCATCAGCTGGAACCAGCAATCAGGATGTGAGCTGGTAAGACAACAGTTCAGATTCAAACCATAACAGGACCATGATGAGCTTGGTGGATGGTACCACGGAGTCTGACAATACTAGTCTCCTCTGGGCTAGGGTTAGGGAATCCTAGTTAGTATTATAGGGCAGAACACAAGAATGGATACGGTGTTGTCCTGCCTTGAAGTAGGTTCCAGTCTACTTAGGGAATCCAATACACATGCTGATTGCATACTTTGGTTGCACACAGAACTGGATGGAAATCCAGAGGCAGAGATTGAGGGATTACTGGATTACGTTTTTTGGTGTTGTTTGTTTTTTCGAGATAGGGTTTCTCTGTGTAGTTTTGGTGCCTGTCTTGGATCTTGCTTTATAGACCAGGCTGGCCTTGAACTCACAGAGATCCACCTGGCTCTGTCTGCTTTCTGAGTGCTGGGATTAAAGGCATGCACCACCACCACCTAGCATGAGGGATTGCTTCTTAATGGGAGAGAGGAGGTGAATCTCTAGAAACTGCTCTTCAGGGTCAGCATACTAGGCCGTTCATAGCACACATCTCTGGCAGCTGGGAACGGCAACCATCTCCATGGCTTAACCTCAGAAAGCTGGTCCTTTAAATCCCCAATTCCACAGTGACTTTTAGAAACAGGCTTCCTGCATGGAGGCTTTTTGAAAGTCTAAATAAATGATGCTCATTGGTCCCCCTTGTCTGCACATTAATCTTCTCCAAGGCTGGAGCGTGTTAATCAGCCTGGCTCTCTCTTGGAATTGCCTTTTCTCTGGTAAGTACTGCAAGCCTGAGTGCGTCCCATTGATTCTGTGCACCTGTCCCGCCCCCAACCAGCGGGGGAAGAGCCATGCTTTTCCCTCTTTCAGGGCCTTTTCTATAGTAGGGGGACCCCCTAACATTTTTTTTAGCTCTCTAGAAATTTGACACATTGACTAAGAATTGCGTGAGTTCCCTCTCTTCTCCAAGCCCCTCCGAAAGTCTTGCGTGAGCCCCATCTTTACCCTGGGATTTATTGACAGCTTGATAACCAAGTAGAGACCAGGGTAAGTTGATGGTATTTGGCTAGCCAGCTTCGAACTAGCTGCTTGGGAGATATTCTGGAAGTGGTCCAGCCAATGCACCTGCCTTTCTCTGCCCTCTTCCTCTTAGTGATGCTGTTGGTACTGTTTTCCAGTGTGCCTTGAGCTTGTGGGTGCTTTGTTACAAAGAACATCTTCTCTGTTGCTCTGGAGCTCCCCAAAAGGCACATTTCTAGCTGTTCTTGGCCTGGCTGATTTCAGTTTCCTCTGAGTCCATCATACTTCCCGAGAGCCCCCAGTTTTGCTGGGTGGACCTTATCCCCTCTACAAAGAGCCATAAGTTCGCTTTCTTTGCTTCCCTCCAGAGATTTGGGTGCCAGGTTGCAAGGGTATTTACACTTACACTATTTTATGTTATGTTTTTTATATATTTGTATTTATATTTAGACTGTGCACGTGTGACGTGTTTGGATAGGCTGTGAAGTTCAAGGCCAAGGGGAGGCATCCAATGAAGAGCCTCTTGTCACATCATAGCACCGCAGGGGCCATCATACAGAGGGGAATGGGGTTGGAGGCCAAATATCCTATTTCTAGGAGTCCACCATTGCAATAATCAATCCATTTCCTCACTGGCAGCCCTAATTCAGGACCCCCAGAACCCCATCACCACCTAAAGTTCCCACCTCTTAAAACTGTCATTATAGTAATTAAGTTTCAGTGTGGGTTTTGCAGGGGACTTCACATCAGAGCAGCACCCTCTGAGTTAGCTGGCTCGTAAGGTAAAGTCTCAGAAAAACCAGAGCAGGACTGGCCCAAGAGTTCCTGAGCAACACTATGCCTGGGCAGGGGAGGAGCACACTGGGAGGGTGATGGCTTTTCCAAGGAGCTCCTGAGCTTTGACGGTGGGTGTAGCTCTGCCTTCACGCTGTCCCAAAACACCCTAGTCAAACACAAACCTAGAAACGGTGTTTGTGCGTCTTAATTGGTCAAATAAAGCAGCTCAGAATAAAAACCCCACCTTACCTCAGCCCTGAGAAAAGCCTGGAACCTATCAGTTATTTCTCTTCCCCTAGCCAGGGAGCTATCTGCAGTATTAGAGAAAGACCTACTCTGTGGCAAAAGGTGAGGAGGCTGCTGGGTCTCAGAAAAGCTGGCCATGGCTGTGGAAGTCTCTGAGAACACCTGTACAGACAGAAAAAAGAAAAAAAAAAATCAAAAATGGACAGAGTGGCATCTGGAAGCCAGCTTTCCTATCTGTATTTGGATGCAGCCTCCAGGAAGACTCAAGTGGGACTTTTCATTCATATAGCACAAGAAAGAAAGAGCTTGGCTGGCCATACACAGGAGAGTTAGTAGAAATGAGTGCAAATGCCAGAATTATGCCATTAGCTAGATGGGAATGAAGGCCCTCTGTTCACAGGCCAGCTATTCTACAGCAGAAGACATTCTGTGAAGGGTGTGTCTGGGCCCCTTAGTTTGCAGAATAGAGAGATTTCAAATCACATTGCCAAAGACTGAGACATGCATCCTCAGAATGACAAGGAAGACAAGGTCACTGTTGTCACTAAAATGTTACTCTTTCCTGTAGTTGAAGTTTTCTTCAGTCCTGCCTGGCCCACAGTCAGGACAAATCTCTCTTACCCGCCAGTCCCGCAGCTACTCAGACCCAACCAAGTAAACACACAGAGACTTATATTACTTATAAACTGTATGGCCATGGCAGGCTTCTTGATAACTATTCTTATATATTAAATCAACCCATTTCTATTCATCTATAAATTGCCATGTGGCCCATGGCTTATCGGTATCTTAACATCTTTTCATGGCAGCAGCTGGCAGCATCTCCTGATTCAGCCTTCCTGTTCCCAGAATTCTCTTCTCTGCTTGTCCCATCTATACTTCCTGTCTGGCTACTGGCCAATCAGCACTTTATTTATACAAAGCAATATCCACAGCACTTTCCTGGACCCAGTCCTCACTGCCTCATCTCAAAATTTGTCAAGTACTCACTCCACCCCTGGGGTAACTGGAAAATGCTGCTTGTAACTAAACATCTGGCTTGGAGACATGGACCAACATGGGGCCCTTCCAATTTCTGAAGACTTGCATGTCACTGTCCCTGCAGACCAGCAACCATTTATCATGAAATTATTTGAGGATGTCATAGGCTGATCCCCTTAGCACATAGGAGCTTTATTATGGACAGTTTTTAAGGACAATATTTGGAAAGGACAGATAACACAGGTTCAGGCAAAGAGACAAATTGAGCAGCAGCATCAGTTCATCCTCTGGAGGAACTCTGGAGCTGGGGTAACCCCTCAGGGGCATCCCACCTTGAGACTGTCCTCCCCACAACTACAAGTCATTGAGATCTGAGAAGGTGGAGCTTGAGGCTTGGGGTAGCTTGGGCTGAGGGAAATTCCCAGGCTCAACTGAGAGCTATGAGTAGCTATCACCTTGGTATGGTGGTTGACAATGATTGTCAATTTGACAGGATCTAGAACCGTTTAGGAGACAAATCTTTGGGCATATCTGTGATGGAGTTTCTGGAGATGGGAAGACCCATACTATATGTAGGTGGGACCATTGATGGGCTGGGGTTCTGGAATAAATGGGAGAAGGTAAGGTAAGCATAGCATCCATCTCTCTGTGCTTCATGACTACAGATGCAATGTGATCAGCTCTCTTATTCCTGGGGTTGTAACTTCATGATGCATCATGTTGGACTTATACACCTTGATGGACTGTTCCCTCAAACTGTGAGCCAAAACAAACCCTTCTTTCCTAATTTTTTTTTTTTTTTGTAACATAGTTGTTTTGTTTTGTTTTGTTTTCTTCACAGTAATGAGAAAGTAACTACTATTCTGGGAGAATGATTCTCTCAGTTGTAAAGAATGAGGGCCCAAGCAGAGGTCATACTTCTACCTCGGAGATGTTGCAGCCTACCTTCCCAAACAATAGGCACACTCTGTAACATGAATCTTAAAGAGTCTTATTAATAAAACTCAAACCCAAGGCCAGTTATTGGGGTGATTGCTGGAAGATCAGAGAAGCAGAACAAGCCACAGCTATCTCACCTTGCTAGTTCCTCAGGTGATCCTGTTACCTCAGGCTGGAAGCTTCTGAGTCCTCCTCCACATGAATCTCAGCTGAACTGTGTTGCTCCAAAGCTTAACTAACTACATGCTTTTTTCCTCTTTATTTCCTGGTCCTCACGCCTTATATGCCTTTTTCTTTCTGCTCCCACTCCCTGGGATTAAAGGCGTGGGTCACCATGCTTAGCTGTTTCTAAAGTGTCCTTGAACTCAGAGATCTGGTTAGCTCTGCCTCCCAAGTGCTGGGATTAAAGGTGTGTACCACCACTGCCCAACTTCTGCTATGGCTTACTCTTCCCATTTTCTAGCCACCATTTTTGGCTTTGTTCTAGTGGCTGTCTGTTCTCTGACCCCAGATATGTTTATTTCAGGGAACACACAATATTTTGGGGAACACAATACCACCACACACTCTCCTGCAGGATGGCCTTAAAGGGGGAACAGAAAACTTGGATATATGAAGTAAAGATCTTGTCTTGATGACATTATTCGTGTCCTTACATGAAACGGTGTCTTAACTGAGTGCTGCATCCCAGAAGCCTGAGGGAGAAGTCTGCCTGTCTCCAGCAGCGCTGGAGGGATGACAAATTTATTCCACACTGCTGTTTATTTGGATTCTGCCACATTCTTCTGCGGCATTTAATTGTCATGGACATCATGTAGCAAGAGGCAGCTGAGAGATGGAAATGAGCTCCCAATTTGTCTCTGGAAAATTTTCTCCATTATGAGACTAGAAAGATTAAAGGGATAATAACACCTTACACCCATATCATGCTTCCCTCCCAGCAAAGAGCTTTCATATACACATTATCTTATTTGAGCCTTGCGATAGTCCTGTGGGATAGTTATAATTGGAATTATTATTCATTTTATGGGTAAAAAACCCCATAACTGTGGAAACTTATGCCTTCTCCTTATTCATTTTTTATTTGTATTTTTTTATTAACCAATATCCTTTCCAAGAAAGGGGCTGGAGAGATGGCCCAGTGGGTAGGAATACACAGGTCTTGCAGAGGACCTCAGGTTCCCAGTACCAATATCCAGCAGATCACAATCTCCTTTGGCCCCACCACCTCTGACCACCACGGAGTCTTCACTCACATCCACATACCCACACCAGACACATACAACAATTTAAAAATAACAAAGTTTTTTTGTTTGTTTGTTTGTTTGTTTTTTAATGTGGAGGTCTGTCTGGCTCAGCAGTTAAGAGCACTTGCTGCTCTTGCATAGGTTCTGGGTTTCATCCCTGGCACTCACACAGAGGCTCACTACTGTCTATGGCTCAAATTCCAGAGTATCTGATGCCTTTGTGTCTGTCTCTGTGGGCTCCTACATAAAGACATACAAGTACAAGCACATTAAATAAATAAATACATAAATAACCAAATAAATGTACATTTTCTTAAAACCCAAGAGGGGTGAATGAAACATAATAGGAACCAGAGATTTCCCATTTTCATATAAAGCTCTGTTTTATGTCATCTTTTTCCCATCTCTGAATTTACAGTGCAAGAGTTAAGACATTGACATTAAACTGCCACCAAGCAGAAACACACAGAAACTGTCCACTTCCATATATCTTGTACCAGGCAGTAAAAAAGTAAACTAAGCTGGGTGGTGGTGGTGTTGGTGGTGGCGGCGGCAGCGGTGGTGGCGCACGCCTTTAATCCCAGCACTTGGGAGGCAGAGCCAGGCGGATCTCTGTGAGTTCAAGGCCAGCCTGGGCTACAGAGTGAGTTCCAGGAAAGGCGCAAGGCTACACAGGGAAACCTTTTCTCAAAAAAAAAAAAAAGAAAAGAAAAAAAAAGAAAAAAAGAGAAAAGAAAACTAAAATGTTTGTGTGCAGCTAGTGAACCCCATGGGGGCTATAAACTAGGCACAGTACTAATATATACTAGGGAAAAACGGTTCAAAGGAGGCCTAGTTGCAGCAGGCTTTCCCAGAAGAGGTACTGTGATAGCCCATTCCTAAGAAGTAACATCCCCTCAAGCAGGTGGAGAAGTATCAGTGGGGCTCCATAGCCTAACATAACTCCTGAGCCCACTGTGCCCCATGCGACTGAGCTAAAATGAAGGCTGGAACATTCACTCCGTTGCTGCTGCATCCAGGTGAGCATTCAGCTCACAGGCTGCTCCTTAGATGCCAGTCAAGCAACTAAACCGCCCATGGCAGCCTGCTCTTCCTCTGGTCTGTTTTCTAACTGTGTGTTGCGTTCAGAACACTTGTATTGAATTTGAGAGGACTGGATTAGACTAACGTCTGACTGCAGCTTTCCTTGAAGGGAGAGACTCCTCCAGCTGGGCTGGCTCTCCCCGGGTCTTGGGGTGCATTCAAAAGGCACTCAGAGCCACAGCTCTGTTCCTTCCTGCACCAACTCAGTCATCCTGCTTGCACACAGGTGATATATAAGCTGCACCCGAGGGAAGCAGCAGGCCTTAGGTGTTCTTCTCATATTGCCTATTTGTCTAATGTTTTGTTCCACCGTTATTCTTCTCCTGGGGGACTATTATTAACAGGATTAATAAATGAAGAATATAAATAATGTGAATACTGAAGCATAGATTTTTCCAGGAGTATAATTTATCACTGGCGTTGGAAGGCAAAGTCATGTGACTTCATCTGTCACATGGCCACTTTCCATGCTGCTGAGAAGGAAACAATGCTTCACAGATATCTGGAGCTCTCAGGGGTCATCACTTTTAGGGGTGCAGATGAAGGAGGAGGTACTGATCCTGGGGCTCAAATAAACCCCAAAGCACCAGAAGCGCTTGACACAGGTTCTTCTGGTCTGGCCTGTGGTGGTGACATTTGAAGGTACACTCGCTCTTCTGCTGGGGAACTCATTGCTGAATCTTTTTCGTTTTTTTGTTTTTTGTTTGTTTGCTTTTTTGTTTGCAAGACAGTTTCTCTGTATAGTCTTGGCTGTCCTGGAACTTACTGTCTAGACCAGGCTGGCCTCGAATTCAGAGAACTGCCCGCTTCTGCTTCCCAAGTACTGGTATTAAAGGCGTGTGCCACCATGCCAGCTCATTGCTGAAAGTTTAAAGTGAAATTTCTTGAGAAAAAGATCTTTTACAAATTTTTGGATTGGCTGGAGAGATGCCGAACTCTAAGTGGTCATTTGAAAGTGTGGCGTTTGTATTTGTAAAGTGTGGGTGTTAGAGAGGAAGGAGGTGAAAACTTGAGATAAAAATGGCAGGCCCTGATGAAGCAATTTTGGGTGAATGGGGTGTGTTTCCAGCTTTGACTATTTTGAGGAATTCTTTGTTAGCTGAGTGAATGCATGTACATTTTGTCAGGGAGAATCCGTCCTTGCAGTACCCTGGGGTCTAGCAGAGACTCTCTGGATGACAGTTAAGATCTTAAGTCCTAGCTTCGAGCCTCCCATCTCCATAGCCACAGGCAAGTTATTTATCATCTCTGCCCCTCGGCTTCCTTATTGATCAAATGAGAAGACAAGTGATCTGTCTCCAGGCTTGCTCAATATTTTATGAATGAGTCTACCAGGGAATGGAAACTTTGTAAAGGATTCCATTACTAATGCCTTCTTTGGCACCCCCTGAAGTGTGAAGTAAACATACTCAGTTATGCCCTTCCTATGGACCTAAAAGGGGAACCTGAAGACCTGGGGAGATAAGGAACATCAACAGGATTCCACGTTTTCCCCAAGGAGAGCAGTAAGATGAGTCTTTACCGACAGTGCTGGAGAGCAAAGAAATCCCAAAAGCCTGCTAGACACTGCCAACTAGATGTTACTTTTTTTCTGGTCTCTCCATCCTCTCTGATGCCTTTCCTTGTTAACATTCCCCTCTTCATCAGCACAAATGTCTTTGTAAACAAAAAAAATCTTTATAGGACAGAGGAATACTAGAAGGAACTAGTTTTGAGACCCAACTCAGAAACTCAAATGTGCAAGGTTATAAGCAAGAAAGGGGAAGCCAGCCCACCTCTTGGTGGTGAGCAAGAGAGGGAAGCCAGCCTACCTCTTCAGGGTGGTGGAGAGAGATAGACACAAGATTGAGGGTAGGCTAATAGCAGAAGATTCCAGAAAGGAATGATATCAGCTGTAGGGATCAGACTTTCAAGCAGCTCTAAGAGGTATGTTTTTTCAGAGGACCTGAAAAGAGGATTAAGTCATGAGCATTGGCCTGCCACTGGAGCTGTATTCCTCCAAAAGGCATTCAAGTCCCTCAGAACCCATGTATATCATGGGAAGAAATGAGCACATGTCCCACATCTATCTATCTATCTATCTATCTATCTATCTATCTATCTATCTATCTATCCAGCCATCCAGCCATTCATCTATCCATAAGGCAGCTTCTAGGAGTATGCCATATGGCCATACCCTCACAGCTCCAAGAAGGATCAAAAGGCTCAGACCCCCTAACTCCAGAAAGCCTAGGTTCTACTTAGAGAGATGGGCACTCTCTTCGTAGATAAGAAAATTGATGGGACAGGAGCAAGTGGTGAAACGCACTGGGTGGAGAACAGAGCAGCACACAGTCCTGGAGCATGTTGAGAAAGCTGGTTTCTTCCTGGGATGAGATGTGACATCTGAATTCATACTAACATGAGATGAAAGAATAGCTCTGAGCACCTCTAGAGAAAAACTTCTCCCCATGCTGTGGGAACAAACATCGGAGACCTGAGGCAAGAGTGTACCTTCTGTGTTCCAAGACAGCAACAGTGTGGTGATCCCTGGAGAGAGAAGGAAGGAGGGGTGTGACAGGGAGAAGAGAAGGAGGAAAGAGAGAGAGACACACACAGACAGAGAGAGAGAGAGAGAGAGAGAGAGAGAGACTGAGACAGAGAGAGACAGAGACAGAGAGAGACACAGAGACAGAGAGAGACACAGAGAGACAGAGAGACAGAGACAGAGAGAGACAGAGAGACAGACAGAGACAGAGACAGAGACAGAGACAGAGATGTGTAGGAAGCAAGTCCTGAGGGCCATGAGTCTAGGCCCTAGGCCACACGAGACCTTGGGTTTCGTTCTAGATGTTCTGGAGAAGGTGTGTGCTCTTAACTGCCCAGGAGTCACTCTGGCTAGTGTGTGGAGGATAAACTGTTAGAGAGAATGCATGTGAATTAGGGATCTCTGGCTCTTTCCAGGCTCCAGCCAACAGCAGTGAGGGTCAGCTGGTGGCAGCAGAGAAGAGAAAACATGCTCACATCCTAGAAAGATTTTGACGGTGAAGCCACGGATCCTCAGTCCCTGGTGAGTTAGCTTTGGATTGTGAGAGAGGAGTCGGGCCCAGTTCCGATGCTGGAACAGGGCAGCTGGGCAAACGCTGGAGCAGTTCTCTGAGCCATTCGTGTCCGAGGAGACTGGAGAAGCGGCATTTCAGGAGGAGGTGGAGCCAGCAGTTGGGCATGTGAGGCCTAGGGTGACTTCAGTCTCCAAAATGAGATGCTGTATGCAGCTGGTTCAAGTCCTAGGATTGAACAAAGAGGATCCTAAGTGATCTAAATGATCACCCTAGGGCAGAAAGGAGATTTTTCATTTCTGTGTTTTCTGGGTACACTCACTTATATTAAAAGGTCAATGTGTCTGTGTCTAGAGGCAATGGACTGGTATACTCCACTTTGTGAATGGATGCCCGCATTTCTGAGATAGAGGTATCTAGAGAGCAGAGACGAGATCAGTTCTCTGACTCAAGACTCCACCAGAACTCTGAAAGTAACTTCTCCTGCACAGAATCTCTCACTTCAAAGAAATTCCAACCAGGTCTTTCTGCTGCAGAACAGCCTGGGACGTACATACAGACCCCCATTCAGGTCATAGGCTCTCCTGACTGTGGGAACATTTCCAGCTTGCGGTGTCCCTCCATGGTCCCCAGCATCCCTGAACTGTGGCCTCACCGCTGAAATGGATGAGCTCCCCCTTGACACCTCTCTCATGTGTCCATGGTCAGCTCAGGCCATCTTCCTATTTTGTTCTTGGCTGTGCCTGTGGCTCCCTCCTGGCCTCTGGAGTCCCCCGACCCAGACCTGTTATGTCTTGCCCCCAAGAAGTCTGGCTTGATCTCAGTGGAACTACCCTACATGGATAAAATTTCCACTTCTCCCTGAGAAGGCAATGGTCATTCCCCAAGATTTCCAGTGGTGATAGTAAGTTGCAAAATTCAGTATTCTGTAGAGATTTCTATTGACCTCTAATGGACCAAAAATAGTGGCAGAGACTCTTGGAATATCTTTTAGTCTCATTTTTAAGCTTCCTTATAGGAAGATAGCCCTTTCTCCACGAAGCCCATAATCCCAAATATTTAACCACATGTGGAGCCCTGTCAGAGGTTCTCAATCTGTGGGTCATGACCCCTTTGGGGAGGGGAGCGGAATAAGTAAACCTTTCACGGGTGTCATTCAGTACCACTGTGGAAAACACAGATATTTGCACAGATGCTCTAACAGTAGCAAACACAGATATTATAACAGTAGCAAAATTACATTTATTAACTAGCAACAAAAATAGTATTATGGTTGGGGGGTCAGCACAACATGAGGAACTATATTAAAGGGCCGCAGCAGTAGGAAGGTTGAGAACCACTCTCCTATGAGCTTACATCAATTTTATATTTGAGTCAATTGTTCAGGGAGATTTTTTGATCCTAAACTATCTAATGGCCTTCACAGAATGTTTCATAATCATTCCCACACCCACAAAAATATCTCAGAAAATACATCAGTGATCTGGTCTGAGTGTGTAGGACCACGAAGAGCTGACTAGAAGGAACAAAGTCTCAGAATTAGAGGAATCTTTTCCTCGTGTGCAAAACACAAGTGGGAGTTTCTATGTGGCCCTATGCCAATGTCTAGTTGGTGCTCAAAATTAAAAGCCATTACAGCAGCAGACACAAAACTTTACTCAATTAACCGAGAGAGAGAGAGAGAGAGAGAGAGAGAGAGAGAGAGAGAGAGAGAGAGAGAGAGCGCTGCAGACTGGAATTCCTAAAAAGAAACTTAAAATGACGATGTCCAGGAAAACCGGACAGTAATGTTTACTCAAGGCAGTGGTTCCAAGCTGTGCTCGGAGTTACACAACACAGCCTCTATGTTTTGCATGCTGAGGCTCACACCAGGCTTTGGGATACACCTTCATTGTGCTGGCTGTCCTTAGGGATGTTCCCTCCTCCATAGTGGATGTAAATGAAGATGCAGCCCGGTGGTGGACCCTTTACTCCCATCCTTGGGAGTCTGGGTTTGCTCTGCATGAAGCCTCTGGGCAAAAGTCTTTGGTCTGACTTTCATGGCCAAGGGTGACTGACAGCTGCTAACTGCTGCAACCACGCCCATTTTTCCTTTCAGTTGTTTCCCCGTATAATAGGTTCCCCTGATGGGCTGTATTTCTGTTTTTTATGTCTCTTTATTTGTAGGTCATCTTTCTGCCCATGATTTTACTGTTTTTTTTAATCATTTTATGCTTATGTATAATTCATCATAATTTTCCCCATTACCCTCTGGCATGCCCCTTAACTTTCCCTGGGAACCTCTCTTCTCTATACCTAATTTCCCAGTGACTATATCATTAGAGAAAATGTCACTACACCCTGCAACAAATGTCAGCAGTTATTAGTTCCCGGGGAGGGACCTTATGGGTGCCTCTAGCCATGGTGGAAAGTTGAAGGGCCCAGTCTTTTGCAGGTATCTATACACATGTCATGGCTGCAACAGCTGTCACATCTGTATAGAAGTGCTTTGTGACACTAACCCATTCTCCGGCTCTTTCTATCATCTGTGATGTTCTGTAGAGGAGAGAGGATGATATGGGTGCCCACTTTGAAGCGGAGATCACTCCAGTCTCTTATTCTCAGCACTTGGACCAGATACAAGTCTCTGAATTAACCATCATCCTCTACAAAAAGGAGTGTCTCCATAACCTATTAAAAAATCACCATTATCTGGGAGTTAAGGGTTGCTGGAAACCCTTACATGAGCTCCATGAACTAGGAAGCCATGCTTCCAATAACACTAGTACTTTATGCATTTCTGTCTTATGTCCCTACATATTAAAGTAAGTTGTCAATTTGGCTCCAGCCCCTTGTTGGCATGAAAGGACTATGGTCATTGATCAGTATTTACTATTTGATTGATGGACTTCCTCTCAGACTCTTTCCTAGTTATACTGCTAATTAGCTAGTGTCCTTAAGCTGTCAAATAGTCTTTCTGACTCTCAGCTCCATTAAAATGACTTGTGATCTTTTTGTGATTTGTTTTGTTTATTTTCATTTTTTTTTTCCTTTTCTGAAACAAGGATTCATGTAGGCCTGGCTGACTTCAAACTCACTGTCTAGCTGAGTTTGAACTTGAACTCTTATCTTCCTGACTTCAACTCACAAGTTCTGGGATATATTAATTAATGTCCACACCTGGATGTAATTAATAATCTTAATGGTCCCTTCAAGCTTTAAATGACTATGAAAAACTTTTCCTATCATGGTTTTTGAAACTGGCCATAGAAGTCCTGGTACCTTTGCTTTGATCAATATCCTCACCATCCATGTGCATGGAGTTCACATAAAGGCAGTATAAGAAATAAAGTGAAGGTTAGTGGCTTTGCAGAGAGTCAAGGATGGAGAAGGCTCAGGAGATGATGGCTCAGTTCCTCAGGCAAATAACTCATATGAATGGGCTAATGGTAGCTTTTGTTGCCCAAGTCAATTAAAGACTTTTGTTGTGGGATATTTGTACACAATGTGAAGATGTATTGCTGTGAATGGTGTAATAAAGAGCTGAATGGCCAATAGCTAGGCAGGAGGTATAGGAGGGACTTCCAGGGAGAGAGAGAACTCTGGGAAAAAGAAAGGCAGAGTCACCAATCAGACTCAGAGGAAGCAGGATGGGCAGTATGGAGATGAGGTAATGCCACATGGCAGAATGTAAACTAATACAAATGGTTTAATTTAAGATACAAGAGCTAGCTGAGGACAAACCCAAGCTAAGGCCGAGCTTTCATAATTAATGATAAGTTTCCCTGTCATTATTTGTGAGCTGGAGGTCCTGACAAGAAAGCACTGCCTCATATGGCATCCAACATGGAGGCTCAAATATCCACAGAGGGCAGGCAGGGCTCCTTTAAGTGCTGTGCAGCTGAGCACTTGAGCAGCCCACACTGGGGAGAGCTCCTGCTATAGGCAGACACAACAAATTCCCAGGGCTGGGACAGGTAAATGCAGCTCCAGGACTGAGTCCCCACTGGCATGAAGCTAGGTTCTCATGGAACCCAGCAGGTGTGGATCCGGCCACCAGTGCCACTCCATGGTGGTAGCCCAGGAGTTTAGGATTTCCCTCTTGCAGACAGAATGCTACAAGAGCGTGGCTTCAGAAACTAATATTTTGTTTGTTTGTTTGTTTGTTTTTGAGCTGAGGATCGAACCCAGGGCCTTGCGCTTGCTAGGCAAGTGCTCTACCACTGAGCTAAGGGCTAAAAGCCGGGTGGTGGTGGCACACGCCTTTAATCCCAGCACTCAGAAGGCAGAGAGGCAGGTGGATCTTTGTGAGTTTGAGACCAGCCTGGTCTACCGAGTGAGATCCAGGAAAGGCACAGAGCTACATAGAGAAACCCTGTCTCGAAAAACCAAAAAAAAAAAAAAAAAAAAAAAAAAAAAAAAAAAAAAAAAAAGAGCGTGGCACAAAAAGGCAGGTACACACACACACACACACACACACACACACACACACATACACAGACACGAAAACCTCTAAAAAAGTACAGTATGCTTAAAAAGGTGTTTAGGTGCTGGAGAAAAAAGTAGGTATAAATAGTCATAAAAATAAATAGCTTAAAAATAATAAAACAAAGTCTTTAAAGAGAGAGTCAAGTAATATAAAAAAAAATAAGCCATGTCAGGATGAAAAATATTGTAACACAGGGAGTTTGGACCTTTTATGGCGCATTGTTAATTTTGAATTTTTTAAATGCCAGTGAACAATGGCAGGTGCTGAGAGACACTGGATTATGAAAGGGACTGCTGAATTAAACCAGCCTATATACTTTAGAGATGTTTTGGATTCAGAATAGAAGTCAAGAAATGTGTTGCATTTGGGGAGAGGTTGTGCTTTTGTTCCCACAAGAAATGAAAAGCTGTGGATTCCTTCAAAATTAATGAAGATCAGATTTGACTGGGGGAGAACCTCCCAAGGATCTTGGCTACAGAAAAGCCAGGAAAGACTATAGGACAGGTGACCTGTATGCTGATCCCTCTGCATGGAAACAGCTCTGAGACTGAATGAGACATGATAAATCTTGTTGGCTACAGAGTCCTCATGACTTATTATTACATGCCATCATTTCATATGGCACGGATAGAAGTTTGGTTATACAATCCAAACAAACATAAAGTCAACAGATACCTTTTAATTGCTCAAACATAAACCAGAAAATCATCTTTAGTGCCTTGTACACACTGCACAGTCTATAGCTGTGTTAATGCAGATATATATGTTACCTTTAAAAGTTTGTGTGTATTCAGAACAAAAGGACCAGACACCAATGAAGATAAGTAGCCCAGGTGATCCAGCCTCTCAGAATGTCTCTGTTGCAGTTTCCTCAGAAATCTGCATCCAGAAAAACTTCAAAGCTGCTAGCTGAGATGGTTTAGCCTCACAGACTACTCCAGCCAAGACTTCAAATAAGCTCCACACCTTCCTGTAACACAGAGACTAAACAAAAAATAATGCAGCTATCTCTTCCAGGACCTGACCATTATTGCAATTTTCTCCAGGTCCCCTAAAGATGCCATCACTCCCAGACAACAGGAAGCAGTCTAGAGAACACAACACCCACATTCCCAAGAGGTGGGATGGGTGGTTTCTGGTAGCTCAGTGGATGTTTGTCATTGTTTGGGGGCATACATTTGTTACTGGTCATGGTTATAACAACAAGAAAAGCTAAACAAAGGAGGTTGAATTCAAGGATCTCTTCCTGAAAAAAGGGGGGATATAAAAATGATAAGATAAAAGGGTACATTATTGAATCAACTTTTAAACTAAAAAAAACAACTATTAATCTCAAATATTTTACATTGGTATGGATTTTTGTATATTAATACAAATTTAAGGTTAGTTTTGTTATACTGTATATGTGTTTCTACTCTTGTTTAAGGCATAATACCTATACAGCTCATTTAACAATTTAATGTAAACTTCTAGTCCTTGAAAGTTATTGTTACAAACAATTTAGGATAATTAAAAAATACAGGTTAACAGTTCATCTAACAATCAAATTTATGGCCATGCTAGGTATGTTTTCAAGGTCACACAGAGATATAATTTAGATAAACAGATTGTCTTCAAACACTTGAGAGACCTACAGAATATGGCATTTAAGACGTTTTAGTAACATAAGGCTTTTCATGACAGTGAGGTATGTCTGCTCCTGACAGTACCAATCTATTTTTTTTTTAAAAAGGGTTGATGGCATTATGGAAACTCCATGTGCTTTCTTGGTGGCAAAGTTAGCCACTGGGCAAAGAAACTACCCTTGCCTTGACTGCTGACAGTATGCTGTCCAAATTGGACAAGCAGGACACAAAAGAAGGTGACTGCCAACTTTTGCCAAGACAAAATAGGACAGCCCTTCAGAATATCCTGCTTCATAGAAAAGCCTGTCAGGCATGCTAAGCCTGTAGGCCAAAGATGCCCCAACCTTGGAAAACTGTCCAGGCAGCCAAATGTCTCTGTCATTTCTATACTTTTGGAAGTTGTTTGCTCTGCACTCCTGTTTACTCAAGTAATATTTTATCCTTCTTGAATTTTTGATTGGGATTGAAGACTAGAGAGTTATACAGTTTTCCTTGTTTGTAAAGTTTATAAGGTTGAGAAACATAAAAGCATAAATTGTTTATCTAAGAAGATGTTTTAAGGTCTAAAAAGATATTTTTAGGATGGTAATGCAAGTTATGATAGAAAGTGGTCTAGGTATAAAATGTTGGACTCATCAAGATAAGACAGATGATAGAGTGATTTCTCCAAATTTGACAAATACTAATAAACTGAACATTGTGAATGTAATTCTTACTTGATAATTGTTCTTATTGTATATAATTTTACTGTATCAGAGTTAAAACCGTTCCTTTTTATTTAGGCAAAAAGGAGAAAATGTTGTGGTATATTTGTACACTGTGTGAAGATGTGTTGCTGTGATTGGTGTAATAAAAAGCTGAATGGCCAATAGCTAGGCAGGAGGTATAGGCGGGACCTCTGAGGAGAGAGAGAACTCTGGGGAGAAGAAAGGTGGAGTCTTCAGCCAGACTCAGAGGAAGCAGGATGGGCAGTGTGGAGATGAGTTAATGCCACATGGCAGAACATAAATTAATATAAACGGGTTAATTTAAGTTATAAGAGCTAGTTGAGACCAAGCCCAAGCTAAGGTCAATAATAATAAGTCTCCATGTCGTTATTTATATAAGCTGTCAGTCCAGATGAGAAAATGCTGCTACCGACTTTAAAGAGACTTCAGAAACATGTTCTCCTGACTTGAGAAAATCCATGGAAGCAGAAATCTAGAAGTCAGTAGAAGTTATTGCCATTGTTTCTATTTTTTTTCTTCTTCTTTTAGAAAACCAGAGCCTGAGAGGCGGTCGTTAAACAGGACCCGACGGCTTTGCCATCGAAGAGGCATTGTGGTCCTCGGTCCTCTGCTTCCTCTCAGTCCTTTTCTTTCCCTCCTTATGACTCTGTTGCTCTTTCGTCACTTTCTGTGGTTTAGGATAGGAAAATCCAGCTCACAAGGACGCCGAGAAAGGGTTCTTGGTGGCATAGTGAATAGATTAACACAGTTCTGTTACGTGATGTAGAAACATAGGATGAGACAAAATGAGGAACTGATGACAGCCTGAAGAAGCTCTTCCCAACACACACACACACACACTACTAACAAAATTATATTAAGTATAAATATAACCGGACCCATAAACAGGATCAATATGGGTGCTCCCCCCCCCCCATTTTAATAGCTTCACCATCATCTACCTCTCATAGCGCTTCTCAGATATTCTCTTCACTCCTTACCCCACCCCACCCCCATCCCGCAAGGTTAAACGTGTCCCTACATGACATTGTGCAGTTTCTAAACTTAGCCCTCTTGAGTTCTATTTGTGTATTTGTGACTTTACTGTTCTGGAACTCAGGCCCTCACTGAGCTTAGGAAAGGAGGAGCCAGGCCTGTGTGTATTTTGTGTATGATGTGAGGCTTCCGCTGAAAGCCCCTCCGGAGTCACCGCAGAGGTCTGCAGGTGTGAGCCGGACAGTAGACGTCCTTAGGAAACGGAAGGTGTAAGTTTCTAAGCCCAGGAGGCCTTCATTCTGGATTGGTTCAAAGTCTATTTTTACTTCATTGATTTCAGCCGCGGCTGGGACTATGTTTGCCCATTCATTTAAAAAGCCTCCATTTCTCTTCCTCCCTTTATGTTTATCTCTGCTCTGCCCTTGGAAGTGGAAGTGAGTTATGTCGTGTCCGCTACTCAGAGCCTTCCTTCCTGGGCACAGGCAGATGTCGCAGAACCCAGCGGCCTGCCGTGGGAGAGCCACTAGTTAACCAGCTTTGCTGTGAAATGCTGCCAGGGAACAGCACTGTTTCAAAGAGAACGCGGGGTCTGGAGAGGTCCTTCCGGGTTTCACTGCCCCCGGGTCTGAAGTTTTCTGTCCTGAATAAATGATTATGGTAAGAATTACATGAGAGGGTTGGAGAGATGGCGCAACACTTAGGAACGCTTGCACCTTGTAGATGACACAGGTTCTCAGGATCGGTCCTCAGCATCCATATGTGGGCTCACAGCTGATTGTTACTCCAGCTCCATTGGACCCAGCAACCTCTTTGGGCCTCCACGGACACCATGTATGAGTATGGGGAACTTACAGAGATGCAGGCAAACCACAATAAATAAAGCAAATAAACTTTTAAAAAGATTTTTTAAATAATCACATGAGATGGTGTATGAATGGTTAGCACCGAGCGGGTAATCAGCAAATTATATACCTCTCTCCTTCCGCAGTCTGCACGCTCTCTGTGTTACAGCCGGACGGAAAGCAGGCAAATGACTTCCCATAACTGAGACATTACCAGGCTCTCCCAACCTGACTATCGTTCATCCTCACCCTTGTTCATGCCTGGAAGCCAATACAAGAACTATCCCCCAAAACCACGGTAAGAGTGAGAGGATATCCAACCTCTATTACAGGCAACCTGATCCTCATCATGCCGCTCTCTTCTAAATCACACAACGTTACGGAGGATGAAAAGCAGATCAAAACGAAATTCACACTAAACCAGCAGCGCAAAAATCAGAACTTCCACCCGACCGGGATGGACACAGAAGAAAGTAGAGCAATGCTGCCCCCAAGCGTTCATTCTTTGAATGACAGATATAACTATGTTTTTTTCATGATCTCCAGCTTCAACCCGATCCAAGCCCCCTTGTCATGAAAGCATAGGGTTAATGGAACCACGTAGCATAAATAAAACATCAAAGTACTGTGCTGGCAATAGTGGCAAGCAAGGCAGTGTGGAGCAGTGGCAAAAATGAATCCTCTTTAGAGAGGATAAAAAAGAAACAACCTTTAGTAACACAGGACATGTTTTGAAAATGCGGATTTTGTACTACCCACATCAGACTATCGGGAGAGCTCAGTAAAGATGCAGATTCCTGGTCTCCTACTCAGTGCTCTAGGGGAGGGGACCGGAAGTTGGTGCTGTTTATATGGGGTGCCCCAGCCCCAGGCAGTTTAAGTTTGGGACCAGAAGTGACCAGAAGCCAGTGGATAAGCAGCTGTGAAGTGTCATTGGCTTACTGTATAAAATGAGAAGGTGAGACCAACAGACACGGGGAGGAGAGCTCATGGCTCAAACGGGAAGAATCTTGAAGGAAAAGAGGATTAACAAGGCAGGGAACGCTCCTTCGCGGCAACTTAAAGCTGGAAGGGACCTTTAAGATTATGAACTGTGCCCGGATGTGGTGATTCGATCCCAGCACTTGTGAGATGAACTGAGAGTCATGTGACTTCCCAAGTAAACAGACTCCTTGGCCAAGTGGGCTCCACTCACCCCCAAAGAAGGTGTGGAGAATGCCTGTTCTTGGTGTTTACTTTCTCTCTAGGCCAGCAAGGTGCCTGGCAGGCTAACTCACATATTTGATGGCCACAGTGAATCGGGGAAGGAGATGAGCAAATGTGTGTGGGCCTTCCTTTTGGAAAAGTTTTTTATTGAATTGGTTTTTTATTGTATTGCCGCTACTATTATTTTTAATGGGCTGCGTACCTTCCTTTTAATGGGCTCCTTTCAGCCCCTTCCTGGGAGCAGGCCACAGTATCATGTGATCTCATCTTGGTTCCTGTGAAGTATGGCTGCTGAGGGCCACAGTGGAACGGGAGCCTCAAGGTGCCCTGCACGCTACTCAGGTGGAGTCGTGGTATCCAGTGTGGACCTGTTAGTGGGTGAAATTTTCCACTGGTGACATCTGCCTATTCCTGTGATTGGATACTCCCCCAGTAGCCTATTTCAAGACACAATGTGTCACCCTGAATATGAGTATTTCACCATCAGATAGAACCTCAAATAACCCCTAAACCATAGATAATAGTTGTGTGTAAGAAAATCATTAGGAAGTGATGTTCTGAGTATGTACTGCCTGCTTCAAATATAATGTATTGAATTACAAAATGTATGAACTTAATTTTTAAAGCAAATCATTCTTTTTGCAAGCTCTCATGAGTTGGTGGGAGCTGGTTCTGGTATCCCATCATCCTGAGCCAATAATTATTTTGCAATTAACCTGAGGCCAAAGATGGAGGCCATGAGCAATCCTGGGGAAGAGGTCATTGATGAGGCTGATGAGCACAGCACTCATCTCTTCTGGGTTCCCAGGCCGTCGCTGGGTGATAACAGGGCCTCGGCCTCACTGAAGGACACAGCCCCTTTGTCTTTGTGCTCTTTTTCTTTTGGGGTTTAGGCCTTCCCTGGCCTCTCTGAGTCCCCTTGGAGCTATAATACAGCCCCGCCCAGTACATTCCTGGACCCAGGGGAGTATATTCACTTAATATTGATAGCTGAAGGAATCAGTCAGTAGAGAAGGCTCTGTCCAAGGCCTGGCTTCACGATGTCATTTCGAGGTTGTTCAACTTTGGAGTCTCTGAGCCTCAGTTCCCTCACCTGTGGGAGAAAGGAGTTGAGACGTAGGAACCAGAAGTCACTACCCGTGTTCCCGTTCCAGCATTAACCTGGCCAACTCATCCTCAGGATCTGGCTTCCCTGTTGGCTGCAGGCTCTTAAAGCCTTCTGACCCCCGGAAGAGGCTCTAATACATGGAAAACTTTACTGGAAGCCCAACTGTCCGCTCATGGCAGGAGTCCAGTGGGCACGGATAGAACACCCCGGAAATTCCAGAGAGGGGCACATCTGTGCCAGCAGGCTGGAGCAGCCCTCAGGACCTCAGCCTTGGATTGCTTAGGAAACACGTCAGGGAAAGTTCCATCCAAGTCCCTTCCCACCTCTCAAGAAAAATGACTATGGGATAGGAAGTCACAGGGGAGAAAGGGTGATATAAATGCCACAGAATGTGACTTCCAGATGGGAAATTTTATCATAGGTAAATTACATTGTATCCTTTAAAAGCAAGTGAATAACAAATCAAAACTAAAAAGGAGGCTCTTAGGGATAGAGAGGGGTGAAAGAACATTCTAGAAGTCCCCGTACTTAGTCCTAGTAGAAAGCTTTCCCTCTGGAATTAGAATGGTGACAGAATGCGTTTCTCTGTTTCTTGAGCCAATCTATCAGATGAGCAGAACTCCAGCGAAACTCAACTACCCTGTGCTAGAAGAGGAACAAGATTGGGGAGTGGGGTGGGGGAAGGTTCTCCCTGTCCAAAGTGAAGGCAAGTGGTAAAGGAGAGAGTGGATTCCAGGGCTCCAGGCCTCCCAGGACCTCCTTCCCACAGGACACAGCTCCTGCTTCTGGAGACAGTGCCTGGCGGGACTCTGGGCCCCTTTCCCCAGCAACCCACAGCCACTGTGGAAAAATCCCCTTTCCCTTTTGTTGAGCTGGGGCTGAGATGGAAGTTTCCATGGGAATTTCCCCTCAGAACCCAAGGTGGGTGGGAAATAAGCACAAGGTCCTTTGAAAAATCCCCATTCTATCAGAGTGGACATTTCCATGGTGATGACTCGCAGAGCCAGGTTCAAGGGGGAGGGCCAGCAGGGCTCTTTCTCTGGTCTCAAATCTGAGCAGTGTCCCAGTTGATGACGTCCCCTCCTCTACCTCTCCCTTGACACTTTTGGGCCAGGGAAAGAATCCAGCCCTAGACCTTCCCTTCCAAGGCTTGGGCTGTCAGGGATGAATCCTAAAGGGCCTTTTTCGGGAGGGTGTAGGCAGCCTTTGCTGTTGATCCTACCAAGTGGGTTTTACAATCCTAGAGGGACAGAGCTGTCCAACACCATGGCTTCCCTCTGGTCCAGCTCATCTCGGCTGTCCATTCTTCTTCCAATGAAGACACCTAGAGTCTCCTGCAGCCCTGGTGCCAGGGTTAGTAGGCACTTGTGTGTGATCTCTTGGCTGGCCCTAGGCACGAGGCATCTTAGAAGCCAGGCTAGACAAGCCTTCCCATGGTTTCTTATGGACTGGGGCTTCCAAGTGGACTCTGTTGGATCAGAGGCTCAGGTCTACTCATCAGTTGGCCAGCTGTGTAGAACCCAGGCTTCTGGGAGGCAAGTCAAGGCAGCCCCAGCATCTCGTATTTGCATGCTAACTGGCATCTCCTCGAGGAAGTTGTAGGTGGTGGCTGATGTGTCTTAGGTCGGGCTGGTCCAGAAAAGACAGGGTTTGGGAGTCTCAGAGCTGGCTGGCTCTAACAAGCAAAAATCCAGAGGGTCCTTTGGAGAAACTCTTTCCAGAGTCTCTCTTGAACTACAGGCCTGGGTGGTCTTGGTAGAGCCGAGACATCACAGGGAAAGCTAGAAACTGGGGAGACTGGTCTCTGACAAGCCGCTGTAGAAACAGCCCTGTGAAGGAGGCCTGTCCCTCCATGGCAGTCCATGCTGGAGCCAGCTGCTGTTCACAGACTTCCTCACATCAAGAGATTTGGCCCAACAGAGCTGAGCAGGCCCTGCCATTGGGATAGACCAAGACAGCCTGGCAGGAATCGTGATTCCTCTGGGTCAAAGGTCCTTGTCAGGACAGGCCTGGCTCACAACTGGAACAGCTCAGTTCCCCTCACTCCCCTCTGCACTGCTGTGGAGCTTACCTCAGTCCCTCGATTTGTAAAACAGTTGATGCCACAGCTCCTGTCAGCCCCCAGCTTCCTCTGTCCTACCATGCCACCCTCTGGGGTTCCTCCTTAGCCAGTGCCCAGGACCTTGGTGACACTCTTTACATTTAAAAAAAAAAAAAAAAACGATCACACAAGCACTGTGAGCCTAGAGAATGGTGCTCCTGTGGTCTGAGCTCTGAGGGAACAACAGCATGTCAGTCAGACTTTCTGTTACTGAGACAGAATACTGGAGGAAAATGACATGCTGCAGGCTTCAGAGATTCCACTGTGGTCTGCTGGCTTCACGGCTGTGGGCCTGAGATGAGGCTGAATGTCATAGGGCACTCATGTGCTAGAGCAAATGAGAGAGAGGAAAGGGCAAGGGACCAGATGCATCTTCCCAGGACACGTGCCCAGTGAGTGCTTCCTCCAAAGAGACCCCACCTCCTCCTTTTTCTCACTTCCAAGTGAGGACATCATGTTATCAATCCATCAAAGGATTTATCCACTGATTAGATGAGAGGCCTGAGAATCCAGTCACCCCCCCACAACCCATCAGTGGTCAGCCACGCTCCTAGCACATGAATCTGTTAGGGGATTGCCTATTCCAATCACAGCAGGCAGAAAGAAGGGGCATCCTTAGATGGGAGACAAGAGGGCAGAGGAGACCATGAGTCAGTCTCTAACCTGGAGGATGCCCAGAATGAGGTGCCTTGCTTGTCTACTGCCTCTGCCAAGGTCATCTGCAGGAAATGTTGGTCCTAGAGTGACCACCTAGCTGGAGTATTTCTCCACCTTCACTGTGGAAGAATGCAAGAAGGGAAGAGAAAGCCTAGTGAAATGGACCCTCTGTGAAGATGCCAAGCAGAAGCTTGGAGGAGAAGCCATTACCCTAACTGATGGCCTCAAAGTGGAGACATGCCTGGCATCCTGTGGCACTTGCTTCATGTTGGGCAGTGTGCTGTGTAGTGATATTTTATTTGTGCTGAAATGTGATGATATTTTATTTGTATGTTAATAAAAAAAAAAAAAGCTTGCCTGGAGATCAGAGGAAATAGCAAACCATTTTAAGTAAACACAAAAGTCAGTTAGTGGTAGCACATGCCCTTAATCCGATCACTTGGCAGGCAGGGTCTCTGTGTGTTCAAGGCCACACTACGGAACAGAGTCAAGCATGGTGACACACACCTTTAATCCCAGGACCAACCAAAGAGGCCTGGAGGTCTGTACAGTGACAAGGAAGTGAGGTAGCTGGGCTAAGAGCCAATGAGAGGGCAGAACAACAAGGCAATAAAGGTGTGGGTAGACAGGAAGCAGCTCACTTTGGAAGCTGCGGCGAGGTGAGGTAAGGTTAGCTGGTGGCTATTCCTGTTTCCCTAATCTCTAAGGCTTTTACTTGGCTCTGTGTTTTTTATTTAATAAGACTGCTCAGAAATTCATCTACAGTGCTGGGCAGTGCACAGGTTGAGTCAGTCCTTATCATAACTCTCCTTTACACAGATACACTCCTAAACTAGAGGACAGTGTAGCAACTGGGATTAGCCTTGACGCTCTAAGCAGCAGTTCTGAACTTGTGGGTCGCAACCCCTTTGGCAAACCTCTATCTCCAAAAATATTTACATTATGATTCATAAGAGCGGCAAAACCACATTTATGAATGAAATAATTTTGTAGTGGTCACCACAACATGAGGAACTGTATTAAAGGTTCATAGCATTAGAAAGGTTGAGAACTGTCCTAAAGTGCCCTGTGTTGTTTTAGCTGTATAAACACAGACACAGGTAGTCATGAGCAGACAGGAACTCAGTTGAAGCCAGGAAAGTACTGACCGAAGCCTGAAAAGAAGTCCATTGGTTACTTGGATAGCCCGGGAAAGGGCTCAGCGTGAACGAGTGTATGTGGAGTAAGAGACTCCAGCCCAGTGGAGGAATGACAGCTGGGAAGGTGTCATTGGCAGATACTGGCACTGGTATCCACTGAAACTTCCAGCTTCTTGTGTCCCGTAACAACAACAACACATCACTCAATACAAGTGGATAGTAGCACAGACAGACAGCTTATTGAGAAAGAATATTCTTCTAAGAGAGGAAGCACACCAGAGTGCTAGAAGCTCATTGGCCTCGTGCCCAGAGGCCCGTGGTGCTTTTTCTAAGATTTACCTTTATTTGTGTGTCTGCATAAATATGTCCCACATGTGTGTGGGAATCATGGAAGCCAGAAAAGGGTGTCAGATCTCCTGGGGCTACAGTTACAGGTGACTGACTGTGAGCCACCCGGTGTGGGTGCTGGGAACCCAAGTTGGTCCTCTGGAAGAGCAGGAAGTGTTCTTCACAGCTGAGCCCTCACTCTCCAGATTGGATTGTGGCTTTACAGAGAAGCTAGATGGATGGGCTTTCTTACACACTGCATGAGTCAGATTTTCTCCATACAGGATCTTCTGATGTCTGAGGCCCTGGTTGGGGAGCAGGGGGTCTTGGTCTCTGTAAAAGTTCATATGCTGATCTCACACCCCAACTTCACGTTATACCTTCCCCCTTAATTCTCTACTGCGAGTTTGGCCTTAGCTGTGAAGGATTTGAGGTTATAAAAATGGCTCAGTGGTTAAGAGTACATACTGCTATTGTAGAGAAAACTCAGGTTTAGTTCTCTCCACCCATGTCGGGAGGTTGACAATCACCTGTAACTCCAGCTCTAGGAAATCCAATGCCCTCTTCTAGATTCTGTGGGTACCTACACTCACAAGTGCACAGACCCATATTTTATATATATATAATCTTTTTTATGGTACTGTGAGCCTTTAAATGCAAATGATATGATTGAAGGAGCCAGTACAACAGAGAAGGCTTCTTCCCAGAGACCCTTTGACAGGACAGCATGGTCAGACACACTACTTGACAGAGATGCCATCCATCAGTGCGGGAGGGATCCAGGGGAGAATGCAGGTGAAGGAGCTGCACCGAGGACAGAGAAGCCATCCAATTGATGAAGGAGAGGCAGTGAGGGAGACAAGGAAGCCAGCAGGACCCACAGGCTTCTCAGCTGGGCAAATGGTGGTGTCAGGAGTCCATGGTGGCAGAGAAGGGGGAATCTACTGGTGCAATTTGTGCTTGACCCCAGGTTCAATTTCTGCCTTGTGGAACATGGACCACAATCTCCAAATGTGCCACCTCCTCCATGTCACTTTGGTCAGAATCAGAGGCATCAGGCATGCAGAGGCATCAGGCATGCTTCTTAAAGGTGTCGATTCCCACTGTCCACTCAGAATCTCAAGGAATAAAAAGTGAAGCTCAGGAATTAGGAAGATCCTCGGAATTAAAGATTTGTGAGTGTTCTCTCCTACTATTTAGTCCTCTTCACATTGATGCTGGGAACATAGGAAAAAAGAGCAGAGTCAGAGAGAAGACACTGTTTGGTTTTAGAGATGTTTGCAGATATGCCATAGGCAATTTGATGTGAAAAGCTGGACCTTGGAAAGCTGTTTTGGCTGGGGCAGACAGAACTGTGAGAATATACATAGATGGATAATTTGTACTTGTATACAATTTTTCTTTTGCCTTCTTCAGTATACGACCTTTACTCATAGGCTGCCCCAAGAGCCAAACATCTGGGAAGAGCTTGGGATTTACTACAGGAGAATTGCTTAGTAAAAGGTCAAGTTGATGTTCACTTCTGACATTTAAAAATGAGTCAGGCAATACTCTTCCAGCTGAGATACTACCCTGAGAGATAATTCACTAAACTCCTTTGCCTTTCTGTCTCTCTATTGTTCAAGAAAACGAGGACCTATTTCTGTCTTTAAGGCTGAATTGAGAACTGGAAGAGGGTAATTGTGGCACAAGGGACACCAATGTGAAAACACAAAGGGGATAGGAGATAGTTTCTTCTGGAGTCAAATGTGAGTGACCACAACCCCAGAGCACAGATTTAGGATTTACTCCCAAATTCAATGTTCCAATGTGGTAACACTTCAATGAAGTCTTTTGTTTTTTCCGAGACAGGGTTTCTCTGTGTAGCTTTGTGCCTTTTCCTGAAACTCAATCTATAGCCCAGGCTGGCCTTGAACTCACAGAGATCCGCCTGGCTCTGCCTCCCAAGTGCTGGGATTAAATTGTGCCACTGCTACCTGACTCAATGAAGTCTTTATGGTATTTTTTAAATGCACTGGTGGAAACATGAGGAAGGTAGGTTGAAGCAAAGGAGGAGAAAATGTCTACGATGGGCCCTGGATGCTGTCTGCTTACACTGTTAGCCTTTTGGCTGGTAGGAACATTCCTGTTGTACCTGTTGTTATCTGTTGGGGTAGACACAAGGTGGCTATGATAGCAGCTAAGGGCAGCCCAAGATACACTGTGATTGAGTTCTGGACCGGCAGCATCCCATCCTCTCTCACAATCACTGAGTCAGTTAATGAACCTTGTGGAGCATTCTATGGAAGGTGGGGGTCTTTTTAAGGGGGCAAAGACAGAAAGGGAAATTGGAGAATGTTAGTGGCACTCAAGATGGGGCTCCATCAACCAAGAACCTCACTTGGCCCACAACAGCCTTGCTGAGCCCAGGCTAGACATATACAGGTTCAAGGACAAGGGCTATAAAGCGACACAGTGAAGAGACTGTAAAAATCCCTTCAGTCTGGAGAGCAAGGAGACCTTCCAGAGGACTCATCTACAATACTCAAGACCAAGAGACTCTTCCAGCAGGGCCAAGCTTTGCCGACTGGAAAGGCTGAACATTTGAGTCTAAGAAAGACTCACATATCTAAGGAACTTTCAAAGTTATCCAACCTAATGAAACTCCACAAACTATAGGCCTCATTTAATTTAATTTAAAATTTAAATTTAACACATATGGATGTTTTATTTGTATGCATGTCTGTGTACCACATTCATGGCTGATGCCTGTGGAACTCAGAAGAGGGCATTGGATCCCCTGGGCCCAGAGTTACAGGTGGTTGTGAGTCACATGTAGGTGCTGGGAATTGAACCCAGGTCCTCTGGAAGAGCAGCTAATGTTCTTAACTGTGGAACTATCTCTCCAGCTCCCTTATGTAAAATTTTCCTTCTGATTCTGTATATATAAGGTGTAGCCCTTTGAGTTTCATGGAGGGTCTGCGGTGGTAAGAGTAGAAGATGCGGGGGACATTTTGACTTAGCTGGGGAATATAGGTGGTGGAGGGAGCAGAATGCAAGAAGCAGGAGCTGCAGGAGAGAGACTGGAGATGTGTTTGGGGAAGCAGGAGATGGCTTTAGGAAAACATCAACAACACAATTTCATGCTGCAAGAGCAAAGGATGAGAAAGATGGGACAAGAGCCCTTTGATTAACAGCTAGGGGGTCTGGGCTCCCCTTGCCCTACCTTTCATAAATGGGTGGGATGTTACTGATACAGTAGATTAAACTCTGTCACCCTGAAGTAAGACTAATGTAACTTTATAAATGAAAGTCAAAGGGAAGCTAGGGTCACCCTAGGGATAATTCCTGAAGCTTTGTCTGCATAATTTCTCGTTGATACAAGTTTATCAATAAATTTCTACTCATTGACCAAAAAAAATCATGCTCAAAACAGTGACAATTTTTTAAAAAATAAAACATTCATTTTCTATAGCCCTGGATCTAATACTTTCATGATGTTTACGTGGTTGTGACTGATACATATTGCGTTCTATTTTATTTTCTGAAAACAGCCACAACCCACCAGTCCTGCATGCTCTTCTGGGAGCCTGTCACTCTAGAGTGGCATTGCTTTTCTCTCCCCTTAACCACCACATGGGGAGAGGTGATTTTCACTGGAGAGAGGCAGAAGTGAGGCTGCACAATGGTCAAGATTGGGTTACACTAGCTAAATAAGTTTCTGCCTGGCTCTCTTCAAGACTTCTGCCCTTGGAGCCCAGCTATGATGTTCTGAGAAAGCCCTAGCCACTTAGAGTCCACTAGCCAACAATCAGCCAAGGGCTCAGCTGAGACCGGTGCCACAAACAGGTGAGGGAACAGGCCCGAGACAAAGCTTCCAATGATTCTGGCCTTAGCTAAGTCCAGCTCCACAGTCCCAGACAAGCCTATCACAGGTTTACTCTGTTGGAATGCCTGACCTGCAGTAAGTGGCTGTTTCATGCCACCAAGTTTTAAGATAATTTCTTTAACAGCCACAGTAGCTGGTGCACACACAGGGTTTTGTTTTCATAATTTTTGCATTGATTAGCAGAAACATTTTCTCATGTTGCTGGATAGTCATCATAATGTCTCAATTGGGTAACAAAATATTTTGAGTTGATGTAGCATGTTTATTTAAATATTGTGCTATTCTTGGCTATTTAGAAGACTTCTCATCTCTCACTATTTAACTGCTGATAGAAAAAAGTTGTGTGTTGAGATGTTTCTCTTTTACTGGATTGCTTCCCTGGGACAAATTCCCAGAAGTAGGATTACATTTGGGTATGAACATTTGCATGGCATCCCAAATGGAGCACCAAATTACTTATCAAATACACCAATAGATTCTGCTATCAATTATGCTTGGCAATACCAGTACATAAAATCATTCAAACTGGTTTTGAAATAGAGTGTATGCACACACACACACACACACACACACACACACACACACACACACATTTTAAAAGATTTAAAAGATTAGCTCTGTAACTCATACTTATTACCCTTCTTTTCATTTTAAAAAAGCATTATAACTTCCATTTTATTTTTCCAAGGTGTCTTTTCTTCTGTCCTTATGAAGCCATCTCTTCCCATGGGCTCTGATGGAGGTCATGGTTCAGCACCAGCAGGTCTAAATCATGGTGGGGTGTTCAGTCCTTCCGGGTCTGTCCACTAGGTCAAGTCCTGACTACCTTGCTATGAATGGTACAGTTCACGCAGTGACGCAGAGTCTGAGAAGCACATAAGCATCAAAGACACTTGCTTAGGATTACGTCTGTCCTGGCAGCGTCCTCTACAGCGTTCCAAATGACGAACTTCTTAATGACCTTGTCCTTGGGCATGCACTAGACACGTTTTGTGCCCTGAATTGGCTGCACCTGGCCGTGGCCCCTTTGGGCACTATGATTACTTCTCTTTTGCCAAGACCCGAAAGCTCCTCTTTTCCATTTTGATGTAAATATTTCCTAGCTCGTGACTTCCCTTTTTATATTGAATTATCTCTTTTTTGCACTGTTTCAATTTTTCATGAAGTCAAGCCCTGCCACCCCTTCTAATGTCTTATTTCCGTTGAAAACAGAAATTCCTCTTGTTTCTTCAAAGGTGATAAATGATCTATTCTATGTTTTGTCAACTCAGTTCTTACCAACACAGTCTTTCAACATTCTCTCACTACCCCCTTCAACTAGAAATTTGCATCAGCTCAGCAAAATGCAAATGAAGAGCTAAGAGGCACAAATGTTATTATGGAGCCAGTGAATGGAGAACCCATGAGGCTTGTGAGAGCACGCGTCCCAGGCCGCCCTTCCAGGCCTCAGCTTCTGTGGTGTCAGCAAAATCTGAGTAAGCAAATCTTGCAATAACCCAGAGATGACTACAGCGAAAGCTGGGGAGGAAGCAATGTTGTAAATCTCAGGCCCCATAGAAACACTCAGACTAAGACACGAGCGTTGAGTTCTGGAACAAAATCATCACAGCAGAGGTGCTGATAGGATAATGACCATCGGACAATTTTTGTTTATTGAGGAAAAGTTCATTACTCCTCTCCACCCTCTGTGGAGTCTGCCATTATTTTTATTTCACAGATGAGAAAACTGCAGGGCAAAAGCTTTGTGACTTGTCCCAGGTCAACAAGCTAACAGGTGTCTGGAATTTGAACCTGAGCCCACGTTACTGGCCTTGTGCCTCTCCCATGGGAACCAAGGGCAGATGAAGGGAGACGGCAGATTCCTGGGGGCAGAGTGGATTACAGTGCGGGGCCCTTAAAGGGATGTTTGGATTGCTCTGTGGGGATCTTTCCCAGTGCCTCTTCCACTCTGTGGAGGTTCCTTCCGTGAACTGGGCCCAGTCATCCGGAGTGAAGACAGCCCCTACTGAGGGGAAGACTGAGGTTTTGTGTCCCATCCAGATCATGACAATCCCTAGCATGAAGTAGTCTCAAAGGCACGGTAGAGATGGTGGCTCAGATCTGCAGCTGGGCATATGACCTGTACCCAGTTTGGCCTCTTTCTCACCTGTGAAGAGGGGACAATCCTGCTCTGGGCCTCCTGGGGTCATTGTGAGACACAGCTTGGCCCATAGTGAGTGGTATTCTAGTACTTGTCAGTCTATGCTATGGCCAGTTCTTCTAAATTGATATGTTTCCAACCTAGATTTGTTACTGTGCTTGGATTCTAGGAGGCAAGAAAAAAGCTCAACAGCTGCATACTTAGATGGGGTGAGGTTTTACTTTGGTCCTTATGGGTCACCTTTGATCTCCTGGTGTTTTCTATGTGCTTCTTCAGTTTCAGAACGCATGCTAGCTGAGTGGGATGGCCAGGAGTCCCTGTTTATTCCTGCTACCCCAGCAGAATTACTGTTGGTGCCCTCTTTTCATAGTTATTCATAACTAAAAATACCCTCACTGCAAAGAAAAGCCATGTGGCCAGTCTATTTGGAGAGCAACAACGTCCCCACCTGTGTTACTGCTATATTGTGGGAGCTTTGCCAGAGGCCCACAGCTTCAGAGAACACTGGTTTTTGTAGGGGTCTGAGGAAACGCTGAAGGAGACCCCAGATTCAAGTAGTATGTAAAAGCAAAGAGTGCTTATTAATATCCCAGCTCATGGGGGGGGAGGGACACCTGGACAAAAGGCAAAGACCCCTTTGAAAAGGCAGGCTCCTTTGAAGCAGAGCTAAGGGGTGTTTCAGCGACAGTTAGGTCACCGCATACATAATTGGTTAAGCAAGCAGCAGTTACACTAGTGTACTTTGAATTGGCTGAGATCTAGTCCTATCATTTTTAGACATACTGACACAAGCTTGGGCAAGTCCGGACATGACTCAGAAGGGGTGCAGGACTTGTCATTGAGACATTGTGAGGCTGACCTTAGAAATTGTATTTGTTCTCTCCCTCGACCCTGAATCCAAGCACATTGCGGATAAATGGCCTGTTTAGCCCTTCTTCTCACAGAACTGAAATCTAAATTCAGTTATGAGAGTGAAAGCGTTTAACCCCTTCCGTTTGGGTATTGTTTTTATGTGAGGGCTTCCTTTAACAATCCAAGGAATCCTATGGAAACCTCCTAAGAATGATTTTTGTTGTTGTTGTTTTGTTTTTTGAGACAGGGTTTCTTTCCCTGGCTGTCCGGGAACTCACTCTGTAGACCAGACTGGCCTTGAACTCACAGAGATTGGTCAACCTCTGCCTCCTGAGTGCTGGGATTAAAGGCATGCACCATGACCACCTAGCCAAGAATAGTATTTTAAATGTGTAAATTAAAAGCACACAGTTACAAAGGAATTATATCATTTTGAAAGTCTGCTATCAAAATATTGAGATAAATTCATAGTATAGTAATAAATATAGCTTTATTAAGGATCAAATAACAGGTCTGGTGACAAGCTTAATAACTATTGTAATTTCAAAATAGTGATGGACATCAGTGACATTTCAAGGAATTTGTAACAGCAACACACATGAAAACAACTGGGATATTCTCTCTCTCTCCTCTCTCTCTCTCTCTCTCTCTCTCTCTCTCTCTCTCTCTCTCTCTTTCTCTCATGTGGTTGTTTTGATTATCAAGGATGGTGTGGCCAAAAGGTAAAGGTATTACAAAACAGAATTGTTTTGTTAAAATCTACTCTCATCCCTTGTATTAGTTACTTCTCTGCTGCTATAATAAAACACTGTGACCAAAAGCACATGACCAATAAACACACAGAAGGAGTTTATTACAGTTCTTGAAGGATAAGAACCATCATGGCGTGAAGGCATGGAGCCAAGCAGCAGTCATGGCCCCAGGAACAGGAAGCCGAGAGCTCATATCTTGAGTCACAAGCATATGCAGAGAGAGTAAACTGAAGTAGGACAAGTTTATGGACTCTCTGAGCCCAGCCCAGTGACACACTTCCTCCAGCAAGGCTACAGCTCCTAAACCTCCCCAAACAGCGCCACAGACTGGGACCAAGTGTTCAAGTGCCTGAGCCTATGGAAAGCAATTGTCATTTAAAGCACCACACTCTTCTAAATGTGTGAACTCGCCAGCCGTGGGGAAATGCTTGGATAGTCGAGCATGAATGATGCCATAGGAGAGGGAGAGTTTGTTTGATAAGTCAAATGTGCCCAGCAAAAGGGGGAGAGCACAGGTAAACATTTCTGGGAGCCTTAGTTTTCCTTTTTGGAAATGGGTGAACTCAGACCACAGCTGAAATTTCAGTGGATCTGATCTAAACCCAAATGGGATCCCCTAACCTAGTGGTGGGAATTTGGGTCCAAGAAAAGGTCTTAGAGAAAGCACTCAGAGGCTTATGGGGTGGGGTGAAGACGGAGTAGAAACTCCAGTAGAGGCAGGAACTCAGAAAGGAGGGGGGACCCCAGGAGTAGAGCAAAGAGCCTAGTGAAGAGGAGCGGACCATCAGAACCCCAGTAGTATGTAAAGTTAGCAAGAGAAAAAGAAAACAGCAGACACACAGTAAAGGGGGTGACCGGAGCAGCTCTGAAGAGGTGGGACGTGAATAGAAGAGTTAGTGACGTAAATACCAGGAGAGGAAGTTCCCGGAAGATTTCAGGTTTTTCTCTTACAGGATGCCTCAGGAATGCCCCAGAGAGTAAAGATAATGTAATAGGATTGTTACTAGCTGTGACTTCGTTAGTGAAAAGGTCACATGGTCATTGCTCTTCATTTTTCATGTTCACCGTCAACTCTCATTTCCCTCCATCCAGTGTTGACAGCTTTGTTGAATTCTGTCCGGTTTCAAAGCCACTGCATGAGAGTCAGGCAAGCGGAAGGGAGGCCAACCGCACAGGAATCAAAGGAGAGGGGGCTAGAATGTCATTGTATTTGGTTCTGGACACAAGAAATGAAGCGGGGGGGGGGGGGGGGGGGGGGTGATGCATGGGGTCATTAGCGTGTGGACTGATGGGAATGGCAAGGCATGATTAGCCTGACATACGTCTGTCAGGGGTAACCCTTGCAACATACACCCTGTACGGATCATAGATTTCCATGATGGCTTTTGCGATGGAAGTACTGGGCAGGATCTCTGCCCTGGAAGATGTGAAACTTTCTCAGTCCTCAACCACTAAAAGAGAAGTGTTGATTCATAGTTAGCCAGCAGAGGGAGGCACACACCATGCTATAAGCTTAGGAGGCTAGGAAGTGGGGTGCATGGATGGACACATCCTTGGATTTACACAGCCTGAACAGAAGGAACACAGCTCCCTTCTGCCTCTGTTTGCTTGAGCTTATAGCCTTCCAAAGGGCACCCAACCTGGCTCTTGAGTTAAGGCCAATTAGAGCAGAGAGGCATTGTCCGGTGAGTTCTGATGAAACAGGCTGGACAGGGAGGAGACAGGAACCAGCTGGCTATGTACTCCATCCTAAACAAGGGGAATTTCATCCTGTAGGTGGGAAGAGTTGATGCTGGGTCAAGGGAACTTCAGTGGCATGTAGTGGAGGCCATGTATTTCTTCTCTAAGGCCCTCTTGTTCTCTAATTCTTCACCGGCCTTCTTGTTAGCAGGAATATCACCTCCCTGCCATGTAGTCCTGGGGTCCATCAGGGATCACACTGTAGGAATCCTCTCCGGTCCTCCATCACCATCAAGCAATTACTGCCTATAGGTAATAGTCTGCAAAGGTTTTGAACTAGCTCTCTATAGGCACACACAGAGAGAAGCCTCTACTGTAAGGTAGAAAGGTAAGAAGTTAGAGACACTGAGAGCTCAGCCTGTCTCTTCTACCTTTCTCCAGAGCAATCCAGGAAGTGAGATGCAATTAAACAAGGTATGGGGATGCTGTGCTTGTAGTGAACAAAGAGGCAAACAGAAATGGTTTATGAAGCAGAGCACAGAAGAATCGGCTATCGGAAGAAAGCTCTCAGATCATAAGATAAACAGCACACTGGATGCTGACTGGATGCAACTCAAGCCACTTGCTGGTACTCATGACTCGGTTGTTTCTGAAGATCAACTGAATGAGATTGAACTGACAGATTTAGAAGGCCAACAAGAATCCCCTCCTAAAAACTACCTGAGTGTGGAGGAAGAGGAAATCATGGACCACTCTCACAGTGATGGATCACACACCATTCACGAGCATGAGATCCAGGGACCTTCACATAACCACCACAACGAGGCTAAGGCTGTGCTGAGGAAGCATAGCCACCCATGGTACCACAAGCACTCCCATCATTCCCACGGCCCCTGACTGAAAGCACTCCCATCATTCCCACGGCCCCAGATCTGAAAGAAACAGGAATCGCCAACATCGCCTGGATGGTGATCATGGGGGACGGCATCCACAACTTCAGTGACGGGCTCGCCATTGGGGCAGCTTTTAGTGCTGGATTGAGGGGAGGAATCAGTAGTTCAGTAGCCGTCTTCTGCCATGAGCTGCTCCAGTCTTAACTGTAACCACTCAGACCAGCTGGCTGCACTTGACTAGTCATTTAACCTCTGCTCCACAGAGCCTCAGACCATTGAGAACTTTTACAAAGACCAGCATTTCCAGTCCAAACCTGTTGAGCCATGCTACCTGGGGAGGGGGAGAGCCACCTTTTTCTCTTGTGGACTCATGTCCAGGAAGCCATTGCCAGAGGCCCATATGGACTACACAGTAAAGTGGGCTTGCAGCCACCCTCTGCTCTGTACCTCCACCTTATTTCTGACTTCATGCTATGCTCCTGCCCCAGGACCTCTCCACTGTACTAAACTGCACTGGCCCCTGTGCCTCCTCTCCTATGGGAACCAAGGACAGATGCAGGTCTATTCTTTTCCTGTGGTCAGGATCCCATTCTTTGACCCCTTTTGACTTATACTCCAAATTCATCCCAACTTGTCTGACCCCTGGGCAGGGCCCCAAGGTTGGCCTTCCATTCCCTGAGTTCCAACTACCTGCAAGATTGGGGCCCTGATAGTTCACAATCTGTTGCTTCACCACTGACCACCTCTCTAGCATCCTCATACCATTGGAATGACTTCTACCTTATGGAAAACCATGCTTCTCACTCATGAATGAGCAAACTAAGAAAAGCCAGAGAGAAAATCAGTTTTAAAAGATAATTCTGATTAAAGGAATTGCTTGCTTTCTTCCTGCTTAGTCACCTGCAGCTGGCCCCTCCAAATTCTCTGTGTCGAGAACAGCAATCGTCATAGTAATAGGTCTGCATGATTCAGGGGAAAGGACACAGATCAGGAGGTGGCATTGTTGATAAGCTGTGAGATCTTCAGCATGTCACTGGCTTTCCCCTGGCTAAGTCCATCTGTAAAGTGAGACTTATGATATGTAAATTTCAAAAGATTGGTGTGAGGACAAACAAAATGTAGCAAAAGTTCATTTTTATCATTAAAAATGTGCTGTGGATCTGAACATAGAATTCTCAAGAGAAAAAAATAAAAATAGTCAAGAAATATCTTCGAAAGTGTTCAACATCCTTAGCAGTTAGGAAAATTCAAATTAAAAATGCTTTGAGGCTTCATCTTACTCCAGTCAGAATAGCTGAGATCAAGCTGAACACAACTCCCAAACACTGGCAATGTCAGGAAAGGGAACCCCTCCTCACTGTTGGTGGGATTGCAAACAGGTGCAGCCTCTATTGAACACTGTGGAGACTTCTCAACAAGCTCAAAGTAGCTCTACCGCCTGATCTAGATATACCACTCCTTGGCATAAAACCAAAGGGCTGGTTTTCCTGCTACAGAGAAACTTGCTCAGCCATGTTCATTACCACTCTATTCACAGGAGCTAGGAAGTGGAAACAGCCTAAATGGCGTTCAACTAATGAATCGATAATAAAAATGTGCTACATATATACAATGGAATTCTATTAATAGGTAAAGAAAAATGAAATTATGAAATTTGCAGGACATAGATGGAACCAGAGACTATTGTGTGGAGTAAGGTAGCCCCGACCCTGCTCCCAGAAAGAAACACCACGTGTTCTCTCTCATTTGGTTCCTAGTTCTGAATCTTTAGATTTGGATATATAACCTGAAGTAATTGCAGCAGACAGAAAAATAAAAAAGGGACCATAGGGTCAAGGGAGTCAGTGAGTTCTAGAGAGGGGCATAGGTGCCATGAAGGGGGCAAGGGTGGGGAAATGAGGAGAGGACTTTACCCGGGAAGGATGAAGGGGGAGGTAATATAGTCAGGGAGGAAGAAGGGACAAATAGCATGAAAGATCTTTGAAAAAACAGAAACATCTTACAAGCTTCCTTTAAAATACATTAGATAGCCGGGCAGTGGTGGTGCACGCCTCTAATCACAGCGCTTGGGAGGCAGGTGGAGCTCTGTGAGTTCGAGGCCAGCCTGGGCTACAGAGCAAATTCCAGGACAGTCAGAGATACACAGAGAAACCCTGTCTCCAAAAATAAATAATGTAAAAATTAAGATGCATTAGATGATTAGATGATAGATAGATGGATGGATGGATAAAAAGATAGATAGATAGATAGATAGATAGATAGATAGATAGATAGATAGATGATAGATAGTTTAAATAGAGTTAGGTGCTCACCCCAAGACCCACAGACTAATGAAATCCCCATGCCAGCTTAGGAACCCTCCCTTTGAGTTGTTGGTTGGGAGATCCCTGTGACTCTCCAAACAATATAGGCTATTGCTGTTGCCCTTGGTCCCTGAGCGTTTATTATAAAGTATAATACAACAGTATCTAGATTCTCTGTATAACATTTTAAAAATTAGCAGCTGGAGAGGTGGTTCAGTAGGTAAAGTACATGTTGTACAAATATAAGGACTAGACTCAGATTCCCAGAACCCGTGTAAAAGTGAGGCCTAGCAGTAGGTCTGTGCAACCCCAGTGCTGGGGGGCAAGAGTGTGGGTGGAGACAGGCAGACCCTGGAGCTTGCTGCTGACCAGTCTAGCCAAATCAATGAATTTCAGGTTCCCAAGAACCCTGTCTCAAAAAATAATGTGGAGAGTATCCAAAGAAAACACCAGATGTCAATTGTCAATTTCTGTCTATACACACACACACACACACACACACACACACACACACACACACACTAGCATAAAATAAAATAATGAAGATTGAAAATAAGCACGCATGTTCTCAGGTTGAGAAATCAGTAGTATCTCAGAGGACTGTTGTACATATCTCCCTCATATCATGACTGAGCATGGATGTTAAATTGTTCCCTTGTTCTTCCATATAGTTTTAAGACCCATAATAGTTTCAAAATATGTTATTCAGTTTGTCTATGTACAACCTTTATATCAATGGAATTTTACTGTCTAATTTTATTTACTATTGTTCTTTTTTTTTTTTAATCACTCACACAGAAGCATATGGCTATAGATTGCACAAAGTGAGGCTATACTATCAGAGTGATGTTGATAACGACATAGATGCCCTTTACCATGTTAGACATGCTTTCCTTTTCCTTACTCACCAAAAGAGTTTTATCATAAAATCATTTGAATTTTATCTATCTTTCTCTAATATATATATTCTCTAATATATGTGTATATATTATTTTATTTTATATGTATATAATTTGTTTAGCTAGAGAATTGTATTACTTTGCAGAGTAAACCAACAGTGAATCCCTGAGATAAAAATCATGTTCGTCATTTTGTACTTTAATATTGTTAACTATATGTTGTTCAAGATGTTTGTCTTTAATGAGATTAGTCTGTGTTTTTTTCCCCTTTCTTGAAGTGTTCCACTCAGATTTTAGTATCAATGATGTGTTGCTGTATAAAATGGGTTTGAAAACCTTCCCTCTTACTCTGTGCAGAGTTAGTTCTAACTGTCCACTTGACTCAGTCTAGAATTATCTAGAGTCTTAGTTGAGATATAGTCTGGATAAGGTTGGCCTGTAGGCATGACATTTGGGGTTGCCTTGATTGTTAATTGATGTGGGAAGACCCAGCCCACTGTGGGCAGCACCATTCCCTAGGCAGGGGATCCTGACATGTGTAGTAGTGGAGAGACAGAGCTGAGCAGCAAGCAAACAAGCATGCATGCATTTATTTCTCATCTGCTTGATTAAGGAAGTAATGTGACTGGCTGGTTGAAGTTTGTGCCTTGAATTCCCCACAATGATACAATGTTGGACCGTACCCTGAAATTGCAAACATCCCTTTCTTCTCTAAGTTCTTTTCTGTTAGAACATCTTATAACAGCAAGAGAAATGAAAGTAGACCAGTTTTCTGAAAGAATTTGCATAAGATTGTCATTGCCTATACCTGAAATGTTACATACTCTAAAAAGCCATTGATTATGGAATCACAAGGGATGCTGGATATTAAACCCAGGGCCTTGCATATGCTAGGTAAATGCTGTACCACTGAGCTGTGTCCTTAACCTATTTATGGAAAGATTTTAAAGCAACCATTCAACTTCTTTCATGGGTATGATACTATGAGTGTCCCTAACCCATTGTCTGCACAGCAAAGGTCTGACAGATCATTTCTTCATATTTCTGCATGTGATTTCTACTTTATATTAGGAGGTAGTCAGAGGGGTTAGACTTAGCATAGGTGCCAGAAGCTATCCGGAAATCCCCGCTCCACCATTTTCCAGCCATATGACTTTGGACTGGTGGTCTATCATGTACTGACCCCAGCAGCTTCATCTGCAAATGGGATAAAAGCTTCATATCACAATTAGGGGGCTTAGTGAATATTAATATATGTCAAGCTCACAAGTAATAAGTAGGCACCATTGCTACTATCAACTCTAATTCTTGATTTGATTGTATATTTGCTTGAAAATTTCCAAATGCACTTAGAGTGGTAGGGGACAGTTTCTGGATAATTTTGTTAAACTTTATAGGTGGCCAGAGAATATGAATGTGATATCAATTTTTGGCAATGTGTCAAGGCATTTTGGCCTAGCATAGTACTGATTTTCATAAACATGTTATCTTTACTTAGAAACGTGTCATCCAAGAATAAGGTTAGCAAAGATGCCATCTGAATCTGAGAGTAATTTTATCTGCTTAATGTAAGGAATGTATGTGGCTAACCCCTAAAGCAGATGAGTGTTCAGATCTTTTGCTCACAACAAGTACTTTCTAAGTATTTTTAAAGTTCTCTCTTATGAGACATCTTACTTTAGAATTTATAGAAAACTTGTGAAGACAGTATGGCCGGTTGTCAAATACCTCACACCTACTTTCCTGTTATTAACAGCTGACTTGAGCTAACTTGTGAGCCAATATCGATGAGTTCATTAGCTGAAGTCTGTGCTGATTCTCATTGATTGCTCTAGCTTTCATCTGATGCTCATTTCCCATTGGAGGCATCGTCTGTATTTAGCCAACATGTCTCCTTAGGCTGGTCTCAGTTGTTGCTTATTTTGACGGCTTTGACAGCTTTGAAGAGAGCTGGTCGTGTGTTTTATAGAGTAGCCCTGCTGCTGCTGTTTGTCTGGGTTTTTTTTTTTTTTTTTAATTATCATTAGGGTTTTTGTTTAGAGGCAGAATAGACCGAGTGTTCTGGCTAGTTGTACATCAATTTGACTCAAGCTAGAGTCATCAGAAGAGGGGGCCTCAGTTCAGAAAACGCCTCTGTAAGATCAGGCTGTAGACAGGACTACAGAGCATTTTCTTAATTAGTGATTGATGGAGGAGGGCCCAGACCATTGTGAGTGGTGCCACCCTTGGGTTAGTGGTCCCAGGTTCTATAAGCAAGCAGGCTGAGCACGCCATAAGGAGCAAGCCAGTAAGCAGCACTTTTCCACGGCTTCTGCATTAGCCTATTTCCAGATCCTTGCCCTGACTTCCTTCTTCCATGATGAACAGTGATGTAAGCCAAATAAACCCTTTCCTCCCCAAGTTGCGTTGGTCATGGTGTTTCCTCACAGCAAAAGAAACCCTGACTAGGACACCGAGTCTCATGCTATCAGATTAAGTTCATATCATCAACATGACCTGCCACTGTAGATGTCAACTTTGGTTACTTGTGATAATATTGTATATGTGTAATCTACTAAAATTTTTATTGTTTAGAGACTTATTTTTATTACTTTAAATTATGTTTCTGTGTTTGGGTATGTGCACATGGCAGGTACCCGTGGAGGCCAGAAGCATCAGATCTCCTGGAGCTGGAGTTACAGGCAGTTGAGAGCCACCTGAAATGGGTACTGGAAACTGAACTCAGGTCCTCTGAATGAGCAGCACATGCTCTTAACGGCTAATCCACCTCTCTAGCCTCTGTAATTTTTATTTTAATCTAATATCATAATATTATGATACAATGTAGTAGACAAAAATCCAGAGACCCGGATTATGGGCCCATTTTACATTAAACTGCTGGTGAGCTTTGTTAAGTTACCTCTCTGATCCTCAGGGATATTGTTTGTTTTTTGGTTGGTTCTAATCTGAGCATATATTTTTTAAATAGTGTACATAGGCCAGGCTTGGTGGCACATGCCTTTAATCCCAGCACTCGGGAGGCAGAGGCAGGTGAAGCTTTGGGAGTTTGAGGCCAGCCTGGTCTACAAAGTGAGTTCCAGGACAGGCTCTAAAGCTACAGAGAAACTTTGTCTCAAAAAACAAAAATAAATAAATAAATACTGTGTACATGTGTATCATTGCTTCTGAGTGTCCTCTAAGCAATATGTACTTTTCAGGTTGTAAGTTTTTGTAGCCTCAAGGTATCCCCAAAACACCAGGCTGGTTGATCTGTAAGATAGTGCGGCAATGGTGCTGTATAACCTCTGGATGTTATCATGAAGGGCATTGTGGCTTCTGTGTTATGTTGAGGTCACTTATTTAGGAAAAGTCAACAATGATGGGACATTCCAGGAGCTTTGGGAAAAGGTACATGTAGTGAGCAAGTGAGGGCCTTGCCTGTATCCAGTACTGACATATTGTGGTTCAGTGCTATCTTGAAATTAGATGCCAGCCAAGAATCTCACAATCACATCCTCAGACATCCTTGACCAATGATGGACTCTAATGTAGATCCACCCAGAATTGCAGATACCAGCAACTCTGTGAAATTAAAGTTTATGTTTGTTAGGAACAACAAAAATGGGCTTTGGAACTGTTATAGGTCCCGCTGGGGAGGAGGCTATGGGAGAAGATGCTGCTGTCTCCATGCCCTGGTTCCTCCCTGACTTGGTCCACAACTTAGCCTTATCTGCAGTTTATACATTGAAGGTCCAGGTAGAATTTTTCAGAATAAAGTCTGCTGCCAAAGTAAAACTGAAAACAATGGTTTGGAGAAGCAGCAGATTAGATGTTCTCTATAATTCTTACTATCTCTTTTATTCTATGGTTGTATTGAACTATTTCTATGAAATCTTTATTAAAAAAAAGGTCAGGGCAGCCTTTTCATCAACACTCATTCCTTGTCATTAAATACAATCCTAGAGATGAAAATTCAAGTTTATCAGGAGCTGCTCCTTCCTGTGGATGGGTTTGGCAGAGCTCAGCCCACAGGTATGGTGCTGTTTCTACAGAGGAAAGAGCCCTTCCTGGGCATGGCTACACCCCTGGGTATCATTTGTGAGCTGCAAAGGGACCGTGGGTTTGCTTCTGTTGTGTTTGGTTATGATAATGATCTATCAAGAATAACAGCTGACATGTTTACTAGATGTGTGTGTGTGTGTGTGTGTGTGTGTGTGTGTTGCATATGGAGGTCAGAGGACAACTTGTGGGAGTTGATTCTTTCCTTCCACCATGTATGTCCCTGGGATCACACTCAAGTTATTAAGCTTGGCAGCAAGCACCTTGACCTACTTAACCATTTCCTTGGCTTGGATGCCATGTTTGAATAGCTGTGTGCCTGATGTTTTGGAAGGGGTTTAATATACATGACATCATTAATTCTTCTGTCCACTCTAAGATAAACATTTTACAGACCAGAAAAAGGCTGATAACGTAATTTGCCAGTCAGAACAAGTGGAATTGTAGTGACAGAGAATGTAGAACAAAGAATATAGTGACAGAACCCTTAGCCTTGAAGAATATGGGCTGGCAGAAGTGAATACACTCCTCTTTGGGTTTGAAATACACTGAGGTTCAGCCCTTCTTTCCCTTACTGACAGTGCTTTTTGTCTGAAAACAAAAACTCTCTTCCTAGTGATTGTCCCTACGTTTTCCAGAGTCTTTTGGCCAATTCCTTTTTTTTTTTTGGCCAATTCTTAACTACCTAGAGTTAGGCATGGGGATTAGCTAGCTAGTAACCTATCTTGTCATACTACAGGTGGTAATGTAGCACTGGCAGTTAGTTAGAAAAGGTGGAACCTGCCTACTCCAGCAAGGGAAACTGGACCCCTGTGGTACCAGAAGCAGGACTCAGACCAAGGGCCACCCAGTAGCCGGTGCATGTAGAGCTCATGTTTTGAGGTTCAGAACCTATTTCCTCCTCTGGAGAGGCTTAGCAACTGCTACAGCCCAGCTTACCTTCAGGAGTGTCATAAATCCCAGGCACATGGAAAGCAGTCACTGGACATGAGCATCTGGTCTATAACCATCCAGCAAACAAAGCCAGGACCAGAGCCACCAGCTTTATGAAGCCTCAGGTCATACTGTGCATCCTGTCTCTCCTGGAGGCCTTGGGTCAACTCAATCCTGGATGAAGAAATGCTACCATAGAAGCCAGCAGAAGCATGACGACCCCCAAACCTACTCTGTAACCCCAGTGTTCACTATTTCCAGCTGACGTCAGCTTTTTGTGCCTTTCTTCCCTGTCTAGATGATGGGCTTCACAAAAGCCTTGTTTCCCTCAGGCAGAGCTGCCTTTTGATTTTCCTTCATAGGGAGGAGGACCACCCAAGTAAAATGTGACATCCAGTGACTTTTTGCCCTAGCAGAAAGCCCTGGCTGCAGCAACACTTGCCCAGAAACCTTGTAAACTTTTAAAAATCCCTGGGTATAACCTGACCAGACTGCTCAGTCTCCAGAGGCAAGGTCCTGACACCATGTTTAAGCTCACCATGTCACTAGAGTGTAGCCAGGGTGCGACCCACCACCCTAACAACCCTAACATTAAGTGGTAAAGTGCTAGGGTGCGGGTCCTCATTTTGTTCACAGCACACCAGTCTGTGCTTGGGTACTCAGGGAGGGCAGGCTGGGAATGGGACAAAAGGTGTCTACTGTTCACAGAACAAGAACAAAATGGAACATCACCAAATTCACAAAAGCAATTTTTATTTGAGGTAAGGAGAAGTCTGACCCAAAGGACTACAGTTCTAAGCACTAAAAACCTAACTGTTAGTGCACTGCTTGAACTACAAATCTTGCTTCTCTTTGGTTGGAAAGGGTACTGTGTTAAATGTTCCCCAGGTGGGTAAGAAGAAAGGCCAAAATAGGCTCAAGAAAACCCCTCGGCTGCTGACACTGCTCTCCAGAGACCCTCGTGGTCTGATGGGCAAGGCTCCACCAGTGCAGAGGGACACAGGCCACATGACACCTCTCAGGACAGATGAAGCAAGAAGAACAGGTGCGAATCACTTGGGGTAGAGCAGGCATCCACAGCTTCAGACTTCCGCATGGAAGGGGTAATCCTTGTGTTTAGCACAGCTGTCAGGAAAGAACACATGGACACTCAAAAACTGCCTTCCCTTACTTATCTACTGCAGGGGTGTGGGTGTGCATACTCCAGGGCCATGTTAGAGGTCAAAGAACAACTCGTATGAGTCAGTTCTCTTCTACCATTTCGGTCCTGGGCATATAACTGTTCATCAGGATTGGTTCCAAATGCCTCAATAAACCCAACTATCTTGCCAGCTCTCAAGGAAGATTTTGACTGTAATAAGTCACCACACAGAGAAATGATGTCTCATCGTGAGCTGAGCCTCAGAGGCACCAAGCCAGTCCTAAGAGTCTTCTGATCACACACACAGCGAGATAGCTACGCAGCCTCTGGGCTCCTAATGTCATGAACTGGCAGGCCTGTGACAGATTGCACCAGCACTAGGCCTGGGGGCACACTGGGCATCAAGACCTGATTCTTGCCTCCTAGGAACACAGACTAGCTGGCAGGATCACATCACATCATATCATCTTCCTGTTGGTTTTAAAGACAAGGCTTGGTGTATGTAGTCAGGCTGGCCTCAAACACTAATAGCCAAGGATGACCTTGAATTTCAGATCTTTCTGCCTCCAACTCCTAAGGCATGGGACACACACACACCTCATCTGATCACCCTGAACACAGGACAAAAAGAGCAGAGATAATGAGGCAACAGAAGGATTTAAAGGCTGTCGAAAGCTGCCGGGTGGTGGCGGCGCACGCCTTTAATCCCAGCACTCGGGAGGCAGAGGCAGGTGGATCTCTGTGAGTTCAAGGCCAGCCTGGGCTACCAAGTGAGTTCCATGGAAGGCGCAAAGCTACACAGAGAAACCCTGTCTCGAAAAACCAAAAGGAAAAAAGCTGTAGGAAGCTGAATCCTGAAGGGCAAGTTAAACAGCAGCTGCTCCCAGGAGAGAGGAGAGGGCACTTCCTTGTCATCTGGAACAAAATGATCTGCTGCAGGAACCAAGGGAGGGGCTGGCCTGTAGCCAAGGCCAGGCAGTGCTCTCAACAGCTAAGCCACCTCTCTAGTACCCCAGAGATTAGAAGTTCCCAGGGACTTGGAGTCCAAACCCCATTTCAGAGGGAAGGTGAGAGGGGCCTGGAGAGAAGGCTCAGAGGTTAAGAGCACCGTCTGCTCTTCCAGAGGTGCTGAGTTCAATTCCCAGCATCCACATGGTGGCTCACAACCATCTGTAATGAGATCTGGCGCCCTCTTCTTTATACATAATAAATAAATAAATCTTAAAAAAAAAAAAAAAAAAGAAAGAAAGAAACCAGCAAAGGTAAAGCAGAAGGGTCTTTGGTGACTGAGTGGCATTCTTGAGTCATAGGGCTATTTGGTGTCACAACCAGGGCGGCCCTGAGAACAGCAACCGTCTTCCTACCAAACTTTTAGGGTCATTAAGTCAATTAAGTCACATCATTATCATAGGAAAGTGGGCACCAGATGAGCCCCTGGGGTCATCTGAGTTCAGAAAAGCAACTGTAATGTCAAGGCTGGGCCAGCTGTGCTCTAGGCAGGAGGAAGAGACTGGACAGGGCTTTTGGCGGCTCTCCTCTGGGTTCCTGCGGTGCTACCTGCTCTGCATGGATCAGAACAAGGTCTGTATGACAGCAGAGTGGGCTGCAAGGAGAGCCCTCTGGGGCCTGAAGAGAAGCCTCTTACTCTACAATATTGGGTGACATCGAACCGTTGGCACACTGACTCACTCACCTCATCAAGGCACACACCCTCCAGTTCCTGTTGTAGCTGAGTAGGGTGGTCATATCCTCCTTGCTCAGCTCGAAGTCAAAGACCTTACACACAAACAAGGAAGGAAAAAAAGCAACGAGAGCAGACAATACCGTGATGTTCAGATGGCTCCCACTGCCTGGAGTGCAGAGGGCAGGGCAGGAAATGCAACTTCAACAAGACTGTTAATTACTCTCCACAAGATGCACACACTTCTGGCTCTATCTGAAAAGGCCTTTCCCTTCCAGAATTTCCAAGCACAGAGGGCACTGTTCATTCTTGTCACACTAAGGCATTCCACTGTGATAAGCACCAGGGGAAATTTTAATGAGTAGCCCGTCTGCTTCCATTCACCATGAAGCAGAGGAAGGTGTTTCAACAGCTGGAATACCCAGTATTCTGTGAAGTGCTGTGTGAGATGAAACAAAACCATCAGGCTGTCTAGAGGCACCAGCAATGCATTCCCATTCCATCTGGGGCACTGAAGGATAATGCCTTGTGGAGCTAGTATGTGAGATGGCCTAAGAAAATACCTAAGGTTTGGACAGACAGTCAGATTGGGATAATGGCATCACCTCCATAAAGACAAAAGAATACAGGAATATGTAATAGGCCCCCAGACCTTAGCACAACTGACTCCATGATGGAAGTACCATTCAGGCCATAAAACTCAGCACATAGACAGCACCAACCACCAGCCAAAACAAAGTCTAGTCCATCAAAGTCTGTAGTTCTGGAAAAGTCTCTAGATGTACTAACCTTGTTTTCTGCCTTCTGTAGTTCTGCTTCCTGACAACTATTCCTGTAACTGAAGTGTGTCAACCTAGGATGTAGTTTTGTGCTTAAAAACTCACCCTGAGAAAGGCATTGGGCTACATTAGAATTCTGAACACTTAGTGTAGTTGTGGGCTGGCTAGTGAAGATTCTTTTTGCTTAACCCCATGTCCAAGTAGTCTTCTCTGGTAGATACCCCACAATAGAATATAAGAGAAGAGTTTAGGGTATAAGGTGGGCATGTAGACAGTTAGGCCAGATGGCCGTTGGCAGTGCTGGGGCTTAGAAATGGACCCACACCCAGACAACCCATTCTACTTGGCTCCTGATCACAGAATGTGCAGGACAAGATTCTTATGGTTACAGCCATGGAAAAACATGCAAAGAATGCACAGGAAGATGGAAAAAACAAAAACACCAGGTTAGTATTTTGAGATATGTCATCTACCTTTTCTAATACTTCAGAAATGAAATATGAGGTGAGTGGCTAACCATCTCTAGCAGGACAGGCCTTTCTTCCCACATCTTTGCACACTGAGGGTCATGGTCATGGTCGAGGAGGAGGTATGACTAGTTGTTATGTCACCAGAAGCACCTAACCATGGCCGATGGGGCTAACTGCTGAAGAGCTACGCTTCTTGGTGCTGCCACACTTTGAACCAGACCTCAGCAGAGCGTCCCTCTGCTTAGACAGGACAGAGGCTTATGGGACACCAGGACTGTCCTGCTCTTCTCCCAGCCAGCCCTCTCACCTGGTAAACTGAGCTTCAGGGCAATGGCAGTGAGGGAGGGTGGTGGTGGTGGAGTCTGAATGTCCACACTCCTAGTGCCCAGACATTGCCAAGCCCTGTTCATGACTACTTAGGCATGACTTCACAGTTAGTGGGTAGGCATGTATCCTAGAAGGCCTAGCAGTCCACAAACTCACCACTAGCCTAGCAACAGTTCCCAAGCACTTACCCTGGAACCTGGCACTATGAAGTGTTGTGTGTGCATCAAGAACTTAAGCTTCACAATAGCTCTCAAAATGGGAATTGTATGTGAGTTCAGTCAAAACCACATAGCTGGGGAAGAAGAGGAACCTGAGACCTCCACCCCTATATATAATGGAGGGAAGCCAAGTCTGCCAGCTGGGATCTTACCTTCAAGTTCTCAGCAATTCGTGCTGGTGTCACAGACTTGGGGATCACCACCAAGTTCCTTTGTATGGGGAACCGGATCAGCACCTGTGGGTCCAGAGGTGCTGAGTGTATACACATACCAGGCACTGAGTTATCATCTCACAGTCCACAACTGCACAGGTAAAGAGATTCAGAGACATCTAGTGACACCCACCAGTCAGGGCTGAATCAAGTTCAAATCTGACTCTAGAGTCCTGCTCCATCGATGGCTCCAGGCATATCACAAAGCCAAAGTAACTCACTGCCTGGGAGTCACACTACCCACTGAAGAAAGATTATCTCCCACACTGCAGATAGTAAGGGCTCTTCTATTTGTCCTGGGATGAACTTTCACAAACACTAGTAAATGCTGTGTCAATGTCTAAAGACAGCAAGGGCAGAAACTATTATTCCAAGACTACATGGAAATTAATCCATTTAAACCCAGATCTGTGTCCTTAATATTGCATTCTAGGAATGCAAACCACACTTCCAGAGAGGACTTCATGGGCTCTGCTCCCTCTACTCTTGACTAACAGGGACCACCAGGAGTAGAGTTCAGGCAACAGTCTCGAGTACCTAAAGTGGCCATACCTGGGCTGTAGTTTTATTGTACTTGGATGCAATTGCCTTAATCCGGGGGTCCTCCAGGAGAGAAGGGTCTTCTGGCTTGGCCCTGGAACAGAGAGACTGTGAGATCAATATTCTTCACTACTGCCACTCAAGGCAGCTGGCCACACTAGCCCTGACCCTCCCTTTGACCTCTGGGTGGTTGACAGGCTCCTGGACTGAGGGTGGGTCATGACCCACCTGCTGAACCTTTGTACAAGAGGTTCATCAACCTCCCAGAGAAGGTCTGCACGGCTGCACAGCAGCATTCTGTGACATTCAATCACTGCTCTCAGTCATTTCTAATTTCCAACAGCGACCCCATGGAAGCTCACCAGGGCCTGTCAGGAGAGCCAAGGGGGCTGTACGCAGTTACCACGATGCCTTTGGAGTGGCAGTACTCAATCAGCTTCTCCTGAGTTAGATACGGGTGGCACTCGATCTGCAACATAGGCAGGAAGGTTGACTGTGGCAGTAGACACAGTTAATGTGACGTGGTCAAGTTCCCCTCTCTCCCCACACAGAAATGTCCGCCTCCCAGATAAGCTGTAACAACTCTACATGTCCCAGCTGGTGGCCTTCACATTAAGAATAATGATTTTGTTACCAATGCTCTACAGCCATAAACCTTTAAGGCGTTCTCTGGCCTTGGCCACTTACCAACTGATAAGCTGGCAGATCTCCCTAGCTGCCCACTGCTCACGTCAGAGGCTACATCTTTGCTGGCTAGCCTTAAGTCCTATCCCTGCAAAGCTTCCACTCCCAGATGTGCCTGACTGTTGTGATAAATCAGATCTCAGGATTCCCTGGGTGATGTGGACCACAGGTAAAGCCAGGACTAGCTGATCAAATGGCATGCCAGCATCCTCCCTGGGGGAGGCTCACCTGGTTAACTGCAGGCTTATATTTTAAGCCAGGTTTGTTTAAGATCCTCTCAATCTGAAGAGGGTTGAAGTTGGAGACACCAATCGATTTCACCAAACCTTCATCCACCAGCTGTTCCATGGCCTAAAAAGAAGAAGAGATCTATCTGGGTGCTAAATGAATCCCAAAAGAACAGGGACTAGAAGCCAGTTTGTGTCCAGAAGCTTGACAGACTGTGTCCTCCCCATGCACAGCCAGCTTTCAAAAGCTGGACTGCCTTTCAGGAGACTAAACAGACAACCATGGAGGCAGAATGATTTAGACACGGTAAGAGGCGGCAGAGCAGACCAGACCGCTCATATCTGGCTCACGTGCAAGAATAGGAGGATACCAGCAATAAATAAAGGAAGGGTCTCAGCCCGAGTCATCTTACCGTCCAAGTGTCCACAAAATCGGTGTCACTGGGAATCACATTTCCTGATGCGTCCAGCGGGAAATAATCAGGCCCAGGCTGTCATTAACAATGAACACACATGCAAAGTGATCGGTAACCCTTCTTCACAGAGCCATTCATCTGCAGCATCACGCTGCAGACGGTGGTGAGAGGCAGGTCTGGCAGCCAGCATGGAAAGGAAACCAGACAGTGACCCAGTGGAGGTCCCTGTCATGACTGGAGCGCTGAGGCTGTCAGACAGAGATTCGGACATGCTCAAGTCTGTGACTACTCCTGCCACAGGGAAGAGATATAGACACGGAAGGTGCTCGAGGCTGGGAAACTCAGGGACCCACGTCTCAGCTGGCCCTCAGGCCTTTAAAACTATCACCCTGCCCATGGTTTGCCTGCCTGTCATAAAACAAACAACAATAAAAAAAGGTGAAAATCAAGTCCCTCAGGCCCTAAGTTACCACAGTGAGCTAAAATAGAGCTGCAGTTAGATAAAACCCATAACCTTTCAATCTGGGTAACCACGCAGAAAAACAAGCCAGGGGATGGAGGCAGAAAATGTAGTGGTTCTGAGTTCTGCAGTGCAAAGCCCCAGGCTGTGACTGTGTATTTACACAAAGGAGAGTGACAAGCAATGGGCGTAGAGACTCAAATGGATGAGCACTGCGTGCACACGCCTGGAGGAGGAAGGGCAGCACCCACAGCTGTGTGCAGCAGGAACAACAGTAGCCACAGTAGCCATAGCCATCACCAGTTTTAAGTTCTGGAAGCACCAAGTGAGAACAGTGATGCTCCCTCCCCAAGCTGCAAAGCGTGCATGTGAGTCACAGCAGTTCAGATGGTGCAGGAAAGGCAAGAGGCTGGTTTCTAATACATTATGGGTAATGATCCTGATGCCGGTCCAAGGCCCATGCCCCCAGGAGCGGAGGCAAGAAAACAACCACCGATCATGTGCTGATAAGGAAGATGAAGCCCTGCCCTTACCTTGAAGCCTGTTGGCCAGTGAATAAGGTAGAGGTCCAGGTAGTCCAGCTGCAGGTCGCTGAGCGTCTTCTGGCAGGCTCCTTTCACCATGCTCTTGTCGTGGAACGTGCACCACAGCTGGAGCCAGCAAAGGTACATCTTATCCCTGCCACACAGATGCCTCTTCCTGGCTGGGAGCCATGCAGCTCCAAGGCAGAGGACACACTCCTCTTCCCATAACCATGACACTAGCAGTGGCTGGAGAGTTCCCAGTTCATACCGTGGACCCCAACTTTCCAAAGGCAAGGGGGATGGTCAGGTCTAGGACACCTACCTCACAAAGACCAATCAAGGCAGAACTACAGAACCGAAGGTGCTAACCACATGCTCAAGGTCTACTTCCCTGCCAGGCTGCTTCACATGGAGCAGCCTCACCCTCCAATCAGTCTAAGCTCCTTTGTGCACCCACAGCCTCTGGCTAAAATTACAGGCCAGCAGTGAAACCCTGTCTACAAAGGGGAACTAAGTTCTGTCCCTAAAGAAACTCCTTAAAAAGGAAGAGTCAACCCCCAACCAGTCTCATCAGCACAGGACTCTGTACAGGTCTAACAGAGAGATATATAGGCGGAAGACAAGCAACAGGTCCCCCTGTGGGCTTGAGCTGGACATGGAAGAATCATCTACCCAGAGCTAACTGCCATCATGGTAAGTGTGGACCTGACTGGCAGCTAGGTGTCCGTGCCCCCCCCCCCCCCGTGGAATCGGACCCCAGGATCCTGACAGGTCGGTACCTTGCTGACGATGAAGAGCTCCTGGCGCTTTACCACCTGCTCCTTGAGTTTCTCCTGGAGGGCCACCCCCACCTCCTTCTCATTCTGGTATACCTGGGCGCAGTCAATGTGGCGGTACCCAAAGTCAATGGCAAACTTCACGGCCTCAGTCACCTGCCCAGGAGGGGACTGGAAAGGAATATAAACCATGAGATTATGAACAAAACAAAACGGGGCAGAGTCTGCAATAGGCCAACAAAAAGCAATGGAACCAGCGGTCCTGGATCAGGCTCTGGTTCGGCCATCACACATTCGTGTGGTAGCATTCCACAGTCAGCCCCCAGGAAGGAGGACCAAGGTGTAATGACTGGCTCATTACTTCACCTTGGCAGAGCCTGACAGCCACTTGCTAGCAGCACAGATTGCTGGAAGCCTGGGACATAGGTATGATCCCATCCCTCTGGAGGCAGAGGCTGCCTGGACTAGACAATGAGGCAAAAGCAATCTAGCTGGAATCGCAGGTAATGGTGGACACCATTTCGTTGAAATAGTTAGGTATTTATCATGCAGCAAGAGCTCGTGCTGCTGACTGGGTGGATGAGAACCAGTCTAGGAGGTGGACAAGGAGAGACAGCCCGGCAAGAGGTATTAGCAGACTGAAGTAAATGGGAAGCCTGGCCAATCAGCAGGGGGAGCCTGCATGGTCCTGCGCTTCACCAGCCCCCAGACTGCACAGCCATGTTCACTACCTCCTGGCTGCTCCTGCCTAGACTGGAGAGCTGAGCAAGACACTGTGTGGGACACTACTGAATGAACACAGCACATTCCTTTTGGAGAGCTGGGGCAGCAGCAAGTGAAAGGAAAACTCCCCAGGGCCACCAGCAGCTGCCAACATCTATTTTGTCTGGAGCCTTACGAACAAGAGAGTCTGGGGAAAAACATGGAATGCCAGAAGGAGTCCATCACCAGCACCTGCTGGCAGTGGGGCCGCGCCATTCTGAGGTGTGGGCTGCCTTTACCCTCTACCCTGCTGGGCAGCCTCTTGTTTCCCTACAGGATGACCTAATAGTGCACCAGTGGCTTCTCCACCCTTCCGTGGGTGGCTGAAGAACCATCTCAGCATATGCAGAAGGCTCCCCCACCACAGGCTCTCGGGGGCACCCAGACATAGCCATGGCTGATATTAGCTGTGAGGGGAAAGCGCATCCCTGCCTGAGAAAGCCAATGTAAGAGAGGCCAGGTGAGTTGGAGCTCTGCCTCATGGCACGCACATATTGAACTTTTACCAGGAATTACGGCACTTTCATTGCCTCTTCTCTTAAAGGCCCCTCTGCTTGCTTTGTAGTGAGCTTGCCTAGGGCTTGGCAGCACCTGGCTTTGGACAGAGTGCTGGGCACAAGGCCCAGGATGGGCAAAGCCAAATAACAACTGCCATGGCCACTCATGAATAAACAGGAACACGACTTGAGCCAGGGTATGAGACTCCATCTCTGGACCTGCACGCACCTGCTGAGGGCCCTCCTCAGCTAGAGCCCTTTGCCGGGAGAATGCAGGCTTGTAACTCCTTGAAAGAATGAGGCCAAGAGTGACTGAACCCTGGTGACCTTAATTTCTAATTCCAAATGGGAATCCAGTGGCTGTCCTGGGTATCGTCATGAGCCCACCCCGACATAACTTCTGTGCTTGTTATCTGCTTATGACTTGACTGTTCTGTGCCTCAGAGATAGAGGGCAGACGACACTAATCAAGGTTGCCAGACAACTAGACCAAACTAAAAGCCACAGAAAAATCTGTGTAATGTTTTCATGGGAAGACAAAGACAGATAAAAGCTAGACAGGCAAGAGGTCAAGGAGAAAGCCTGCTTCCAGAGGTGTCCTTCCCCACACACAGAACCCTGGTGGCTTAGTAAGCAGACTTCAGTCTGCCACATCCACAAGCCTCTGTCAGAAAACCCACGGAATGATCGCAATGTGCCACCTTCCATAGCCTACCTACAGTCACCACGAAGAGCACTTTCCACTGTTGCTCAGAAACCAGCCTCACTTGTTTTGATGGGGTAAGTTCATCTGACAGCTCAATAACACACACAGTAATTCCAAGAGATAAAGTCTCACCCTCAGGAACGACCCCTCCCCCAGCCCTACCATGCCGAAAGCCCTAACCTGGTTCGGCAACACTAAAATGTGCCCTACTGTAACAAATCAATAAACCCGTCCTGATTTTAAGACATGGCTCCACCCAACAGATGTGGATCCAAGACTGGCCCTACAGGCAGGATTTGTTTGACTACTTCTGATCTTGAAGATGGAGAGGTTAAGGTGTACAGCCTGGTCACTGGCAGGCAACCAGGAAACCAAATTCCTATTTCAATGGCCACAGCTCTTCCCCCGACCCCAGAGCGGCCACTGGAAGCTTGTTTTAACTCAGCAAGTGGCAGACAGACTCTTGCATTTTTCTTCTAGGGGCAAGTACTACCCCAAAGAGGCAAACATTAGACTTGAAAAGAAAACCTGCCACAGCTTAAGAATGGTGTGTGACCCTTCGAAAGGGCTACAGAGCATGTGCACATATATAGCAGTTTCACCTGAGATACCAGGATCTGGTTGGAGTGCAATTAGGCCAAAAGAATCTCAAAAGACTCCTAGTTGGGAGGCACAGGGGGGCATTAACTGGAAGAAGACGGAGACACAGTTGTCCCCCAGTTCCTGGCCGCAGTCCTAGCCTACATGTGGAAGAGACAATGGCTATGTCCTTACAAAGATTTTCAAATAGGTCAAAACATTATCAGTACAGCATGCTGGTCTGTATCAGAGATTAGCTCTGTCTTACAGGCCTCTTGACCATATGGGTGTATTTACTGCCCAGAGGGAAGGCAAGCCAGCCAGGAAGGAACTCCACTGAAGAATGTCTCCCAACTGCCTGAAATCCTCACCTCTGAGGAGAAAGGGGGTATGAAGGCCCTAGAGGGAAGAGTGGATCATACACTACCAGAGTCCTGCTGCTAGTCTGCTGGGTACCAGAGCCACTGACATGGTTCCACGAGAACAAGAAACTGCATCCATATGCCCCCCTCTCCTGTGACCATCACAATGATTATACTGTTCATCATCTATGAAGGAAAACATTACGTTGATTTTTTGTTTGTTTGTTTGTTTTTCTGTGTAGCTTTGCGCCTTTTCCTGGAACTCACTTGGTAGCCCAGGCTGGCCTCGAACTCACAGAGATCTGCATGGTTCTGCCTCCTGAGTGCTGGGATTAAAGGCGTGCGCCACTAAAGAGGGAAATTTACAAGTCTCTACCAACCTCATCTATTTCATTTCTACCCTTTTCCCCCAACCTCACCTGGCCCCCAGAAACACAAGTGGACATTTTCTCTACATAGTTTCCTCTATGGTGTATTTCTTCACCTTAACCTAACGCATGATTTCTGGATCCATTATACCAGCCAGACGCTGTGGGATGGGACAGAAATATCTAACCATACAAATGCATGTTATTTTAAACAAACCCCCAGCTCTCTGGGGCTGTTGCACGCTCTCCAGCAACCCACTTGTGAACTTTTACTCCTTATGTGTTTGAGAATTGATCTCCAAAGTTATGACCATGGTTTTTAGAGAAATGAGACAGAACTAAAGTATCAACACCCTACCCATATTGTGGGTCATGTCTTACTTCCAAAACTTCTTACTGTAGTTACGTGTGCCTATATGTGTTGTGTCCTGTAGCTGTGTTCACTACAGCAAGGAAATCCTTTTTCTCATCATTCCAATGAGTGAAATTCAACCTGGTATGGCTGTAATTCAATTACACCTTTACAGACACCAACCGCCCTCTGGAAACACAAGCTGCATATGCTGATCTACTGGCCTAGAAACACGCTCAGAGAAAGACAAGTCTATACCCTGCTTCTTATTCACCATATACATTATCCATTTTAACTTTAGTTTGGGTACAAACGAACTCTGTCCTGCTTCAAACTATCTGAGCTCAACTCTGCCCATTTTTCTCTATCCCTCATTGTGTCTAAGTGCTTACTACCCAGGTCCATATTCAAAGTTCCTTTAAGATCCAGGTCACAGCGGTGGGATGTAACATATACAATACCTACAACTACCCTACAAGTAGCTTAAGAACTGGGTTTTTCTCTGCTCCAGTAATGCCACCAAAACCGGTTCCTTGGTGGCCAGATAATCAAATCAGTTACTGCTTTTAGTTTTGAATTATCTGTTCTCTCCTCTCCCGCTCCCCGCCCCCCGCCCCCCGAATCTCACGCTGATGTATCAGGCACTCTTCTCAACCCTGTTACTCTGTGTTGAGGTTTTGGAGATGTCCCACCTGGGTCCCTCTTCTTTATCAGTGGGTGGTACCCAGCAATGCGGAAGCCAGATTAATTCTCTGAGGAGTTCCGCACCCGTTAGGAGCTGGGCCCAGAGCCTTAGGGGGCAGAGAAACAGGCGAGTTCCTGGCAAACTCTCGCCTCCTAATTTAATCATCGCAGGCCCATTGGCCCAACTGGCTCATTCCCCAGAGCGCAACATCCGGGCCAAGTGGGGACAACCTACACGTGAGCGCCACGGGGGCCTGAGGGCAAAGCTTGGGGCTCAGCCTCTGTCCCTCTCCGAGTACCTGTGGGTGTGTCTCCACCTGGGGCGCCCACGCGGACTCGCGCCGCTAGCCCCCGAGCCCGACCGGCGGGACCACGCCCCGCTGGGGCACGACAGGCCCCGCACTCAAGCCCCACTCGGCGTAGGCCGTTCGGGGCCACCCAAGCGGGTGGCGGGCCGCGTCCCTCAGTGCACCTACCTTCCAGGTGCCCAGGCCCAGGGTGGGCATCTTGGCGCCGCTGTTGAGCTCCAGATGGCAGGCCATGGCTGCGGCTGCTGCTACTGCTACACGTCACACGCCCGAACGACCCGCAACTGTGCGGCGCTGGCTCCGGCGCGCACCTTTAAATAGCCCCAACGGTCTGCAGAAAGGAGGCCTGCGATTGGTGCACGGCTGAGTGAAGGCGTCTTCTGATTGGTCACTGCCGCGGTCCTTGAGGGGTCCGCGAGGATGCTTCTCCCGCGAGGTCCTAGCGGCACGGAATTCTCCAGCTGCTTTGCTTGCGCTTCACGTGGCAGTGATTAACTGCTGTGGAAGCACCAGAGCGTGAATGTTCCGAAAATAACGCGCATCCTAGAGAGATAAAGAGACTGGGAAGAAAATTTGGTTTCGTTTTAGAGTCCAGAAGTTGTTTTGTGTCTTTTTCAATCCCAGGATGACACTTTTCTGGACTCCTACACGTCTTATTTTCAATCTGATGGAGCAGATAGGCTTCCGGTGTAAGTGCGCTTTTTTCTTAGATTAAAATGCTTGTAACCGGTTTTGCAGAATACCACGAAATTTCCCCTGCCCTTTTGTATAGCTTTCTGCCGCCACCGGTGTCTGGACAAGCTCAGTTTGGTTCAACAAGCCTCGATACAAAATCCAGCAACTTTTGAAGTTACAAAACCTCATAAACTTGATCCAGAATGCACAAATGATTCTGGAAAGTAAGATTGTTGAATTGGCAGGTTCTCGTATAGCAAGGTGGCCAAACTGGAAGAAAATTGAACATGCAGAATCCCATAGAAGGAAAAGTCCACTCTCACAGTGCAATGATTCTGAATTAGGAGGTACAAAGTAAATTGAGTAGTTGTGTCGGGTAGAAAGACAGACTTTTCCTAAGATAATCTATGTTGCCCCAAAAACTACGGAGGCAGTTTTGGTACTCTTCCAAACCCATCTGGTAATGCTGTGCTTCATGCCTGTCTCCTTCTGCTGGGTCATGCTCAGTCGCCCCCTGATTATGCAACAGAACAACTTCATCAACTTAGTCATGAGTCAGGAACCCACCTCCCTAAGTCCCTTGCTGGTGATTTTCCAGTCGGTGCCCTCTTTAAAAAGTGACACTCCTCCACCCCAATCCCAGGGAAAATTTATAAAAAACAGATATTTTTCCACTCGAATTTTGTAAAAGGAAAAAATAAAACAAAATAAAACGTTGGCATAGGGAAATTCTGGTGTAATTTTTCTCTAAATAATAGAATTTGAATTTGAGTCTCCTGGTGGGAACTTGGTTTGTATAAGATAGCAGATGATGTGGCCCACCACTTGTCTTCGGTTAAATCCCTCTTGGCATTCAGACTGCTCTGCCATTGAACCTCTTGGGTCCAAACACAATGGGCTGATTCCTTGTGGAGAAATGCACCTGGTCTGTGTGGCAGCCCACATCTCTTTACTCAGCATTCAGAAAAATAGGGCACAAGGATTGAGATGCTGAAGTTAGCCTGGCTGCCTCAAAAGATACAGAGGACAATATTATGGTCGCCACAAAGCATGCATCTTTAGCAACAGGGGCATACACAGAAGGCTCAGCACCAGTTAGGGAAATGCACCATGTACCAAAAGCCTTGTTATTGCAAAAGAAATTAAATAGAACGTTTAATTGTCTAAAACTCAGTATTTTGCCTAGGCTATTCAAATGTTAAAAGACACACCCATGGAATTCTCCTAGTAATAATAGTGCTCAGTTGAGACAGACTACTACAATAGTCTCCTGATAACTCCGTAATCTTTGTAAAATGATTGTGCATGCATCAAATTCTTCTTTAGAAAGGAATATAGCCAGGCATGAGAGTGCAGGCCTCTAATTCCAGCACCTGGGAGGCAGAGGAGTAGATCTCTGTGAGGTCCATAGAAAAGCCTTGAAAGGGAACTTCTCTGTAAACCTTTCTGTTAAAGCTTTCTAGCTTAACCTAACACACTCTGACAATAAACTTTCACCACAGGGATTATTTCATGAGGATATAACTTGGTGGTGGTGGTGGTGGGGAGCTATACTGTAGGTATAGGTATAAATTTTTATGAGAGAGGTGAGTACTGCTTGAGATTTTATTCCTAGGGTACATTCCAACACTGCACAGACATGTTTACATGCATATACAAAAATCAATGCAATGCACACAAAATCAATCTGCAAATGTCTAGTAATGGCAAGAAATAAAGCTTAGCTATTAAATGGGAAGACAGTATAGAAACAAAGAAGAGTGTATTTGAAATGATGCTAAAATAAAAACGGACACAAAGTCATGTAAACAGGAGTTAGTGACAAGCAGGAGGAAAAGTCACATTACTTTTGAGGAAGGAAGAAGCCATAGAAATGAGGATATCATTGGTCAGACTATTTCCTTTGTAAACACATTATTTTCTGCAACTAAAAGACAACCTCTGGGGCTGGAGAGTTGGCTCAGTGGTTAAGAGGACTGGCTGCTCTTCCAGAGGAACCAGGTTCAATTCCCAGGACCCACACAGAGACTCACAACTGTCTGTAACTCCAGTTCCACACCATATTCTAGCCTCTGGGGGTACCAGGCCCACATGGTTATAGACATACGTGCAGGCAAAACACCCAAATACATTAAACAAAACAAAGAATAACATCAACAAAAACCAAACTCACAGGGCTTGAATAATGACTCAGCAGTTAAGAGCACATGCTGCTTTTCCAGAGGACTGAGTTCAGTTCCCCAAACCTACATGGCTTACAATTGCCTGTAACTGCAACTCCTGAGGATCTATCTGATGCCTATTTCTGAATTATGCAGGCACCTGTATATATGTGGCATATAGTCTCTCTCTCTCTCTCTCTCTCTCTCTCTCTCTCTCTCTCTCTCTCATACACACACACACACACATACACACACACTTGAATAAAAAATAAGTCTTAAGAAGTCTATTTTTGAAAAGGACAAGCTCCCTTTAGCTGCCAAATGCCCATAGATGCCCAGAGTATAAAGCTCGAGTTTCATGTGCTAATATTTACAGTACTATCTTCAATTTGATACAATTCCATGAATATACTGCAATGTATACTTTTAAAAGATGAATTATGATGTGTGTGAATTACACCCCAACCAAGCAGCTATAAACAATCCAGCCAAGGCTCACCTCCACACAGTCTCTCAGGACCCAGGGTATGGAGGTCTCCTCTGATTGCTTATTGTTCCAGCCCAAGTCTTCAGAGCTGGCCCCGGGAAAGCCAAAGGGAGGGAGGGTCTCACATGAATTGTTCAGGTCTGGAAAAGGCGCACATCACTTCCACTGTCATGTACTGGCCACATCTAGCCAGCAGGCCTTGGGTACTAGTTAACTTTCTATTGCAGTGATACACACTGACCAAAACCACCCTGAGGACGGAAGAGTTTATTTGGCGTACAGGTCCTGATCACAGTCCATCATTTGGGGAGCTCAGGGGAGGAGCTCAAGCAGGAGCAGAGGCACTGGCTTGCTTCCCATGACTTGCTCAGCCTGCATCCTTACCCACTGCAGGTCTGAATCTCTTATTTCAACTACCAGTCAAGAACATGCTCCACAGACTTGCCAACAAGCCAATTTGATGGAGGCATTTTCTCTGTTGAGGCTCTCTCTTCACAACTGACTCCAGTTTGTGTAAGGCTGACAAAAACTAACCAGCACACTTTACTTACCCACAATGGTGTGACAAAGTGTCACCATTACATGTTAGAAAGCAAGGGTACCTGGGATATGGGAAGAACCACGAGTCTCTCCCACAATGACAACTACTGAGCTCTCAGCATACTTCAAGCAGCAAATTAGCACTATACAAATGTAACCTAAAGGTAATGCTGTTGCCAATTGTAATACCAGCAGTGATGGTAACACAACAGTGGGTACCGGCTGTGCTCAGTATGTTTCCAGCATCACTCCATAAGCATTATGAACACACTTTCGTTTCGTCTTCAGTGTCACGGATGGTGTAGGTATTGCTATGAATACATGTTACTTATGATGTAAACAGGGCAGAAAGACGTGAGATAAATTGCTGTCTTGCTAAAAGTAAATGTATAGTCACAATTTGAACCCAAGGAATTTGACTATAAAAACTGCCATGTCTAGTATTAATTTTTAGCTTGGTAGCATCTAGAATCACCTGGCAGATGGGCCTCAGGATGTGCTATTGAGGGGGTACTATCCTTGACTATATTAATTGTTGTGGGGAGGCCCATCAGTTGTGGGTGGGGCCATTCCCGAGGCAGGGATCCCAGCTGTGAAGAATAGACAGGTGACCGAGAAGCATCCTCTAGTTTCTGATTGTGTATACAATACGACGAGCTGCTTCAGGCTCCTGCTGCCTTGATTTTCCTTACATGATGGGCTGAAACCAAATTGAACTGTAACTGAAACAAAACTTTTTTGCCTTAAGTTGCTTTTGTGAAAGTATTTTATCAAAGAAAGGAAAACTAAGACTGAACTCAAGCTCTCGACTACTACAGCAGTGACTTGATTTGTTAAAGCATGATTCACAGTAAGAATTCTATCTCATAACATCATATATACATGTGGGTAAAGACACCTTAAGAGGGGCTGGAGAGATGACTCAGTGGTTAAGAGCACTGATTGCTCTTCCAGAGGACCTGAGTTCATTTCCCAGCACCTATGTGGTAACTTACAGCTACCTGTAGCTTCTGCTCCACAGGATCCCATGCCCTCTTCTGGCTTCACTCGGCACTGCACACATGTGGTGCACACATATACATCTAGGCAAACACTCATACACATAAAATAAAGATAAATAAAAATCTCAAGAAACTTTAAGGATGATATTTGTCATCCTTTTTGTGTGGTTTATTCTTTACATGTGTGGTACATTCTGGTCTTCCTTCCTTCTTTCCTTCCTTCCTTCCTTCCTTCCTTCCTTCCTTCCTTCCTTCCTTCCCCTCTTTCTTTCTTTGCTGAGCTCTAATTCATTTAGAACATGAAATTTCATAATCCACTAGAGAACTGCTGCTCACAGTTTGGAAACCTTTGCCCTTCTTTCACTTCAGATTTCACACGAAGTCATAACTCACACGGCAAGACAGCTGTGACAATATCACACAGGAAACTTGATGACAATTCCAGGAATGATATGAGCTGTCTCCCATGGGTTCGGGTCTTAAACACTTGGTGCCTTACTTGTGGAGCTCACCTGAAGGAAGTCAGGCCTTTGGGAGTTGAGTTGGGGCCTGGCTGGTGGAAGTACACCATCAGAGATGGGCCTTTGGGGGATAGGAGTGGGCCTTTAGAAATTCCTGCCCTGGATTTTAGCTTGCTCTCTCTGCTGATTGTTTTTTTTTTTATCAACTTGACACAAGCCGGGGTCACCTGAGAAGAAGGGACGCCAGTTGAGAAAATGCCTCCATCAGATTGGCCTATGGGCATGTTTGTGGGACATTTTCTTGATTCATGATTGATGTGGAAGGGCCCAGTCCACTATGGGCAGTGCCATCCTGGGTAGGTGGTCCAGACAAATACATATGCAGACTGAGCAAACCATGAGAAACATGCCAGTGGGCAGCATCTCACCATGGTCACTGCTTGAGTTCCTGCCCTGACATGCTTTTATGATGGCCTATAGCTGGTAACCCTTTCCTCCCCAGGTTGCTTTTGGTCATGATAGTTATCAGAGCCACAGAAAGCAAACCCAGACACTCTCGCTGCGTTCTGCTGCACCATTGAGAAGTTACTGCCTCATATGCCTGCTTCCTTGGATGGAGATACTTCACTGTGCCTTCCCTAGTGGGATGGACTGAAGTCCCTGAGAGCCCAAACAACCCCTACCCCATGCTGTTTCTGTCAGGTAGTGTGCTCACAGTGATAGGAGAAGTAGCCGATACAGCGGTTTTCTTACCACATCTGCACACACATCTCTCTCTCTTCTCCCAGGCATCCATCAGTGTTGTTACGAGAACCCTGTTGAGTTTTTAGGGCAGGGATATGGGGCATGGCAAGAGAGCAGGAAGGTAGAGGACACAGGGTGTTTAGAGGGCTTTATTCCCAACCCTGAGGGAGATGAGACTCAAAGATAAAAGAAATGGGTCCGTTCCAGTCCTGGCTCCAGTTTGTCAATATTTGTTCACATTTGTGAGGCCAGGTTTAAAATCACTGAGGACAAAAATCACTGAGTTAACTGTTAATATTATTTCCTTCTACCAGACAGGGGCGGACAACAAAAAGAAAAGGATGAACCAACCCACAAGTGAATTTTGTCCGTCTCACCCTGACTGTGGCAAGTTCCTATGGGTGATATCATCCATTGTTTGCTCCGACCCTCTCAGCACCAGGGGCTTCATATGCATTACCCCTCCAACCACCCCACAGAGACAACTATCTATACACCCTTTTCTATTTGCAGAATGAATACACTGAAGTTTGTTGATTTAATTTGTCCCAGGCCAAAACATTATTAAATGGCTTTGCCTTTAAACTTTGGCATTTTGTTCAGCCTGGATCTTTTTTTGCATTAGATTTTTAAAGCTGCATTACAACATTATTCCTCTTGATTTTTGCTTTAATTAATTGAGTGGTTGGTTTTGAGCCTAGTCTTGCTGTGTAGTTCAAGCTGGCTTTGAACTTGTGATCAATCCTTCTGCCTCAGCCTCCAAGTGCTGGAATTACAAGTGTGCGCCACCATGCTTGACTTGATGATTGGAAATCGCGGGCCTTCCTCCAACCCTCTACATTTCTCAGAAGAAAATACCCGACTCACCTCATGCCTGCTAGATCATCAAAAGATTAAGAGCCAAGTGCCGGTGGCAGGGCTATGGACCCCGAGCAGGCATTACTCCCTGGCAGTAATTTGTGGTTGTCACGTTACTAAGTGTTGACACCTGGATGTGTCAGCATAACTCTCTTCAGCATCTAGTCATGAAAGTTCTAGAAAGAGCAGGTGAAGAAAGTTCAACTAAGATGACTTTATAAAAGACATTAATTTTTAAAATTGCACATACTCGTCCCAGGGTGTATGTGGAAGTCAGAAGACAACTTAAAAAAAAATTTTTTTTTTTTCGAGACAGCATTTCTCTGTAGCTTTGGAGGCTGTCCTGGAACTTGCTTTGTAGACCAGGCTGGCCTTGAACTCACAGAGATCCGCCTGCTTCTGCCTCCCGAGTGCTGGGATTACAGGCATGCGCCACCACCGCCTGGCTAAAATTTTTAATTGCACTTACCGACGCATTTGTGTTCGAGGAGGAGGATGGTGTACATGTAGAAGTTTGGGATAGCTTGTGAGAGTCAGTCTTCTCCTTCTACCATAAGGTTTGCACAGACGGAACTCAGGTCGTCAGACCCAGTGGCAAGTGCTTTACCTACTGAACTATCTCCCTAGCTCTGGTGTCCTGGTATTTTTAAGTGGGCTGTGAAGGAGCGAGCCTCTCTTTCCCCACCAGCATGGACTTCCCATACAAGGGCTAGGATTGCAGGCATATGGGCTATGAGCCAGGCTTCTACATGGAATTCAAACTTGGGTCCTTATGCTTGTACGGCAAGTGCCTTACCTCCTGAGGCTGGGTTGTATTCCGAATGTAACAAGAATGTGGATGGATTTTAGCAAGAAAATACCATGTCCTGACATACTTTATAGAGTGGTCATTCTTGATGCTGTGTATAGCCTAGACATCGGGGCAGGGTACAAGAGAGGAAGTGGAGAGGCCAGTTTGTAGCCCCCTATGGTGCTCCCAGAGAGATAAGACGGTCTAGGTTATGGGAGATGTCACACTTGGGGTTTGCTGGGTAGTAGACTGAGATGGAATCCAGTATACAGGATGTCAATCCAGGAGGATGCTTGGCATCAGTACCTGTGAAAGGGAAGGGTCTGAAGAGGAGTGAGCATAGGGCAGAATCCATTTTCATATAGGTCCAATGCTGTTTTGACTGATGTACTGAGAGCTATGGTGTTATCACCGCACTGAGATGTCCTTGGTTGTACCAAGATGGCCACAAAATTTGCCAAACCATGAAATTCATTGTGCATTGGAGGTGGGTCACATTGGAAGAAATGTGACACTGGACAAGGCAGCTCTCTATCAAAGGGTCTGAAAGACGAAGGCTGTGTGCCAATAGAATTCCCAAGAATTCTTAACTGTGTCACCCTGCAAGTTTGGGAAACAGAACAGTTACTGAAGAGTGTGGAGGTGTAGGGATGGGAAGCACAGGTCCACAAGTCTTATTGAGATTAGCAATGAGCAGGACCCCTCCAGTTCACCTTTGCACCCTAATCCACTATACACAAAGGACTTTGATTCAATGTGTGGATTCCCTTTCTGTTTAATGATGTCTGATGTCTAGATTAAAATTCACACTCTTGTATGTCCTTTAAGATTGGAGCATCCATGAGGGAAGGTACCAGATGAGGAACCTGGTGTGGTGCTCTCAGTTGCTGGCTGATTGGAAATCTGGTGATAGTAGTTGTGTCAGTCTTGGTAAGTCATGATACTTGCTGCTGGTTTATGCACAGTCACATCACTGTCCCCACTCTTCCTCTTCTCGTGGGCCTAGCATGCCAGCACTGACCAGAAGGCTGATGCCAAAGCTGGATCAATGTCAATGACATAGCCCATGCTGGATGATCCACTAAGGCATTGATGTGACTTGGAGGTATTTTTCTAGCTCAAAAGCAGTGTGTAGAATTTATAAAGACAAAAAGCATCCTCTCTTGCTTCTCCAAAGAGAATGTTGGGTAAAGCACAGAGGACCACTTTAGGTGGTTATCAACCTCGATGGGACCAGGGATGTTTAGGCTTTACTAGCCAGCCCTTACACCTCCTATTGGTCTTCCTCCAGCTCATTGTCAGAGAGGTTCAAAGCCCCTGGGCCTTGTCCTGCTGCCTCCCTAAAAGTTCTCTGCAGAAGGTGCTTCACAAGCTAGAGATCCAAGGCCCTGTGTTTAGCCACCTTTCACTGTTTCTCTTAGCATAACCCCAGCACTGAAAGAGTTAAAATAGAACCAGGGGTGAAGGCTGTGTGGGAACTGGGGGCAGGCTATCTCAGCCTCCTCGCAGGCCTTCCAAGTACTCTGGAAACGAAATTCATGAAAGAAGTCTTGTTGGCTGTTGTGAGAGTCATCAGTTCCACCAGAATGAGGACTCAGAGTCATCAATTTTTTCAAGAAGTTTTTGTCAAGCCATGAGAGCACACCCCAAAGAAAGTCACTGAGTGTGCAGAGGCCTGGGGGCACGTGGCTGGGCTTGGGACATAAATTCTTTCTTATTGGAAAACAACAGGAAAGATCATTGTTGAAACAATCCGGCCAGCTTCACTATTTCTAAGGTTAGCCACAAGTCATTTTTTATTATTGATATAATTTTTGTTAGGAAAATGCATTCCTGATGCCTACAAGTTCCCCATTATATGTATAATCTGGAGTGTATGTCTTTTTAACTTACATTTTGTTATTTTGTGTGTTGGGGTGGACACATGCCACAGTATACATGGTGGAAGTCAGAGGACAACTTTTAGATGTCAGCCCTCTTCTGCCAGGTGGGTTCCAGAGCTTGAACTTGGGCCGTCAGGCTTAGCAGCCAGTGCCTTTACCATTGAGCTGTCTCATCAGCCTGGAGTGTGTATTTTTATGTACATTCCCATAGAGGAATTCAAGCCAGGTGGTGGTGGTGTACATGCTTTTAATCCCAGTACTTGAGGGGAAGAAGCAGGTGGATCTCTTTTGAGTTTGAGATCATCCTGGTCTACAGAGTGAGTTCAGAGACAGCCAAGACTACACAAAGAACCCCTGTTTGGAAAAGCAAAGGACAAATGAACACACAAAATCCCTTCTAGATGGTTACTTTACATTTTGTTTCATTCTGTTGTAGGCCTTCTTGTTCACCAAAGAAATGAGGCCAAGGACAAAGTTCTCCTTTCCTCACTGGAGGAAGCAACTTCGGGATTCAGGGTGTGGAACTTGAGATGGAGACTGTGCCGTGTTGGCATAACCCGGTATCTTAATGAAGACTTCTCTACACCAGGTTAGCTTGTGGATGTGTCTGTGAGCGACTGTCTTGATGGTGAGTTGATGTAGGAAGACCCAGACAGTTGTGGACGGCACCATTTCATCCATTTCACAGGTCTGGGCTCCGGAAGCTGTAGAGAAACCTAGCCGAGTGTTGGGCAGTAACCAAGCAAGCATGCGTGCACGTATTCTGTCTCTGCTCTTGACCATGTTTTGAGTTCCTGCCTTGACTTTCCTACAGCACTATAAGCTAAAGAAACCCCTCAAGTTACTTTTTAAATATATATATAGAATAGAGACTCTCAGGCTCCATGGGGGATCAGTCCCTACTGTCCCTGGAGTCAAAGCTCGGGATGAAGGCCTGCTGCCGAGTCCAAGAGAGATCAAGAAAAGGAGCTGAGACAGTCTCCACTTCTGAACCCTCCACTAGGCCTATCTGTGCACGTCTGAAGTCTAATTTTAGCCAAGAGCCAGTAAGCTAAGTCATTTTAGCATGGACTTCTCTTCCTTGAAATCTGATCACACCCTCATCTTCCACCATCCCTCAGGTCATACCTGATCACCCCTCACACACCTCCATGAGTCCTTATATCAGCTTAGTTGTGATCCACCTTTTCCATAGTGTTTTTCTCTTAGCAACTGCCCATCCACTGACCCCCACACCTCTCCTTGGTCTTAAATTCCTGTTTGCCCATGCAGGATTTAGAGTTGAGCCTCACCTCTCCTCCACTGTAGGAGCCCAAGGCAGTGCTTCTGAGAACGTTCTTCCTTGTGTTTTAATAAGTATCCTTGAGTGATGTTTTCTTTGTCAACAACCCTTAGCTTCATTCTGTGCATGTGAACTAGTGTGGGAATACTCAGAAAGCCTGGGTGTGCATTGCTAGGCAGGGGTAGTATCTGCAGTAGTGCCCTGTAGAGGTGACCACAAAATTGCCACTGGAGAGACAGATGGCTCTGTGTCATTGCTCTGTGCCAGTTGGTGGCAGGAACAGATGAGGGGTGACTGGAGGTGCCATTCTCTTTGTCTGAATGTTCGAGATATTTATTTATCTCCTTCCAGCCAGTAATTTCCAAATTCTTGCCTCACTTACCTATGCCAAGAGAATAAAAAAAGGTATCTTTGTTCTATTGGGCTGGAATTGTACAGAGAATTTGGGGATATCCGAACATCTGGTAATGGACGTGTTTAGTGGAGCCCAAGAGGAAGAGGAAGCCTGGGGGGTGATAGAATAAGCAGCTTGACTGGCTTCTTCTCTTTAACTTGGAGTTTTCATTCATTCATTCATTCATTCATTCATTCATTCATCCCCTCCATCCCTCCATTGTAGAATATGTATACATGTGCTTGTATTTATAAATAAATAACATTTTATATAGTATGTATTTAAAAGACAACACAAAAAATACTAATGTGCACAATATCTTTTCTCCATAAAAAATTGTATACTTGTCTCTTTCCTTTAGTGAGATCCATCCTGATAAGTGACACTATAGATACCATGCAGCTGTACTTATATCAACCAGATGGCTTCCTTCCTTAGCAACCTCTTTTAGAAGATTCATGCCCGGACTGGAGAAACAGCTCAGAGGTCAGGACCCGGGTTCAGTTCATAGATCATTTTGGGTGGCTCATGACTGCCTATAACTCCTGTTCCAAAGTGGCTGATGCTCTCTTTTGGCCTCTGCACACACAGAGACACAGAAATACACACACACACACACACACACACACACACACACACACACACACACACATGTAGTTAGAGTTTTCCTGCCTGGCCCAGTCAGGACAAATCTCTCTCACCCGCCAGTCCCATAGTTGCTCAGACCCAACCAAGAAAGCACACAGAGACTTACATTGTTTACAAACTGTATGGCTGTGGCAGGCTTCTTGTTATCTACTTTTTCTATCTTAAATTAACCCATTTCTGTTAGTCTATACTTTGCCACATGGCTTGTGGCTTGCCAGTGTCTTTACATGTTGCTTCTCATGGCGGCGGCTGGCGGTGTTTCTCCCCAGCTTTCTACATCCCAGAATTCTCTTCTCTCTTGTCCCGCCTATACTTCCTGCCTGACCACTAGCCAATCAGAACTTTATTTACACAGAGCGATATCCACAGCGCACACACACACACACACACACACACACACACACACACACACAGACAGAGAGAGAGAGAGAGAGAGAGAGAGAGAGAGAGAGAGAGAGAGAGATTCATGCATAACAAAAATAAAAATTGGAGTTAACATCACTGCTCATTCTAGGAGCTTCTTAAAAGATCCATTCACTCACTTGAAGAAAGAATCATATGAGAATTTATACATCAAGATTTATTTGAATTTTTTATTGAAAGCATTGCTTTGCTGGTCTTCTCTTATTATCTTGTGATTCTTACACAATCCCAATCAAACTCTACCCTTCTCTTCTAGACTTACACTATACTTAAAACTCTCAATGAATTTCCCATTTTTGCTCTTTGCCTCTGAAATGACATAGTACTCCATGACCCCAGCAGGATCAAGAGATTGTTTGATTTTATGTTGGGATCCCACATTCTGCAGAAGCCCTTCTCTTAATGTGTTAGCAATATACACTGTAAGTAGGGACATCTTATGTGAGAAAGTTTTTAATAACTGAAACTCTCGAAGTATATACAACTCACTTCAGAATCAGATACTGTCAGTAAGAAAAAAACAGACAGATGGCTTACTTTTTAAAAGAACACCAACACAAATGAGTTTAGGAAGTTAAACACTCCAGGGAAACATCAGATGGCTTCACCTAACATTATCCAAGTGCTGCGTTAGTCATCCGGTTACCAGCTGAGGATTTGACCAGAGAGCTGGCATGTTATCTAAGGTTATCTGGATGGTTCTTCTCAGGTGAATTAAATGTAATCATTGATGATGGAATGCTGTGAGGAGTACTGAGCCTCTAGTTGAAGATGAATAAGTTTTGATTATATAAAAAAAAAATCCAAACAATCCTTTTGGGGTTTGATGAATCTACATGCCTTGATTGTCATGAACTCTTTTATAGCCAGAGCACCAAGGAGCAAATTCTCCTTTTGGTCTTAACATTGTCGAAGACGTTTCTCGAGGAGCCTTCAGCCAGTGTCACGCCTTGCCTAGTGGCTTGTTCTCCAAACACATTGTTCCCAGCATCTGTGTCTGTCACGACTCCCATCTCTTCATTTAGGGCAGTTTTTCATTGTCTTAGCATACACACCAAGAAAGATAATTTCTTACAGAATCTTACTATAGGCACGGACGGAGGCAACAGCCAACACTTTTCTGGACTTGTCATTCTGTTTTTTATACTATTGTCCCTTACTGGATTATTGATAGCAAAATCCTTATTTCCCTTTTTAAAGAGTTGTTTTATTTTTAATTATGTGTGTGAGTGTGGGTTTGTGTTTATGCATGCAGGTACACAATGGAAGCCAGAGGAGGGACTCAGACCCCCTTGGACTCCAGGGATAGACAGTTGTGAGCTGCCTTGTGGGGGAGTGGACTGAAGCGGCTGCCTTACGTGGGTAGGTCCTCTCCTCTTCAAAAGCAGCAAGCTCTATTAGCCACTGAGTCATCTCTCAAACCCCCTCATTTCTCTCGATGATGAGTTTCTTTAAGAATTAGGTCCCTCCCGTGTGATTTGGTCAACTGATTGAGCTCCAACCATCCTTCAGACATGGGGTCTCGCCCCAAATTTCAGCCTATTATATTTTAAATCTCGCCAGTCAAAGGGACAGATCCTTCTTCTGTTGCCATCCCCTTCCTCTTCTGGAACAATTGGGATATCAGATTTTAAACAAAGACAACCAGTAAATAGTTAACGTTTCACTAAAACAGAAAAGTTAAATAACAAAATAACCTTTCCTACCCAGTGTTATGGAACAAGTAAGAGTGAGAAGTGGACTCAGTTCTCTTCAGACTGAACTAAAGCAATTTTATCTTCAAAAATTGGCTTTGACATTTAAAAAAAAAAATCTCTCATTAGCTTTTAGCTTCAGGGAAAACTATCACATAAATCATCTTTCTTGGTGCCACTACTAATACCCACTTTTTAATCATTCAAAGTAATTACAGTTATCATGACCTTTTCAAAGGTCTTTCCCAGAACTGCACATTATATTCAGGATGAAGTTGCATCAGTTCAATGATACTTTCATGACCTGCAATCTACATCTCTACCAGAAAGGCTGGAGCTGGATATGATGGATTACAGGTGTAATCCCAGAACTCAGGACTACTATGAGTTCAAGGCTAGCCTGGGCTACATAGTCTCGTAAACAAACAACAGTGAGTGTCTGTAACTGGGATGTTGATTGCCCAACATTTAGAGAATATTTCCATCATGAAGTCCTGGTTTCAAACAGCTCCCCTTTACTCTGAAGCAGAAGGTATTGCATTTAATGGGGTTTGAGTTCATGGTATTGGTTTAACTAGTATTAATTGTATAATATTTCAAAGGAGACAGTTTTGGTTTTCACTCCCATGACCTATGACACCTCTAGTTCTGTATCATCAGAAAAAGGGCATAAAAGTTGCCCTCTATTCTTATTTATTTTATTTTTAAGTTCTTGAAATCGGATGGGCTAAGAACAGAGTCCTGGCATTCCACTAGAAACTTCCTTGAGTGTTGGGGGATAAAAGTGAATTAGAAGCTCCTGAGGGTTTTTTCCCTCTCTTAACAGTTTCACATCAGTGGCCTTTCCTTTTCTGCCACAAAACTGCTGCAGCCTCCACCACCCAAGGTCTGAAGAGCCCACTTACCCTTTAAGCTTCCAGACTCCCCAGCAAGACCTCTGTTGGGAGACCTGGTATCACAAAATCATTACCCTGTGACAGCCAGTGCCATGCCTATCATGCCATGCTTCCAACATGTGCTGGTTTGAATGAAAAGGATGCCCATAGGTCCACAGGGAGCGGCACTCTTAGGAAGTGTGCCCTTGTTGGAGGAAGTGTGTTTCTGGGGGCGGGCTTTGAGGTTTCAGAAGCTCAAGCCAGGCCCACTGTTGCTCTCTCTTCCTGCTGTCTGCTGATCCGGATGTAGAACTCTCAGCTACAGCTTCCTGCCGTCACACTAATAGACTAAACCTCTGAATAAAACCAGCCCCGATTCAGTGTTCTCCTTTACAAGAGTTGCCATGGTGGTCATGGCATCTGTCCACAGCAATACAACCCTAAGACAATACTCCAAGCTTGATGCTTGTAGAGCCACATATCATCTTACATAGAAGGAAAAGTATGGTTTAGGGGAAGTATAGAAAGTTTTCAGCAAAGATACTCATTCTGATGTAGATACCACCAGGAGGACAGAAGGCCTGGCAGTGGAGGCAGTTGAGAAACAGTGAGGTGGGAGAATTCCCTTTTTTGTACATACCCAAAAACAAAAAAACAAAAACATAAACAACAAAAACAAAAACCAAAAAGGCCTGACTATATACTTGCTGACAAATCTTCTGTCTAACTGAGTACGGTGTTCTTGGATGATGAGGCAAGAATAGCAATGTCACAGTGAGCTGGAAGTGTTCAGAAGCAGGTGTGGAATGCAGCAGTTCTTCAAATGAGCTGGGATACCAAAACACTTTGAAAGGGTGTCTGTTGAAGATGATGACGCTGTGACAGATATAGACATGGTTGCTGGCAATGAATTAAAAACCTATTCTTGAAAGTGCAGCCGAAGTCACAAGTGACAGAAGGCAAGTGTATCTGCTTTGGGCCCATGTAGACTGATGATAGTAGCTGGAGATGGCCACACACTATGTTCAAAATTCCTTTTCAAGACCCTGAGTGTCAGGCAATGAGGACTGTGACAACTGAGAAACTGAAATGAAGCCTTGCTCCTTATCCCCCTGGTGTGTGCTATGGATTAGTCTCTAGATGGCAGTGTGTGAACTGGGTACAACCTCATAGATTCTGATTAGAGCAAATGGTGCTAGCAATCTGGGGTCTCAGGAGACAGCTGTGGAGAGAGAGAGCTGCCAGAAGAAGGGACTCTGGAGGCTTTGTGGTGGACTGAGTAAGAATGGCCACATTGACTCATATGATTGGATGCCTAGTCACCAGGGAGAGGTAGTGGTACTCTTCGAAAGGATTGGAAGGATTAGTAGGTGTGGCTTTGTTGGAGGAAATGCATCACTGGGACTGGGCTTTGAGGTGTCAAAAGATATACCAGGCCAGGAACCTCTCTCTTCCTGCTGCCTGAAGATTAGGATGTGGCTCTTCACTACTTCTCCAGCACCACGCCTACATGCCGCCGTGCCTGGATGCTCCCTGTCACAATGACAGTAGACTAAGCCTCTGAAACTGTAAGCAAGCCCCAACTCAGACTGTAAGAGCTGCCTTGGTCATGATGTCTGCACAGCAATGGAAGAGTAACTAAGACAACCTCCACAGGGTCTTTGAGACTGTTCAGCAGAGAACCGCCGCACCCTCATGTGAGGAAGCCACTCGATGCTGAAGAAATGACGTCCTCAAACAGGAGAGGAAACAAACTGAGCTCACATCCTGCTCCAACTTATGAAGCCAGGAAAATCCCATGATCCACAGGGCACTTGGTAGAGGTCCCATCAGGGTCTTCCCTAAGTAGTGGGGTTAATTAGAAATGTAATGAACACACTTCTCACCTGGAAGCAGGATCCAAAAGAATAGCATGAACTGTGAAAGCTTTCCATTTGCCTTCGGCCCGTGATCATGCACACTGCATATCTGTCCAGGCTTTCAGGACTACTCTCCCTGAAGAACACATCTAATTCTCTCTTAGTTTTTACCCCCAAGTTTCTATGAGACTTACAGAGTTCTTGTTTAGAGGCACTTTCCAAAAGAGTAGACTGGGTTATATATAGCTCTACTTAATGGTTCATGTTAATAATTTATGACTTGCATTCATCCAATTTCAAGTTATTTCTGTAACTATCTCGTTCTCACTCCCATATGTTTTATTCTCCCCCACATGGTAGTATTTGGGCATCTGACATCCTAAGTAAAGGGACCACTTTATGCTTTCCTGGGATTTCCCTTGTTTTAAAAATCCTATGATCGGGAAGCTCCCCCAAGGTCCAGATAACAGGGATGCTTGGCCTTTCTAGGAACAGCTATTCCTAGAAACAATTTTCCTCGAGAAATTTAGTCTTTTGCTGTTTGTCATCTTTGTTGCTGTGTACGCTTTTGCTGGCTTCACCTACAGATTTTCCCTTTGTTGCAAACATTCCTTTTAAAACATTTATTGTGGTGTGTGTGTGTGTGTGTGTGTGTGTGTGTGTGTGTGCGCGCGCGTGCACAGGTCCCATGGCCTGCATGTGGAGGCCGGAGTGCACTGGCAGGAATTGGTTCTCTCCTTCCACCATTGGATCCTGAGGACTGAATTCAGGTTGTCGGGTTTGGCCACAAGCTCCTTTACCTGCTGAGTCCTCTCATTGGCTTTGTTGCAAACATTCTAAGGATCATAATCTTCTCTGGTTAAGAAATACAGATGACACTTGGCTAAAACCACTGATTAGTAGATGATCCAACTGAGCCAAGAAGCTAGCTAAATCTAGTTTTTGTTTGGTTGGTTGGGTTTGATGTTTCAGAACAGGGTCTTGCTATACAGTTCCAGCTAGTCTAGGACTCACTGATTTCTAGCCCAGCCTGGCCTCAAACTCGCAGGCAATTTTCCTGCTTCAGTTCTCCAGGTAGTGGACTTACAGGTGTAAGTCACAACACCAGGCTTGAGAATCATATATTTTAAAAGCTAGATGTGAGTAGACCTTTCGATAACAGTATTCTAAACCGGGCATTATAGCATTGGGCCTATAATCCTAGCACTTGGAAGGTTGAGGCAGGAGGATTGAAACATGTACAAAGATAGCCTGGATTACAGAGTGAGAGGCTATCTGTGGGTCTCTAAGTTACCAGCCAACATCACTCTGTGCAAAGTTATCACTAAGTCTGTCCAGGTCACTGGACAACTGTACTCACTAAAGTCCTCCTTATCATTTTTTTTTTATTGTAACATAAACTATAAGAACTTGCACTCAGTTTCTCAAAGCTACTTTTTAATCCTTCCGGTCATGCAATACTTCTAAGACTTACAGCTCGTTTCATTGGTCAAGAATGAAGGACAACTTGAGAGGTCTCAGCCATGAAAACACCCCCTTCCAAGCTGTGTTCCTGGCTTCCCTCCATCTCAGGAAACTCCCTGCTCACCAGACACCAGCAGAGACAGTTAGTTCCCCCTTCTACAGCACCCTGGGAAGAAGTTTAGGATATGCAGCTGTTGCTCCTAAAATGTCCCACCATGGCTTTGTTCAGGAGATGGCTTGTTACTTCATGAAGAGGGCCCTGGGTCTGAGCTTGGTTGGTTGGTATTTACCAGGTCCTTTATATATATATATACATAACACTTTCTTGAGATCCTCGTTAAAAGGAACTATGTATAAGAACAATATCTGTAATAGTTCCTAAGATCCTTGGTTTGGTTGGACTAATACAATTCTTGTGTTCTACTCCAAGTCACAATCCAGTTGTTCTGACATGATATGAATCTATCTCGTGGAGTCATTTCTGCTGCCCCTGCCATGGGAACCATATCTGTTCACTTATTAGCTAATTCATTCACTCACAAATGAAAACTATTGAAGAATATGGATTCCCCAAGCAACCCGTGCTAATTCATTCACTCACAAATGAATACTATTGAAGAATATGGATTCCCCAGCAAACTGTGCTAAGTCAACTGCACTTGGGTCTTGCTCTCAGGAAAATTCCAGATTTATGGGAAAAGGTACAGGACAGGAAGTCCGAGTTAAATGGTGAGACGGGATTGACACCTAATGCACAGATTTCACCCAGAGAGAGGGCTCAAAGAGGTGGAAACGGACATAGGGGACAAACTCAAGATGGTAGGAAGGCCTTGCCCGGCAGGGAAGGCAACAGTGGCTACTATTCATGGACATCAGCTAGGCTGGACAGCCTCTATGCACACGATTCAGAGAGAGCGGCCTCAACACTGCATTCAGTGAGTGAATGGAAACCGCTGGCCCAGGAGCAGTTTAGTGCTGGCGAATGGAGAATTACTGAGGAGGCGCCAGCAGTAAGGATGACCTTGGCTCAACTGATCTAACAGGATTCTTGAGGGAGGGTATTCAGACAAGACCCCTGCAGGAGATGGTGAAGAGTGATAGGCTAATCAGATAAGGAAGATGAACAGATACCAAGGACAAGGAGTGATTACTAATCTGACTTCACAGAGTTCTTTGCCAAACTGGATTCTCCAGGAAGTTGTTTTGTTTTTGTTGGGGGAAGGCTGAACTACAAGAAGGGAGTAAAGACCCCACGGGGCCTGCTGGGCTTGGGGCATCTGAAATGACCTGGGGAGTGCCGCAGACCACCCAGAGGGAGACCACCACTGCGGGAGAACCAGGGAGAAGGCTCAAGGAGAAGTCAGGAATCGGCGAGGAGAATGACAGACAGACATATATGTTGATGTGCTGCTGCAATTTTACTTCTGTATAGGCAATGCTTATATACTTTTACAATCGAGGAACTTGGCAAGGGGTTACATCAGGCCATTATTTTTTACAATTACTCAGAATCAGCAAGAAACAATAACAAGAGACATCCATATCTATTTTTGTGTATCACTTCTGCAGCGGGAGTACATTGTGGTTATTGTCTGAGGGCATGATCTCAGAATTTTGTGAAATCTGTCTCGCGCCAGTGACCACATCTGTGGGGAGCCAAACTCTTGCCAGTCTGGGTTATATTTTACTATCATATGCCCATTTGCTTTCCAAGCCATTCTTCATAATTTACCCATCTGTTCCCAATTTTATCACAACTTCCTGTATATGGGAGCGGCTCTAGGTAACTTCCACCTTCGGGGGTCCACCTAGGGGCTGTCCACCAGCTCCCTCCTAAGAAGTACTGTGTATACCCCCCGGGAAGTGTGTGCTGGGGAATTTTCTCTAACTCTTTCTCTCTAGAAGGGTCTGGCATGCTATGTTTATTCCCTCATAACATTTTTATTTTTACTTTCATTTTTGTGCTCTCTGGCTGTTTCTGACAAGAGCTCGCGCTGCTCTACTCTAAACAGGAACGACCCCAGAGATGCATTTGAGGAAGTCTTTTGAGCTTCCTTATACACTGGTCTGATAAATGGAGGTGCTCCGGGTACAGGTGACCTGGGTCAGTCATGTTGGTGCCGACCTGTACTGGTTGTGCTGTTAACTGGAGAAGACACAGATAAGACATACAGAGAAAGATCATGATTAGTGCCAACAAGGACTGTCGTCAAGGCCATTTCGTTCTCCAGGGCTTCCTGGGATCCTCAGGCTGCATGACGATCGCTGATTGTGGGGGAACCGCCTGAGGCCACGCTCCAGGAAGCTCCAACCTCAACCCTTCAGCTGCTGGGCCCCAGCGCAGCGGCATACTTGCTACAGCTACACAGGTGTCACAGCTGTGGGCGTAGCAGGGGAGCAGTGGAGACAGCACTGTGGAAGATGCAGAGCAGGAAGGCCCTGGGACTACGATGTGCAGGGGGTAGCTAAGAGAATACCAGAAATCCAGTTTCTGGAGTTCACAGTCGCTTTCTATCTGGGTTATGTCTCTTCTGGCCTGGAAAGGAAAAAGAATAAAGCCTTGGGTTGGGGTTGGGGGGTGGGGGGACGGGGTGGGGGAGGGGGGCGACGGGCAAAGGGACAGCCTGGTGGAGTGCCTGCAGCAGATCCTGCCACTGTTACTTGTTTCCTGAAACCGTGGCGCCCTCTCCTGGTGGGCTGTGGTTCCTCCACTGCAAGGCTGCTTGTTTCTCAGCCCAAGTCATACACCGGCATTCCTAAGCAAGCCCTTCTTCCCAAAGGGCCCACGAAGCCACTGGCAAGAACCAGTAGAGGACCCTGGGATGCCTCTTACACCACAACTCAGGCGATATTCCAGATCCCTTAGCTGCAGGATACAGACCCCAGAAGGGATTCACAGTATTCAATGCCTGTCCAAGATACACCTGCTTGATGTCTGTTTCCCGTTTCAACAGCAAACTAACAACATTTCTCCTAGAACCCAAGGATCTAAACAGGGAGAGATGTCCTTCTGGGCAAAAGTCCTTCCTCTGAGATTTGAGCACTCAAAGAAAAGTTCCAACAGGCTTCATGTTACAACCTGAAAGTGTTGACGTTTCTCTCCTCTCTTTCTAACAGCTAGCTAACAAATACAATAAAGAGAACAACCGTTTCCTTCAGAGAAGTCACATGTTCATGTATTTATACAAACTAGCTCTAGCCTGCGATGGTAATATATAATATATTTACATGGGCATCTTGCTGCAGGATTCATTTTCTCAGCCATCACCCAAAGGCACATATAGCTGAAGGTTGGAAGCACATTGTGAGGGCTTGGGAGTCCCCTGCAAAACAAATGTCAGGTCTTCCCACTGGAGCCCACACCAACAGACTTCCTCTCTTGAACCCTTGTGGAAGCCCGTTTTCGGGTTCCTTGTGGCTTTACCCAGAAGGTCTGCATAGAGGATGATTAGGGCCACGGGCCTGAGTGCAGGTGTCTGAGATGGTCTGCACTTGGCTGTGCTCGGGGAGGAGGTCTTTTGCTCCACCCCCTTGGCGTCTCTATAAATACCCTGGGGCAGAGCCAGTCAGGGCCCGTTGGGGTAAGTTCCAGGCCCTCTCGAGGCTATCCTTTATTTTCTATCTGTTTATCTCCGCACTATAAATCCGTCTATCTAATATTGCCTGCTGCTCACACTCAAGAAAACTCTGGGGAGTTGTGGGGCTGGTGGGTAAACGCTGCACAAACCTTGAAACCAACCAGAACATTCTCCTGTGTTGCTGCAGGGTACAGAGGTGGTAGAGGATGGGGATCAGAATAGAGGCTTGTGGGTGCCAGGCTTCTAGGGGGGAGGGTGGTCATGCCAAGACCCTCAACTTCTTTGTGAACCGGAAGGAATCATCTAGGAATGTCATAAATATCCAGATTCTGCCTTGCTTTTCTGACATGCTCACGGATGGCATGAGGCTGCCAGCTTCCAACTGTGCTTGCAGAAGCAGAGAAGGCATACAGAACAGGAACTGATGAGGAGTCAAAGACGTTTGCCAGTGTCTGAAAATTGCTTTGGTCTTACCTCTGAGCCTGGCCTTGAGTCCCAGATTGTGTTCTGAATGGTTAATTTCATGTGCATAGAACAGAGTTCAGTTTCTGTCCCCAGGAAGAGTACCCCAGGGGTTTCATGGTATGGGCTTGAAAAGCCAGCTATGTGGTCTCTGCTGCCCTCTGCTGTTCACAACTTACATGCACACAATACACCCCTCACCCCATCCTGGTGAAGCGGGAGTACTCAGGTCACCTTGGGGAGATTGCCCTGGCCGTTCTAAGCAAGGAAAGGGACAGACAAGACTTGCTCTTGTAATCTGGGAGATCCTTTGTAAAATCCTTTAGATGTCCACGGGCTCTGAGTTTTGTCACAGCTTACTATGGCAGAGAAAGCTCTGGAGACCAAGCCTTATCTGCTTTGGCATTTGTGATCTTTAGTATTGAGCAGCAAGTGTTTCCATCTCTTTGGAGTTATGTTTTGTTTTTTAATCCTCGAGTTAGACAAGAAAGAATACGTATGTTGAAATAATATTCTAACTTTTCTGATATGCAACCCCTTGTCCCTTGATAACACCATTTTTATAGACAAGCTTGGGAGGCTAAAGCATAGACCCACACCAACAGTAGGAAACCCCACATCTTGGCATACACCCCAGCGCTGGGGATTCCTGGTTCAGTGTCAAAGCTGCTTTGCCCTGTGTTAGGAAGTGTGAAGCTGTGAGAGCCAAGGTTATAGTTTAAGTTTTAATTACTGTGCCCAAGAGATCTATGAAATAAAAATGCCTCTGATCTGCAAGCCCCTTGCCCAAGGACAGATAGTTCCTGAAATCCTGGAAGCTGTTGTTTATGGGAGACAACAAACCTCATGTTTTCACTCCCCTAAACAAGTTTGTTTGACCTGTCTGCACCCAATGTGCTTGATCACATGTGGGTAGGAGGTTCACAGGCTGGAGGTAGGTCAGGATGTATGCTTGCCCCTGACTGGACCTGATGGGAAATGGAATGAATCACTGATTTTCCAGCTAAGAATGTTCCTGGATTTACTATTTTTCCATGATTTGGGGGATATTTACAGTATTTCTGGAGGGGTTTTGTTTTGATATTTCAGTGTCTTATTAAAAACCAGTTCTTTCCTAGAAGGCTCACACACTAGAGGGCAGCACTAACAATGTTCTGGCAGGCAGGGCTGATGACTTGGTTTGGACTTTGTCCTGAGACTTTGTTCTGTGCCTTTTCCTAAGGAATATATGACTTGGGGCTGGAAATATAGCTCCTTTGACAGACTGCTTTCCCAGCGTGCATAAAGTCCTAGGTTCAACCTATAGCGTGGCACAAAACTCGGAGTGGTGGTACATGTCTATTCCCAGGATTTAGGAGGTAGAGGTAGGAACATCAGAAATTCAAAGTCATCCACTGCTTCAAAGCAAGTTTGAGGCCAGCCTGGGCTATATGAGACCATGCCTCAAAAATAAATAAGACTATAAGTTTTGACTCTCTTTTTAGAGAAGAACGTCTTAATAAAATTCAAGTTTTTATCCAACTTTGCATACAGAGACTGTAATCTAGCGTGCAATTGACATTCCAAGGCCTCAATAGCCTGCAGGTGCAGGAGAGGTCACATTACCACAAACAACTCCAGAAGCTATGTCTATCTAGAAGTAACCAGGGTCTGCTTGGCTGTACACAGGACCCCAAATGTCCCCCGTGGGGGTGCCTCTAACCAAATGCCTCTCTTGCCCTAACCAATCTCTCCTGTCCAGGCTGGCTGTTGTGATAGTGGCCTGTCCTGAGACACACAACTCTTCTCTTTGCCCTCCCTCAGAACCTTGGAAGCACTACAGCAGTGCTGTGCTTTATGTGGGGGTGTAGGGGCGTGATCTGACTTCACAACATGCTCCCACGGTTGGTTGGGCATGCCCGGCGGACCTAGACACTTCCGCCTAGCTATTTCCAGTTCAAAATAGCCACTTCCAGGTCTAAACGTCTTGCGTGACCAGGACCCCGTGGCTTTGTGTGGTTGTATAAAGCCCGCAGCGCAACCACGTGATCTATGCACATTCATGGACTAGCCATATGGGTTTGTGTGTATGCAGGCACAGCTCGCCCTTTATAAGCAGGAGCCATTTTTCCCGGCTCCACTTTCTCTCTTGACCACATGTGTTTTTCACAGGTCTGTTCACATCTGTCCCTTTCTTTCCTATCTTAATAAAAACTCTTGTTAGTGGATCTGTAGTGTTTCGTGACATTTCCTCGCAGGGTAAGAGCGCTGCCAAATAACTAACAGAGGGGATGGTCAGGAGCTCTACACACCCTTCCCCGGACCCCTGGGAACTTTCAGTACAGAAACTACTTTCTGTCCTTCAGCCTGGCTCCAGCAGGAACACCTAGAAGGCAGGACTGACTGCATCCTAGCATTGAGTAGAGGGGCTGGTCCAACCAGGAACAAGTGTGAGTAATATGGGCATTGTTGCAGAAACTCTTCACATGCAGTGCCTTGTGGTTGGATATCATTACAAGGGACAACTTGGAAAGTGGGCAGGCATCTTCTGAGGGAGCAGTTTCATTATTAAATGCCTTACTAACTTTGAGAGACACATTTCTCAATTAAACTCGTGTATTTAGCAGATACATGAATAGCTCCATCATTACTGCATGTGTTGCAGTAGAACACTCCCCCTCCAACAGACTAAGCTACTGCAAACAGCCAGGACAAATGTTGCCTGAAAATGAGGGCTATAATAAATAATGTCTGATGGCATCGTCTGTTGCTCCGTTTCTTCCACTTTGGTTGTCCCCAGCTGCTCACAACATCCCCGTGGAGGGACCCCCAACCAGTTCTCAGTCCTGCCAGGTCATTTGTCATTAACTCCATCAGAGAGGCGGGGTTATGTGAAGTAAGCCACTAGTCCGCCACCAGCATTTAGACATGGGGATTTCTTGGTTCTGCCAGGCTAGAATTCTTCTATAAGAAGTCGTGCAAGCTTAAAGGGGAGAATCAACTTCTGAAAATTGTTCTCTGATCTCTGTATGTTCACCATGGCACACACCCACATTCATGCACTTTCGTGTAAACATACAGAACAATAATAAACAAAACAAAAAAAATTAAGCCAGGAGTAAACTGGTAAATTAACAAAATTAGAAAGTATCTAAGCAAGTCTTTATTAAACCATATATAGTTGATTCAAAGTATGGGGCTGGAGAGGTGGCTCAGTGTGTAAGAACACTGCCTACTCTTCCAGAAGACCTAGGCTTGATTCCCAGCACTCACATGGTGGCTACACTATCAGTAACCCCAGTTCCAGGGGATCCAAGGGCACCAGGCATGCATGTGGTGCACAGACATACATGCAGGCATACATCTATACACATAAATAAATAAATAAAATCTTTTTAAAAAAGCAAACAAAACTAACACACACACACACACACACACACACACACACACAGAGAAACACCTTGCTCTGTCAACCCAAAATGATGTCACATCATGACGTGGCCTAAGTCATTTTTCCTGGGCTACTGTTACAGCTGGCCAGTCAGGTCAGAACTGTTGCAATGCTACTTGAACTTAATCTAGAATGGCAATCTTCACAACCAAGACTCTGCTGTCCCCTCTCCTCTGGAAACACCCAACAGGCCACTCTTATTTTCCTTCCCCCAGTGACCAAGTTCCTGTTTGTATTAGCTGTTTATATTAGCTAGCCTTCCAATGGTCATCCATCTATGGGTAAATTGCCGACTCATTGTGAGCCAACAGAAAAATTGACATGGATGAAACCTGTATGCCCTTCTAGAAATGGATAAGCAAACTGTGGTGCCTGTGACAATGGAATCGTAAACCTGGGAAAGTAGAAATGAGTGTCAAGCCACAAGAGCACTGAGCCACATGAATGCCAAGTCACCAATGGGACAGGGGTCCCTGGAGTGTGCATCGTTATGTTGTGGAATGGCAGTCTGGAAAGGCTTACATTTATTTGTTTTGTAATTATGTGTACTTGTGTAGATATGTGTACATGAGTGAAGATGCCCAAGAAGGCCAGAAGAACATATTGGATCCCCTGGAACTTGAGTTACAGATGGTTATGAGCTGCCCAATATGGGTGTAAGATAACCTCTCCAGCCTGGAACTCACTGGAAATTAGGAAGACAGGAAACGGATGCTTCTGCAATCCAAACCTGTAATTCCAGTACTTGGGAGGTAGAGGCAGGAGGATCCAGATCTGGATCAAGGTCATTCTCAGCTATGTGGCTTGGCTGAGACAAGCCCTGGCTGTATGAGAAAGGAGAGAAGAAACAGCGAAGAGGAGAGGAGGAAAGGCTAAGAAGAAATCCACTAGTCAACACTACCAGTGATCCCGGGAGAAGCTTCTGGTGTGTGGACTACAGTAAGGTAGAGCATCCTCTTCTGTGAGTGTACCATGTGGAGGCTTTGTCCATTCTGAGGCTGACAGCTGAATGCTAGAGGTGTATCAAGCTTTGAGATACCTGGAATTTTATCTAGAAGTCTGGATGTTAGGTCAGATAAAGAAGTTGACTGTAAAGATGATTACAGATAGCCCAAGGAACTCTGGCTTTTGACCTACACATTCACCCATCTACCATGTTCTAGCCAACATGAAGGAGCCTGCAGCATCTTTAGAATAAGTAAATAGAGCTTCTTCAATTTAGTTTACTGCTGACCCCTTGTATTTCATTTTTACTTCCCTTTACATATGGATTCAAATCTACTATATTTAGGATTTTATCTCCCCAGGTGTCAGTGGGATTTCAATGAGGTGGAGTAACATGTAAAAAAAAAAAAAATGTCTCAGTGGGAAGTGGGCTTGGCTGTGACATCCACCTGAAGTTGGTCATCCTATGAGTTAATCTGGGTCCTCAGATGTAATCAGCCTTACTAAGATGTCCATATCACCATCAAATCCTTAGACAGAGAGCCCCAACCTTGGCTCTGTCTCTCTTGAATATATTAAGTTATACACACATTGCAACCTTAACCTTACTGACTATGAAGTGAGTTATGTCTCCTTTCAGTCACTTCCACAGACAACTGAGCTCTTCTCTGTCCTGTTCTGGGGATACACTGAAGATGCCTTAGGCACACACCAGGCTATTGGCCACTGTCACTGTGGGCATCCTTGGGGTCAGGGCTTCCATTGTGGGTTTGATATTTCTGTCCTAGGCTCATGTTGGGAAATGGGGTATAGTGTTTCTACAATCTGGGAGTTTTCCAGTCATCCAGACATTCTAGTTATACCCCAATGTTATTAATGATAATTATCTCTAAACTTGAAATATGAACAACTTTTCTTCTCTTACAACTCTGCAAAAGTCTTTTGTTTGTTTTGATATTTTTTCCTCTTTTATAGAGGGCATGTATTAGTTTTATAATATCAACAAAGTAAAAGTCAAGAACATTTGTACATGGTTACTGGAGAATTATAAATATAGAGGTAAGATAATAATATGTATTATTCAATAAATGTTAGAAGAGAAAATTCCCACTTAGAAAAAAAATATCAGTTTGGACTCAGACATCACAAGATAATTAAAACAAACTTCCTTTGCATGAATACTTCTACTTCTAAAGATCTATCTCAAGAACTCTGTGTCCAATGCCTCACTGCAATGATAGACTTTAAAATATTATTTATACATAATAGAAACTAGCTGGAAATCAAGCAGATATCCAAGAATAGTGGGAATGTCAGAATAAATGATGGCAAAAATCAAATAAAATATTAAAATGTTTGGCATAAAAGCACTTTTAAAATGATTTACTCTAAATGTGTAGCTAAGCTTATCTTATGGCGTCAACTTTGAAAACATGAGTGCAGTGCATAAAAGCTAATACACACAGAGAGAAAGATCTGAGGAAGAAGCACTGGGCAGTGACATCTTGAGTGACGGGAATAGAGGTGCTTTATACTCCCATTGTATAATTGTCTTCCTTGTCCACATTTTCCTCAGTGATCTGTCATATTTTTGTAATTACGAAAACAATTTGTTATTTTTATTGTAAGCACAAAAAGTTTAGAAGGTCATTATAAATATAACTGACCAAATCTCAAATAAAAGAGAGAGAGACTATTATCAAAGAAAGGGTCCTGACCTGGTGGTTAACAAGGGAAATTTGTTTTTCATAATCTTCCAGCAATTAGATGAGTAAAACTTTAAAAAAAAAAAAAAAAAGACAGAAAACAGACACTTCTAAAACACCATAGTCTTGCTCAAAGTGTCTTGTTGCCCCCACATACTTTGTCTCTCTCTCTCCCTGCATCAATCCCTGCCTGTCTGTCTTCTAACTTCAGACCAGCCCCTCCGTTGTTGATTTTTGTAACCGACAGCCGTCACAACGTAATTGATGAAAGCCTCCTCATTTTGCTTCTGAAAACTTTGGCTTGCTTTAACCTCTTGGAATATCTACAGGCTTCACTGCTCTCCACGAAACATTGCATCTCAAGCAAATTCAGCAATGCATCTTGAAGGACCTTTAGCCCCGTGTTGTTTAGGTTCATAAAAACCTCTAAGTAGCTCTCCCAGAGTAATTCACCCTGCACAAGGGAGACTTCCTGTTGGGTTATGATTAATCCTCATTCACTCTTTTCAGTCTTACAGAAGACTGAGATAAACTTCCTGTTCAGTGACGTCCCTGGGTGTGGCTGCCTGCTCATGCAATAGGATTTGGTCTCTTCGTCCAGGACATCAAGCCTCCACTGGCCTCAGTATCAGCACACAGATTTCGGCTCTCTCAGGAAGTGTTTTGGCAGCAACCTTCCATGGCCACCTTTGTGGAGCTCAATACCAAAGCCAAGATGCCCATCGTGGGCCTGGGCACCTGGCAGGTAAGTGTGCCTTCTTGGGAGACCTGCTGTCTTCAAGTAGAGTCTTGGCATTTCCTTCTCTTTCCCCAGTGTCTGCTAAGGGTTTGGAATCCTGGAGCCAGGACCCAAGTTGCTTTTAGTTTTTGCTCAGACAGGTTTTTCTGAGCTGTGATGATAACTTCTTGAACAAATGTCAAGTTTCCAGCTGTCCCTGGACTTTAAAAACAAAAGGCTCCAGGCAGTTACTACTTTCTTAGGACGCTTTCCTCTGAACTTATGAGACACCCAACTTTTTATAGTTCTTGACTGTGTTTGGGGTTTTTTTCTTGCTGAGTAATTCAAAGACAGAACACTGAGCTCCACATGACCCAGCTTTCCTTGCTGCCCATGGGGAAGGACTCTGTCTGCAGCATCTGGCCTGGAGCCTGTGGGAAAGGCAGAGTTTCAGACCCCTGCCTAGGCTACTGAACTGGCCCCTGCCCTTTACCAAGACTCCACCTGGTTCCCGGGCACATTAAACTCTAAGCACGAAGACCACAGAGCCTGGGCTCGGGGCCTGCCTGGCAGTGTTACTCCCCTGGCAGAATGTCCCCAGGCCCATCCCTTTTTCCAGTGAAGCAGATTCCCTAGCCTCTGTTGAGACAAGTCTGATACTGTCTCATCTCCCAACCCTGCCTTTGCACTTCCCCTGGTGATAATATGACAGTGGCTAACTCGTTTCCGGGAGCTCTCTATTTGGTTTCTGGAGACAGGGAGTTTAGGTTGCCCTAGAACTCACCCTGTAGCTTAGGTTGGCCTTGAACTTGCAATCCCCAGCCTCCAGATGTTATTACAGGTGTGAGCCTCTCTGAGGAGCTGTTTTTGGAGCCTATGTCTCCTGTTCTGGTGACTTAGCCCACTGCCTCTGTCTGCTGTACTGTCTTTTCATCGGCCTGTGGGACACAGATAAGACACCGCCTTGTTTCAGCACTGGGTTGAAATCTTACTTGAATTTTCTCCATAATAGAAATTTCACTTTCTACCAAGCTGACAGGCACTCTTACCAGAAGAAACTCCCAGAAATTCAAAATTAGATGGAGAGCTGGACAAGGGAGTTGTTTTAAAGATAAGGAGGTGGTATTGACCTGAACAAGTCTGTTCTTATCTGTAGAAAGGCAGGCAGGTATGGTATGAGGGAGGGCCCAGGTTCTTCTGAATGGCTGTAGGCCATTTCTTGTCCCAAGGAGGCAGACAAGATCTCGGTGGTGCTTTTCTGTGTTTGATACTTAACCAAGGCATTTTTAGAGTTGGTGAGAGAGGAAGGATCTTTGTTTGGTTAGTTGGTTGGTTTTATTTGTTTGGTTGGTTGAAGGCTTTTTTGTATTCATGTTTTATTTTGAAGGCAACTAAGTACCTCAGGCTGGCCTCAAACTCACAATCCCCCTGCTTCTTATTTCCTAAATGCTGGGATTACACACATGGGCCAACACACCCAGTGGTTTGGCTTTTGTTTAAAAAAGAAATCTATGGTATTTCATCCATTTACACTGCTGTGTGGCAGGGTCTGAATTTATCATTCTTCACCTTCTTCACATGGTCTGGGGCTGAAATTCCTCTGGGTCACTTCAGAGTTAAGTTTGGCTCTTAGCAAGTTGCAGTGGGAGCCATCTGTCACCTCAGAAACAAGAGATCCATTAAGAGCTGGTGGATTTGATAGGAACTGACTTTTAGCTAGGAAGAGAACATTGGTGGTGAACATTATGGTCCACTTTTTCTTCCCCTTTGAAAAGTTGGGTTTCTTCCCCAGTGTCCCTCAGCAATGCTGTAGTTTTCAGAAGCTGGGCTGTGTGGAGTCTGGTGAGGAAAGTCTTGACATAAGAGCATCCAAAGGCCTTTTCTGTTGCCTTTTAGTCTCCCCGAGGCCAAGTCAAGGAAGCTGTGAAGGTGGCCATTGATGTTGGATATCGCCATATTGACTGCGCATATGCGTATTACAATGAGCATGAAATAGGAGAAGCCCTTCAAGAGAAGATCCAGGAGAAAGCTGTGAAGCGGGAGGACCTCTTCATTGTCAGCAAGGTACAATGGCCCACTTGGTGAACATGATTTCCAAGCCAGTAGGGAGAATCTGGTTCATACCAAGAGGCCTATCCATCATTCTCCTAAACTCCTTCCTTGCTCTTGTTATATCTGTGGGCATGGAGATCCACACTCGAAGTCAGTACTGAGAAGGTTCTGCTGTTGGCCCACCCTCCAATGTTAGCTTTCTCATGACAAGATGGTTCCGTTGTGGTTCCAGTGCTCTTCACTGTCGTGTACTATCTTGCTTTCTGTCAGTGGGATCCTTCTACCTAGTCAGAAGCTAAGGGTGCCATCAAGGGTGGGTCCTGGGGCTGCAGAGATGGCTCAGGGGTTAAGAGTGCACATACTGTTCCTGCAGAGGAATACAATTTGGTTCCTAGCACCAACAGGAGGTGGCTCACAGCTCCTGTAACTTAAGCCCCAAAGCATCCCACATCCTCTTCTGGCCTCTACAGGTACCCACTCACATACAAGTGTACATAGGCACATACACATAAATAATAAATAAAATAAATCTTTTGAAAAAGGGACAGGCCCTGAGCCATACCGCTCGGTACTGTGTTCTCAGTGGTCATGTAGAGAGAGCTTTTTTTTTTTTTTAATCGTTACATAGGAATACCTTTTTATCTCAATCCAGTAAAGGGTGAATAAAATGCTGTTTTTAAAAAAGGAGAGAGGTGAGTGGAGTGTGAGGTTGTTGTTTGGGTATAACTAGCTGGGACACTCTACCCACTTGGAAACAGCATCTGGTGTGAGAAACAGACTCACTGTACAAAGTGGCCACTTAAACTCCTTGTAATTCACCATTAGGGTCTGGTGTCTTGGAGATATGGGACTAAACCCCAATATCATCAGAATGCTAAGTGATCTAATAAATACACAGAATTCTGTAAGCATGGGAAAATAAATCACCCTGAACACAGGAAATAACCTGACTCACTGAGCCCTAGGAACCTTGCATATTAGATCATGTATGTTAATTAGCCAATTTGGTTAAATATAAATAGCTTGTCTTGAGGTTAGATCAGACTATAAATCTCAGAGCAGGGAGGGTAAGCTTAGCGTGGCCCCTTCTTTCCAATTCCTAATGCTTCCATGTTGCACTCTGCAGTTGTGGCCCACCTGCTTTGAGAGGAAACTGCTAAAGGAAGCCTTTCAGAAGACCCTCACAGATCTGAAACTGGACTATCTGGACCTCTATCTTATCCACTGGCCACAGGGACTTCAGGTTTGAGCTGCTGAGATAGGGCTGTGGGAAAGGGGGGCAGGGGAGAAGCCTGCCAACTTCCTCTTGATCCAGGTCCAGTGATGCCCTCTCAAAAGATGTCTTTGGCTATTCTTGCACATTGTATTTTAGGGTTCAACACTCCTTCCAAGCAAAGCGTGCCTAGGGAGTGGCTTCCCAGAGCAAAGCCTAAGTATGACAATGTTGGGAAGTATTAAATCCATGCTAAAAAAAAAAAACAAACAAAACCCCATTACTCAGTGCTCGGAGCCCTGCTTCTGCTTACTGCTGAGGGGTTGAAGGGCTGTGAGTTCTCAGTAGCTCCCCTCACTCGTGTACAGCTAGGGTGATGGTAACCACCCAAGCTTTTCCAGAGTAGTCAAGGACAGGATCTGGTTACAGTCTTCAGCAAACTATACCATTCAGATCTATCCCGTGCCTAGTGATGTTAAATTTAAATTTCCTCCAGGTCTATGTGGGTCCACAGTGATGGAAATTCCTGAGAGCATCTTTGACATACAGTAGTAGATTTGGGAATCAGTCCAGCAGTTCCTGTAATTTAGGATTTACCCACTACAGTAGGTTGGGATAGAGATGGTATTGAAGCTGATCAAATGCTAAGGAGGTGTGGGTATTTGGTATTTCACTGTCCTGGAAGCTTGCTTCATAGGGCAGGTGCAGCCAATGGGCATTTTGTTTTGTATTTACAGCCTGGAAAGGAGTTATTCCCCAAAGATGACCAAGGCAATGTCCTCACCAGTAAAATAACATTCTTGGATGCCTGGGAGGTAGGTTCCAGCCTCTACTGTCCAATGGAGATGTTGTCATTATGGTATGAAAAGGCCCACATGCCTTGTGTGTAATTCTGTCTCATTTCCTCAAGTTCTTCCTGCTCCTTCCTTACCATGCTTGGACTTAGGACTCATCTGGCATTATCTACTTTGTTTTTTTGAGATGTCCCCACAGTGTATCCCTGGCTAGCCTGGAGCTCACTGAGATGCACTGGCCTCTGCCTCCCAGGTTCTGGGATTAAAATCATTTGTTTTTGAGGTGAGTATTAGGATCTTTCTTGAGACAAGAAATATAGTGTTCCTCAGTTTGTGGTAAGCATATGCTGCATTGACACTAAGGGCAGGTGCTTGGTACAGGGATGCTGTCTTGACTTGTACAGTTTAGCTGAGTAGCCAAGGGAAATTATTATTATTATTATTATTATTATTATTATTATTATTATTATTTTGGGTTTTCAAGACAGGGTTTCTCTGTGCAGCCCTGATTATCCTAGAACTCAGACATCTGGCTACCTCTGCTGAGATTAAAAGCATGCACCACCACACCCAGCTAGCCTAGGGAAAGATTGAACTCTTTCAAGCCAGTTAATTCTTATAGATGGGCTTTCTGTGAGAAGGCTTAGTGGTTAGTGCTTGCTGCACAAGCAGAAGGATCCAGAATGCACACAAAGCCAG